>NC_086174.1:25055589-25355946 GCF_023053635.1 Elgaria multicarinata webbii
CCATGAGCTTTATTGAAGACCTGATCCTGGTGGAGATAAAGGCAGCCAGAGCTGGTTTCTGCATATGGATCAACATAACTGCCTGCATTGTTGACTCTTCTTGGAGAATTGCTGTCATGATGAGTGCCTGCACTTCAAAATTGACCACTACACCAATTGGGAGAGCTGTCAAGGCCCCAGGGATCTGGCAGGGTCCATCATGCAACCCACCATGGACCTGCTTCAGTTCTTTATTACCTACCTTACATCAATCAATCCAAAGTTTATTGTACCAGCCAAAGGCCATGACAAATACATCAAAAGAAAGCATCCATACATATATACAGTAACACAAATACCTCGAAAATACTGTTTTATACTGTTTTTATGTGTGTGTGTGTGTGTGTGTGTGCTTAAATTGTATACTTTTAATGTTTACTATTTTTAAATGTTGTAAACCGCCCAGAGAGCTTCGGCTGTGGGGCGGTATATAAATGTAATTAAATAAATAAATAAATAAATAAATAAAACTTGAAATAACTAAAACTCAGCTTTCATTCAGCGGTCTGAATCTCCATGGCAGTTTATGGCAAATTTGTCTGGTTCTCTCTTCCTTATCTTTTTTTCCTGCCAGGGCAAACAAAGCCACTTTACATGTCACATAACTGTTGGCATCACTCAGAAGAAAAAGAACTGTTTCTATCCATGTGTTAACAAGGGTTTCAGGAATCTCTCTCTTGGGTCCCTATACAGAGGGCAAATTAACATGCAGTGAACAATGTCTTCCACTTGATGTTGGCCACAGATGCATAGTCTGCATTCAAATGGCACCTTGTGGTAGCGTCCATCCAGAACTGCAGTTGGCATCACTTGGAATCTCGGTACCTACCTTACATTCCAAGCAGCTCTGGGCAGCTGGGTCTAGCCGCCTAGTCCACAGTGCTCCAGGGCAATGCCATAGTGAAGGCTTGTGAGAAATGAAAATGGCAGGTAAACTCCGCTGCCTTGCATACTGCCTCTGCCACCACCAGATAAGCTCACCAATAGACCAGGGGGCCCAGTACTTCCCCAAAGCAATTTATTATACATTGCTGATGGCTGTACACCCAAGAATCCGCCTTCACCCTGGTCTTCCTCCAGACAGTGCTAACTGCCCCTTCCTTTGCTTGTCGCTGTAAGTCCTCATCATTAGACCAGTGGTGGGTAACCTGCAGCCCTCAGTCTATTTTCAAAAAATCTTCTGCAGGTAGGAATGTGAAGATCAGCAAAACCCGAGCTGGGCAAAGTACTCCAAATTCCATCTCGAAGCTCATTCTGACCTGAGTTCTTATCAGACAGTGAGCTTTGTGTATTTTTCAAAATGTATGCGTCAATTGTGTGCATGTTTGAAAGGTACTCATTCTTCTCCCATCGATTAAAGAGTATTTGTGCACATTTTTCAAAAGTATTCATTTTTATGTGCATTTCCCAAATGTACACATGCTGTTACATGCGGGGTTTTGGTCCACAAATCATATTGCAAGCTTGGAAAGGTTTGGACTTCAACTGCGGATTGTGCCCAAGTCTGTGTTCGGTCCGAAAGGTACAAACTATGTAAATCCTGATTAAAAACAAACTGAAACAAATTTCTCATACGCCCCTATCTGCAGGTGACCAGTTCAGGTCTCTGTCAAGAGCACTGTCCTTTCCCTGGCAGTCCGCTGGGTAAGAAGGCAGAGGAACGAGAGAGTAACAGGGGGAAGCAGAAAGAGAGAGTAAAGGAGGTGGCAGGAATAGAAAGAGAAATGGTGAGATCCAACCTGCTGACTGTTGGCTCAGGCCCTGACCACTCCTGACATGTGGCCCCGATAGATTATATGTGACAGAATGCAGCCCTTGACATAAAAAGTATTGCAGGGTTTACTGAGCTACTGCAGCACCTCTACTGATCACCTGGGATTACAGTGAAGTGGTGGAAGTCTCAAGAATGTGGCAGAATCAAGGCATGGCTTGTGGGAGAGCTGGCAGGCTGGCTTGAGAGGCCTCAGTAGCTGCATCTGGTCTGTAGGCCAGGAGTTCCCCACCTCTCCTCTACATTGTCTACATTAAACAATATTGAGTCTTTCTTACCTATTCACCCAATTTAGAGAGATCATTTTAGAGCTCCCTACAATCCACTTTAATTTCCATCACCCTCAATAATGTGGTGTCATTACATCAAGAATATTATAGAATCATAGAACAGTAGAGTTGGAAGGGGCCTAAAAGGCCATCAAGTCCAACCCCCCGCTCGATGCAGGAATCCATCCTAAAGCATACCTGACAGATGGTTGTCCAGCTGCCTCTTGAAGGCCTCTAGTGTGGGAGACTGGTAACTGGTTCCATTGTCATACTGCTCTAACAGTCAGGAAGTTTTTCCTGATGTCCAGCCAGAATCTGGCCTCCTGTAACTTGAGTCCATTATTCTGTATCCTGCACTCTGGGAGGATCGAGAAGAGATCCTGGCCCTCCTCTGTGTGACAACCTTTCAAGTACCTGAAGAGTGCTATCACGTCTGCCCTCAATCTTCTCTTCTCCAGGCTAAACATGCCCAGTTCTTTCAGTCTCCTCTGTGTGAAAACCTTTCAAGTATTTGAAGAGTGCTATCATGTCTCCCCTCAATCTCCTCTTTTCCAGGAGATTGAGGGTTCCTCAAGAGGGCTCCTCAAGTGTAGGAGGTCTCGTTAGCCTGGGGTTCTGCTCTTACAGTCAGGAAGTTTTTCCTGATGTCCAACCAAAATCTGGCTTCCTGTAACTTGAGCCCATTATTCTGTGTCCTGCACTCTGGGAGGATCAAGAAGAGATCCTGGCCCTCCTCTGTGTGACAACCTTTCAAGTACCTGAAGACTGCTATCACGTCTGCCCTCAATCTTCTCTTCTCCAGGCTAAACATGCCCAGTTCTTTCAGTCTCTCTTCATAGGGCTTTGTTTCCAGACCCCTGACCATCCTGGTTGCCCTCCTCTGAACACGCTCCAGCTTGTCTGCATCTTTCTTGAAGTGTGGTGGCCAGAACTGGACACAATACTCACGATGAGGCCTGACCAGATGTATGTGTGCCCCTTGGTGTTGCTGCTGCTTGTACACAATATAGCTGGGAGCTGAAGGAAAGGCAATAATTCTGTTACTTTGATAGGGTTGCCAAATGGCCAGCAGTGGTTGGGTTGGGTAGGAATGGCCTTTAAAGAAGGTTTGATCTGCAGAAAATCAGCAGGTGGAACCTTTTTCACAGAACTAAACATTTTATCACCTGCTAATTGCTGCAGATCAGACCTGCTGTTAAAAATTCAGCAACAGAGGCCAGTGCAAAAGTTCGCAACCCCGTGCCCTGATGATGAATCAATTGATCCTGATGTTCAGCTGGGAGTTATGTAAGTGCTCCAGCTGAAGTTCACAATCTGGGGGAGGTGAAGAGGGAGTTGCATTGCTTCCCACCAGCCTCTTGAGATTGATGCGGGAGCAGGACATCCAGAAGGGAGAGCTTTGGCAATCCACCAGCTTTCCCCCGCTTTGGACATGTGGCTGTGAGTCTTGTGTTTCTCCCAGCTGAGCCTGGTGCAGATGGATAAGTTCCAACACAGTGGCAGCTGGGGTTGTTGCGAGCATTTGAGGAGAGGTGCTTGTAAAGGGGAACGGCACTCCTTGAATACCCACCAGCGGGATCAAGGCAATCGTGGCTCTGGCCACCTCCCTGTAGGCAAAGTACCACCACCCTTTCCTCTATCCAGGCTTAAACTACCAAATATTTTCCTACCTGAGGCAAATGACAAGATAGCACCCCCCTCTCATTCCATGTGCAAAAGCTGACTGAATAAATCAGCAGAAGAATCTTTCTTCACTGCTGATGATGGTACGGTGCCCTCCAGTGCACCTGAAAGCAGCAGGCTACATTAGGGGATGCAGAGCAGGACACATGGTGTGCAGCTCTCTCCTCTCTAACACCTTGCTGCTGTCTCCCAACGACTGCTGCCTGAAGTTAGCACCTCACTTTGTCTCATGTTAGGGCTGGCCCTATGTAGGGGAAAGCAGCAGGGACAACCTTTCCTCCTCTTAGCTGAGACTGGGACTATCGAGTTCAGAATACTTGGTGGAAAAGTGATGTTTCAGAGACTTGCTCATAAGCTTGATATGTAGTTTGTGGCAATAGAAGTTTGTAGGTCATCCTTCCCCAACTTGGCTGGCAGGTGAGGGTGCTGGATGGAGGATGCTTGACATTGTAATTTGACACATCTGGTGGCCACCGAGTTGGGCGAGGCTGGTGTAGACTGGGGTGGAAGCCTCCTGTTTACCAGGAAAGCCTCCTTCCACAAATGGGAGGTGGACAGGAAGTGCTATAGCTCTTCACCCGCAAAAGGAGGAGGAGGAGGAGGATGCTACACACTAGCGCTGAATGCTAGTGGCTTAAATAGAAGCCTATTGCATACCTTTTTGGCTCCAAACCTGTCCTCCCCCTATCTCAGTTCTGTCTCTGACAGATGGAAGAGAACACATGGGGAACTGCTCTTTGTACATGTTGATGGGTGATAATACTCAAAAACACAGTTGTTGAGAATGTTAAAATTGCCTTTCCTTCAAGAAACCACAGGGGACCAGCAATGGGGATAGTGGGGGATGAACTACTTGTCTGCATGGGTCGGTGGTGGCCCTATAGTACAACCTTGCCACTCCCAGTCTGAAAGAGAGATTCCTGGGCCCCTCCCCAGCAATTCACTCCCTTAATCACAAGACAAAAAATATACTTACATGGGATTATCCCATTGTGTCCTTACAACAGTCCTGAAGGGTTGATGAATTCAAGAACAGTGCCAAATAACACAGATAATAGTGATAAACAACAAAGGATGGTCATTGTAGGTGTGGCATGTTTAGCCTTGAGAAGACTGGGTGCGTGACGCTTATGATAGTACTTTTCAAGAATCTAAAGAGTTGTGACACAAAAGAAAGCTGCAACCTGTTCTCTGTCATCCAAGGGGCTGCCTAGACAGTCTGAAAGCCCTGCGGTGGGTGTTCAGTGGCGCTGCGTCAGTGAAACGATGCAGCAGCCACCTCAAAGACATTGTGGGGCTTTCCAGAGAAGCCCTGCATTTTAAAAGTCGGGGACTTACCCTGACGTTTCCCCCCCGTAGCGAGGTGAGTATGGCACAATCCTCACTCCGGAGTCACATTGGAGGTGTTTCTGGGCAGATGGCGACCCCTGATTGGTCGCTGTTCACCCAGGCAGAGGGCAAAGGGTGTGCTTGGCATGTCAATGGTCCCCAGAAACCCTGCACCCTCCCTCTATGTTGGGATTAGCTGCTGCCAGCTCGCCACAGAGACAATGAGTGGTTTTGCTTAAGGCAGTGGCAACCTGGCACAATATAGTCATCCCCCAAGACTGTAAGATATCGAATGATGGGTTTAAGTTGCAGGGACACTTAAAGTTTTATATTATGTTTTGATTTGCTGTATTTTATGGTTTTAATTGTGAACTGCCCATAGGGTGTTGGCTATTGGGCAGTAAAATAAATAAATAAATAAATAAATAAATATTTTGGTTGAACATCAGGAAAAACTTTCTAATGGTCAGAGCAGTCAGACAATAGAACTGACTGCTTAGGGAGAGGATGGGTTTTCTGTTGCTGCGGGTATTCAAGCAGAAATTGCACAGCCATCTGTCAGGGGTGCTTTAAAATGGATTCCTACACTAAGCAAGCCATTGGACTTGATGGCTAAATGCCCCCTTCCAACCCTGTGATTCTAGGAAACTCTCTCTCGGCCCCCAGCAGATTCTCAGATGTGCACACACCATCGTGTGCTGGGCTTTACTTTGAACTAGGAGGCAACGCATGACCTCAGTTCCTTGCTGCCCTATGCTGATCACTCCTGGGAACATGGTCGGTGGCCTTTATTCTCTTTCAGCATACAGGTTTTAGACCTAGGATTGTTTTGTGGAAGCAGCCGTTTGGCATAAAATCGTAACAGACATTTTTATTCAAGCAGGTCTTGGGCATGTAAGTAGGCTTGTCAGTTTGGTTGCTGTTTTTATGCTGTTATTGTTGTGTTTTACATTGTGTAGTTAATGTATTTATTTTATTAAGGTGTTAATCCAGTTTTCATTTATCTATGGCCTTAGCTAGACGGGGCTTTATCACAGGGCGAACCTCAGGATCGTCCCTGTGTGTCCACATGACGCACAGGGATCCCAGGATCAAGGAGGGATCATCCCTCCCTTGCCCCGGGATAGAGCCCTCCACTTCGGGCCAGATATTTTGTGTGGCCCGTTGCCACGGGTTGACCTGGCTCCACGCCATTCCTTACGCGGAGCCGGGAGCCACGCACGGGGCGCAGCGCTGCATCCATCGGGGGTAGGGGGGGGGAGCGGGGAAATTAATTTAATTTTAAAAACCACTTACCTTTCGGCACTACTGCGCTCCTGCTGCTTAAAAAAAAAAAAAGGTGGGCACGACGCCTCTCTTCCTGAGGTCATCGCGCCTCATGTGTAAACGGAGGAGGGATCTCGCATTAACACAACACGAGATCTTCCCTCCTCTGTCCTGGATTAAAAGAGAGGCCACCAGTGAGGGAGGAAGCAGCAGCCAGGCACCTCTCCACCGTACCTGGGTCCAGCTCCAGCTGAGAGCCCCCTCCCTCCTGCTACCAACTGTCACTGCAGAGGCCACCAATGAGGGAGGAAGCAGCAGCCAGGCACCTCTCCATCGTGCCTGGGTCCAGCTGAGAGCCCCCTCCCTCCTGCTGCCAATTGTCAACTGTAACTGCTGAACTTTGCAACTAAGATTGTAGTGCCTGAATTTGCTTTCCTTTCCCCCCTCCTCCTCCCTCCCTCCCAATCCCCTTTCCTTTTGTGTCATGTCTTTTAGATTGTAAGCCTGTGGGCAGGGACTGTCAAGAAATACTTTTGTAAGCTGCCATGAGAGCCTTTTTTGGCTGAATGGTGGCATAAAAATGCTTAAATAAATTAAATAATAAATAAATAAATAAATAAAAGGTAGGTCTGGCTAAGGCCAAAGATTGTAAGCCAACTTTGAGTGCGATTTTCTTGTTAGAAAGGTTGGGTACAAATCAAATCAGTCAATAAAACACCCAAAGTTAAAGAACTGAGCAGACATACTTGGGAGGTCCATTTTATTTCTACCTGGGCTGAGTGGCACAAATGAGGACAAAGACATTTGTGGAGCAACATTCATGCTTCTGCCTTGACCTAGCTAGCCAGATACTAATAAAAAAATGTGAAGGGGATATTTTTATGTGCTTCATACAGAAGCTGTTATTTCTCAGTTTATTTTGATAAAGTATGTATGTAAGATGCTTATCAGAATGTGTTTAGGCATACACCTGTGAGAATGTACAGAGCTAAAACCAATTGCTACTGGATCTGCACTGTATGCGGTTTGAAATCTTTGGGAATCCACAAACAATATAGCCTTTGTGTTCGTCATGGAGGTAGCCTGTTGGATTATTTAATTACAAACAGCCATATACTCCAAAGACTACCTTTTAATCTCAGGAAATTAGAAGAGACATGAAAAAAGGCAAAGGAAAGAAAAGAGATTTGTAAGCAAAACGTAAAATTTTGACTAATCATAAATAATAACACATATGGTCAGTTTCAAATGACGTGCTTAATCTTTTCATCCATATTGGGACACTTTCGTGTAATTTTAGAAGCTCAACGGTTTTGTTTAGAGTAAAAAAAAAGAAAAAAAAGAAGCAACCTGAGATTCTGGGTTTGTAATGTTGTCCTTTTTCCAACCAATGAGTATTTGATTTCTTATATGTAACCTGTTTTGTCTTAGTTGTTTTTTTTAACCATAGGAATATCAACTGATAAATTAAGTTAATTATTTATCTGCTATTAACAGGTTAATCAGATAGTTAAATTTAAATATGTTTGCATATTACCCCAAATGTCAATATAGATGGCTTTTTTTTAGGTATTAAAGGATATGTATAATGAATTACAATTTAATTAACAAAAGCTATCACTGGTTAGAAGGAGAAGCCATCTTGAATACTTTCTTTTTCATTCCCTATTATAGTAATACATACTAGAACCAAAGCAGCCTCTTAAAATGTGCCCTTAACTTGCATCCCAACCTATTAAAACTGTCTCTTTCTGATTAATCAACCAATTAGTTGACCACTCTACTGATTAAACGAGTTAAAATATGTGGTTCCATTATTTGATGCTAAACTGTTCAGAGAATTCTCTAATATGTCTCCTCCATTCTTTCTGCACTGATATTAGATTAATATTTTGCCTGTTACATATACACCACCCACCCATTGTCTGCAGAGTTAAGATCATAGATCAGACTATCCCACAACTTTCTGCCCTCCAAATGTTTTGGACTTCAACTTTTGTCAGCCCCCAACCAGCATGGCCAATGGTCAAAGATGTTGGGAGTTGTCATCCAAAACATCTCGAGGGTTCCAGGTTGGGGAAGGCAGACTTGGGCTACAAACCTATAACTACTTACTTGGGAGTAAGCCCCACTGAACTCAATGAGACTTATGTCTGCGTAGCCATGCATGTATAGAATTGTGTTTTTCCATATGGTTAGGGTGACCATATGGAAAGGAGGACAGGGCTCCTGTATCTTTAACAGTTGTATTAAAAGGGGAATTTCAGCAGGTGTCATTGGTATGCATGCAGCACCTGGTGAAGTGTCCTCTTCATCACAACAGTTCAAGATGCAGGAGCCCTGCCCTCTTTTGTATCTGCTCATTCTAGAATAACTCCTGTACTTTTAACTGTTGTGATGAAGAGGGAGTTTCACCAGGTGCTGCATGCATACAAGTGACACCTGCTGAAATTCCCTTTTCTACACAACTGTTAAAGATACAGCAGCCCTCTCCTTCTTACCATATGGTCACCCTACATATGGTTCTCAGGCAGTCTTCCATCTAGGCAGACCTGCATTGCTTTGACAATAGAACTGCATCATGCACCTTCAGAATATTGTCTGGTCATCTTACCAGCAGGGCCAGCATCAGTTGGGGCACCCAATGAGGTCTGCACCCAGCAAGGAGACTGCTCTCAACTCCTAAAGCTCCCTTGCCTCCTTTCCTTCTCTTTTGCCTGTCTCCTCTAAGCAAGTAGGCAGCAACTGGAGCATGGAGAAGGAACAGCAGCCTCACCTCACCTTGTCTTCTCTCTCTGTGTCTGTCTGTCTCTCTCTCTGTCTCTGTGTGTGTATAGATTGGGCTCAAGGGGAGAGGGCAGTGGTGACAGCAGCAAGGAAAAGGTGGGCCCGCAGTTTCATTTTTGGCCGCACAGTCTCCATTTTGGCTGACAAGAGCTGGCCATCCAGGATAGGGATGTACTTGTAGGATCAGTCACCACTCTATATTGACACAGGCAAGAGAGTGTCCTGCCCTTCTTCGCTTCAGGCAAAGGAGCTCCTGGATGTGCAAGACCTAAAAGTCCTCTGTATCCTAATGCAGTGAGGACAGTGTCTTGCCACTCATTAATCGACTATTGAGAGCCCTGGTTTCTTGTGTGACCTTCCAGCTGGCACCAAAGCATACCTCTGTGCAGTCTCAAGTAGCTTCCAATAAGAAAAAACGGTCACCCTCCCTTTTGTTCACCTTGAAATAGTACTGTTGTCACTTGAAGATATTCAGGTGACAACTGTACTATTTCCAGGGTACAGCAATCCTACTGGTACATAGGGGCAGATGGGAAGGCAGAGGAATGACCTCATTGAAAGCCTTGTTGGGCCGCCACCAGCAGCATAGAACGAGGGAGGAGTGGCATTTTTCTTTTTCTTCCCCTTCCTTCCTTCTTTCCTTTCTTTTTTTCTTTCCTTGCTTTTTTCTTACATAATTTCCCTTTCATTTATGTACATTCCTCCCTATTTCAGGGATGTGTTGGAGAATAGGAAAACTATGGATTGCTATGGATGATGGGAATTACTCAGTATTGCCTCTTGTTAAAAAAGCAGTTAGCAGAGTAAAAGAAATGGGCAAAATGGAATGAGCGTTCACCAGTCCCACATGCACACAAGAGGCTAAAAGAAAAGAAAAAGAGACCACACCTTTCTTTTAGTGAAGAAAAGGGCGACATGATTTACTCAGTTTCTTGCATATAAGGCAGGTACAGCTTACAGTTTCAGACTAAGTTTGTTCAGTACATTTCTTTGTATCAACTCAGGCAGGGAGAGAGAGAAGGGGAGGAGCAGGAAGCCACATGTAGGCTATAGAGATCCTAAGGCTAACTATGCCCCAAATTCCCATGCATTAACTAGCTGCCAAACTTCCCCCTTCCTGTAACTTGCAGGTAAAATTGCAATATTCCCAAAATCTTTTCCCCGATCCACCCGATATGCACACAGAAGAACCCCCTTTTTGTGTCTACCAGTAACTTCAGAGTGGAGGTCCAACCTCATGGAAGCAAAAACTGAAAACTTTTTCTGCAGCAGCTCAGAAGGGATTTGCAAGATCAAAACTCCCCTTCCAAGATTGAACCCTTGGAGGAGTAGTTCTGAAATATCCTAGGGTCCCTGGGTGTAGCATTGCAAGATTAGCAATTGTTTAAAATTTAAATAAAGACATCATTGAATTGATTCGTTCCTTCATCAAATAAATCTGCATATATTATTTGCATATACATAGAACAACAGGACTGTAGTGAAATGATTTTTTCTAGGCAATGCATGCACATCTCACAGAAGGTACCATCTTGGAAGAAGATGTTGGAAGACATAATTGTCACAGATGGTACTTTTTGCATTTCATTGCCGTATAAACGGATGTTTGTAATCTACCCAGAGATTAGATTGGGCGGATTAGGAATGTAATAAATCCCACCTTTTACAATTCCCCCTTTCTAAACCTATGTGTTTGTGTGAGGGTGTATCATGGCTTCAGCAGATGTATTGTGTGTGTGTATATGCGCATGCGCGTGGCCATATCTATACCAAGCAGGATACAACACTTTGAAAATGGTATATGGAGTGTGTCATGGCCCCTTGTTGTCAATACCATTATAAACCATTTTAAAGCAGTAGTATAGATTCTGCCTCTCTCTCTCTCTCTCTCTCTCTCTCTCTCTCTCTCTCTCTCTCTCTCTCTCTCTCTCTCTCTCTCTCTCTTTGTGTGTGTGTGTGTGTGTGTGTGTCTGCCTGCCTGCCTGCCTATCATTGTATATCTGATGAAGGCCTCATCTACACCAAGCAGGATATTGCACTATGAAAGCAGTATGAAAGCAGTTTATAAAAGGCAGGAGCCACACCAAGCAGGATGCAGCACTACGAAAGCAGTATATGGTATGTGTCAATGGGCCCCAACAGTTGTCCCAACACTTCAATACCACCATAAAGCAGTCCTGTGGCTCCTGCCTTTTATATACCACTTTCATACCACTTTCATTGTGCAATATCCTGCTTGGTGTAGTTGAGGCATAGGTTGACAACTCTTGACTCAACTAAATATGACAACCCCCACTTTCTCGGTTCCTCAAAATCACATTAGGACTAAGTGTCCCAACCAACAGGGTCAACCCTACCATGAGGCACAGTGAGGCATCTGCCTCAGGCATCTGATTTTCTACATCACAAAAGGGCAGTAAATTTTTCGATGTTGAATTTAACCTCATGGTATTTTTACTGCCATGGAGGGGAAGAGGTGCTTTTCAGGTTCTCTCCCTTAGGTGCGAAAATAACCGGGCTATGCACCTTGACGTGGTAGGAGGAGCACCATTTGTTGCTCTGCTAGGCAGGAAAATATGTTGACGAAGTCTTTTCAAACAGTATTATATCCTTCTGCTCCCACTGTATGCGTGGAACATGGAAAGAGTGAAGATCATTCTACCTGGTAACTGCAAAACTGGAACATTAACTACAGTCAGTGTTAGTAGAAAGGTTGAAGATGAAAACCCCTCATGAGTGTGAAGCAGTAACTTATTATTACCATTTTATTTTATTAATGTCTTTTGGCTTTGAGTGTTTTATCACAATCTCCATAACCTTTCAATCCCTCAGGCAGTATTTTACTGTTGCTGCTTTCAAAACGAGTCACTATTTATAATATGCATACAGTATATTACAATCATTAATTTTTTTCAACATTTTATGAGGTGTGCTTATTAAATGAAATGGTGTGTCTGGCACTGGCAAATCTCCTGTGCATTTTTTTTTTCATGTTTCCTTTCTTTTGGCAGGCCCAGGCAGAAGGAGTAATTTTCTGTGGGCCGTGCATGCTTTCCCATACTTTGGGGGGATTTGTCACATCTCCTGGAAGGCCCTTATAACTTACAAACACAGATTTATGCCTCAGTGGGTTTTTTTTGGGGGGGGGCAAGTCTTGTCAAACTTGAACATTTTTGTTGGCAGCGTTTGTATCTCTCAGCTGAAAAGGGAGTAACTTCAATCATCTAGTCACACTGCTGTCCTCTAGACCTCTTTTAATTGCTGGAGTGTCTGTCCTGGTGCACACTGCTTAGTCTTTGTTTCCAGGGCTATCTGCCATGTCTCACGTCCTCAATCACCTAAACATTTTATAAAAATCTGCATTTATCTACATCAGCAAATGTTTACATTTCCACATTTTGAGGGTTTCAAGCCTCCTGTAGCTGGAGCTGGCCCACAAGGCAAGCAGAGGGAATGGCCACAATGTGAGGGAGCAAAGGCTACTTCACTCTTCGAGGAATATAGGAGGCTGCCTTATACGGAGTCAGAGCATTGGTCTATCTAGCCCAGTATTGGCAATTCTGATTGGGAGCGGCTTTCCAGGGTTTCAGTCAGGATTTTTTCCAGCCCTATCTGGAGATACCAGAGATTAAGAACATCAGAAGAGCCCTGCTGGATCAGACCAAGGGTCCATTTAGTCTAGCATTTTGTTCACACTGCTGCCTGCCCTAGGACACCCCTCTGCACTAATTTTTTTCTAACCCAGCAGTTCTGGGTGGCTGGATTAAATCACCATTTTAATCACTCTGAAGATCTGTGGGAAATTTAAAGGGTGGCTAGATCTATATTATGTTCCGACTTGCTGTATTTTATGGTTTTAATTGGGAACTGGCCAGAGAGCCTCAGCTATTGGGCAATATAAAAATGTAATAAAAAGTAAATTAAAATGCCAGAGGGATGGGGGTGGTGACATGGTGCATGATGTTGGAGCAAGGTCAGGATGGACAATATAGGGTGATTTGTGATATGGGGGAGGAGGAATGCCCCCAAACCAGGTGGAAGGACCCTCTGCAAGTGGAGCTTTTCCTCTTGCAGAAGGTACAGATCTTGGATCCAACCCAATGCAAATAGATAAATAACAATAACAGCCATGATAGGCCACATGCTTTGCCTGGCATTCTCTGGTAGGACTTGGACAACCTCCTGCCTGAAACTCTGGAAAGCTTCTGACAGCCAATGTAGACTATACTTACGTGGACCAATGGCCTGACTCACTATATGATGACTTCTGACATTCTCCTATATCCCAGTACTTCAATCTGTGTCTTCTTTGTTATCAAAACACTATCTGTCCATTAATTGCACCAATATGGAATCATGTGTTGAACAGTTCATTGAAAGTATAAGCTGCAATTCAGTACAGAGGGACCTATGAGAGACGGAGCTGGTGAGAGAAACAGGAATGATCAAGTAACTTCTTTGACCCTTTGGTCCCTGCCAGCACAGAAGGGCCTGGTATTTTTGGAGTACCATGTGGCTCCAGTTGTTTTCTGCATTCTCGAGATTCTGACATTCTTGGTCATGAAGAAGAAGGAAGCTCTTGTGTGGCTAGGGAGGAAATGGGAAGTGATTCACTTAAAAAGATTTCATGCTTCGCTCCAGGAGAATGGCCAAGAGACTGACTTGTTTTGGAGAGCAAATCCCAAGGGGAGAGGAAGTGATATTTTCACAGTTTTAACTGTCCTTCCTTCAACTCTGAGGTTCCAGTGGAAATTGGCAGTGTCAGCTATTTCTCGGTGGTGAGAATGTTTCGTCATTGGGGTTCACCCACCACGTCAGGGTTGACATATGCAAGAGAGGCCTTATTTTGCAGGATGCCTGAGAGAATACTCCTTTTGCCAATCCTTTCATTCAGAGTGTTTCCAGGAAGTTAGTGTTGTGCCAAAAAAAGCTGTTGCATCCCTTGCCCACCTAATTTCATTCAATTTGATGGAAAAGAAATTGCTTAAAAATGAATAATCAAAGGAGAAGACAATTTCAGTGGAATTCCCTTGAGTAGGGTTAAAGGGTAGGGATGTCTGTTGCTGGGAAATCCGGCCCAAATCCAGATTCCTGTGACACTCCCAGCTTGCCCTGCATTCATGAACTGAATGCAGTTCTTCCCCAGAAACCCAGGAACTTTTTTTTTAATTGCAGCCCAAATTTGTGAAAATTATGTGAACTGCAGATGCAAATGTCTATTCACATAAATACAATTTTAAAAAGACAGAAAATCTGCCAGCTGGCTTGACTTTTTGTGGACTGAGTTGGGCCCACTGGGGGAAGTCAGAACGGAGTCGGGGGTGGGGGTGGTGTCAGTCCAACAAAAGTTACACCCCCACCGGATTTTTCCAACATCCCTAGTTATAGGTCTTGTGCTTACCGTAGTAATGAGTTGGCCAAGGGTGTGTGTGATAATGCCCTTTCTTTCATCATGCAGTCATCTCTCCTGCTGCTTGCAGCTTCCCTGGGGGCTCACATTTCAGTTAGAGCACATGGGAAGACATAAAGCTGCACCCAACTAGCGTTTTATTGCATGTTTGTTACTGGGCACTCACGGAGTTTGTTCAGGTCCCTCACATGATGTCGTCTGCCTCCCACCCCTTCTGGCCTTCCTTGTGTGACAAAAAAAACAAACCTCATTAAGTCTGATGCCTTTTTAAATAGGGTGACCATATGAAAAGGAGGACAGGGCTCCTGTATCTTTAACAGTTGCATAGAAAAGGGAATTTCAGCAGGTGTCATTTGTATATATGGGGAACCTGCACTGGTGAAATTCCCTCTTCATCACAACAGTTAAAGCTGCAGGAGCTATACTAGAGTGACCAGAGGGCAGGGCACCTGCTGCTTTAACTGTTGTGATGAAGAGGGAATTTTACCAGGTTCTCCATATATACAAATGACACCTGCTGAAATTCCCTGTTCAATACAACTGTTAAAGATACAGGAGCCCTGTCCTCTTTTCATATGGTCACCCTATAAACTTGGAATTACTGCTCTTTCCTGCTGTGTGCAGGAGAAGCAGCGCCATTAGAACAGGGGACTCAATAGGCCTCGTGCTTGTTCTGTACTTCTTCTTTTGAAAAGAGGAAGTAACTGAGGAACGAAAACACGGGCAGAGAAGCGAAGGTAGGAAGCGTGTTAACCCCTGGTGTGGTGGAGTTTATAATCACATAACTCCACCCATGCGGCATTTTCAGACCAGGAAGTGAGAGCAGCCAGGGAAGCTACAGAGTGGTGAAGAGATGTGAAATAGAGGGTTAAAAAACCATATACAGCACCCTCAGTCACCTCTTAAGTAAGCTATGCTCAAAAATCACCAGTAAAATAAATTGAACAGAAGAAATCAAGCGCCTCCTTCCCTCCCCTCCTCCCCCTGAGAATAAGCAGAAATATGGAAGCTTCTTTCACAGGGGAAGAAAACTTTCAGAACTTGGAGGGCATATTTTGGCACAACACTATCCAGGCTATCCAAACAAAATTATAGCCCAGTCTTCCAAGAATGCCATCTCTCTCTCTCTGTCTCTCTCTCTCTCTGTATGGATGAGGGACATAAAATTTTCTGGAATCCCTCCCCCCAGGGCTTTATTTTTCTGCAGAATTTTTTTTCTGTTTTGTGAGTTCATTAATAACAATGAATGTATGGCAATTGCAAATGACATATTAGGCAATCACTATTTTCCAGGAGATTATCCCAAACAAGTACGTGAGAGAATACATACATGTCATGTCTCAGAGTGAAATGGACCTAATTCATAGTAACAGAGAAACTGAAGATACCCCCAACAACCTCAGTGGAAGAGAGTTGAACTCTTTCGAAGCAGATGAGAGGTTGTCAACATATCATGCACAATCTTTGGGTTGCTAAAATTAATTAGTGGGTGAACAGTTTCCAGTACCTTTGCTATTTCCCCCCTTAAATGTAAACAATGTAATGGAAGCACATGCTATTATCTTTAATTTTTTATAGGTACTCCATAACATAACTAATATGGGAACATAAATAATATGGGACACTTTTTTAAAATTTTGTTTATTAAATAGAAGTAAAACAAACATGCTAAGTTAGATTTCTCTGGGGCAAGAGTGGCAACTTGTGGTCCTTCAGATGTCTTGCCTACAGCTCCCATCAGATCTAGCCAGTATGGCATCTGCTGGAGGGTGCTGGGATTTGTAGGCCGATAACATCTGGAGCAGAGATGGAGAGCTATTTTTAGCTTGGGGGCTGCACTCCAATTTGGGGAGGGTCATGGGGCTGCATTTCAGCAGTGGATGAGGCTAAGGACATGAGGTTCTGGGGCAAAGTCAAAACAAACATGGCCAAAGCAAAGTGGGCAGGGCCAGATGTACTGCATACTACCATGGACATTTTCCCACCAAGCACAGCTCAGTTCTCTGCACGTCTACTTGGGAGTAAATTCCAGTGCGACAACTTTAAGGCATGCAAACTGCAATTCCATTTTGGAGGGTGACACATCAGTGAAGGCTGAAGCCTGATTCCTGCAGTGGTCAACCAAATGCCTCCAGGATGCAGATTGGTGCAAAACCATTTAGACTTGTGCTCTCTGGTCTCTCTCCGTGACATCAGCCCAGCCCAAGGTCCTTGCCTTCTTTCCTCTGCCTCATTGGCAAGCGATTAACAGGCACTTTCACTTTTACCATCGAGGTAAAACGCAATTCTCTAGCCTTTGGTCCAAAACAAGCAACCCAGGAAGAGGAAGAGGCCGTTTTAGTGGTGTTGTAAATTTGCTATTAGAGCTCATTTTATTGTTGCCAACAATGCAGGCCAAATTGTTGAGGCTGAACATATTTTATGACCTCCATTTCCCTCCTCCCCACCCTCCCACCCCATCTGCACCACTATCCCACCTTATTTTTGGTATTAAAGAAACGAATCTATAATCTTTAAAATACAGTGGAATGGCTTCCATTCCTTTATTCTCTTGTGCACACTCCCGACCATTTTGTATATAATATCATGGTGCCCATCCAAAGCGACATGGGGGTTTCACCGCACATGTGGAACTCTATATAGTGGCTTGCTCAATTCTTTTCTGTGCAAGCATTGAAGGGATTAGACAAATGTATGGATGCCAGACCTATCAATGGCTGCCTAGTGGCTTAATGTTCATAAGAACCTTATTCCAGGTCAGACTATTTGTACATATAGCAGCTCTTTGAGGTTCTGGGCAAAGATCTCTCACATTGTCTGTAACTACCTGATCTTTTTCACTGGAGGTGTTAAGGACTGAACCTGGGAGCTTTTCCCACAAACATGTGATTGTGGTTTCCACCCATATTTAGAAGCACTATGGCTGCAATCCAATGTAAGTCCTACTTAGAGGAGATGCATTGAAATGAATGGTACTAACTTATTTATTTCAAAGACTCTACCATAAGTAGGAATTATGCTGGATTTGACAGTCTGTACACTTCTTTGAGACTGAGCCCCACTCTACCCATTGTGGTGAAACTTACTTGCACTGCATATGACCCAACACCAGTTTCTGGGGGAGCAACAATACAGGAGGACTGTTGTAGTTGTGAGCTTCCCAGCTGCATCTGGTTGGCCACCATGGGAATCTGGATGCTGGACTAGATAGATCTTTGGTCAGATCCAGCAGAGCTCTTATCCTGAATTTCTCCACTGCATATACAGTGTTTTTTCCCCCTTAACAGTGATGGGAATGGGACACACCCACTCAGGCTGAGGTCCTTGGGTGGACCTGAACCCACAGTTGCACACAGATGCTACTGAACCAAATCTATAAGGAAGTTTGTGATGGATGTTCTATTCCAGCCTTCTCCAACCTGGAGTCCACTAGATGTTTTTGACTACAACTACTAGAGTTCCTGACTGCTGGCCATACTGGCTGGAGCTGATGGGAGTGAAGTCCCAAACATCTGGAGGGCACCAAGTTGAGGGAAAAGGTGGTCTATTCTTTCACAGCCAGTTGCTACCATTGCTATACTGTTACTATACATGGAAGAAATGGAACGACAAGGCATTCAGCATATTTCTTTCTGTGCTTTCCTAGTCAAGGTGTTAGAAAGGACAATTTCTGGGACATAAATGTTCAAGTTCTTATTTGAGCCAGAAACATCAAGTGCTAACATAGCCCATATGTTGTAAAACAAGATCATCCAAAAAGACTGGACATGTTGAAGAGAACATATTTTTCCTGCTCTGTTTTATAACTTGTGATATTTCATTGCTGACTCCAAGCAACCATTCTTCACGCCTGAACTCAGGTCTTGACTGTGATTAAGATGAAATGTAAGTCAATTAGCAGAATTATTTCTTTCATGGAAAAGCTGTATCTTCAGAAGTTTGGGGCCAACTTTTCTCATTTTCAACCACATTTGCCATTTTCTCTTCCTTCAACTTTACAGCATGAGAAATATTTTCCCCCTAAACGTCCATGTATTTTAAATCCTTTTTGAAAGTTAAAAATGCACCCAGTAATTCAAGTCCTTTGCTTCCTTAATTAGGAAAACAGTAATACCCAAATAGTGGTGGAAAGAATAAAAAGGAGGCATCCGACAGGAAACTAAAACCACAAGGAGAAGGGAGCTACAACAGGTTACCGAAACAGTTGAATCCTCTCTTGGGCTCCACAGAAAGTAACAGAACCTTTATGATATCTTAAAAATCTTTTTCACAACCATTCTTATTTCTCACCAGGTATTTATATTGTAGCAAGAAAAAACAAAATAAAACCAAAAATGGCTTTCAGTTTTTAGTAACGCTCAGGATTTGTTATCTTTTGAAACTGTACGTGCTGCTAACAAGTCTTGTAAGAATATCAAACCCTGGGTGTTTATTTTGGGCATTCCAAAGCTGAAAGAGAAGTGTATTTGAATGCTAGGTTTTCCCCTGTGTTACTGCCTTCCCAGTGACTTAAAGCACGTTTTTATTATCATGATGACTTCATTTAGAATAAGCACAGTTCATAACATGACTTGAGAATGACTTGTTAATTTCATTAAAATGTTTTCCCCACCCTCAGTTGTTACTTTAAAATGATCTGGAACAGTACACTGACTTCTCTACAGCAGGCCTCAGCACCTTGTGGTGAAACTTCTGGGGAAAGCATGCCAGTGGGGCGCAGCCCTTACAGAGGGTGACCATATGAAAAGGAGGACAGGGCTCCTGTATCTTTAACAGTTGTATTGAAAAGGAAATTTCAGCAGGTGTCATTTGTATATATGGGGAACCTGGAGAAATTCCCTCTTCATCACAACAGTTAAAGCTGCAGGTGCCCTGCCCTCTTTTAAATCTGGTCGCTCTAGTATAGCTCCTGCAGCTTTAACTGTTACGATGAAGAGGGAATTTCACCAGGTTCTCCATATATACAAATGACACCTGCTGAAATTCCCTTTTCAATACAACTGTTAAAGATACAGGAGCCCTGTCCTCCTTTCCATATGGTCACCCTACCTTACAAAAAGTGGGCATGGCACCTGCAAAAAGTGGACACACACAAACACATTGTTCTAGGTAACAAAAACTTTCTACAGTTTTTTTATTCTTTCTCAACTACTAGACAATAAGAACTTGAAGAAATACGTTGTTTTTGATCAGCTCTGTACACATCCATGCATAACTAGGGTTGGGCAAACCTACCCAAGTGAATTCATTATTCACCCCAAAAGTAACAAATTTGTCCATGTGAGATCAGATGAGAGTTCTCCTTTAACATGAAATCTTTCTTTCTTTCTTTCTTTCTTTCTTTCTTTCTTTCTTTCTTTCTTTCTTTCTCTCTCTCTCTCTCATATGTGCATGCTTAGTTGCATCTTGGGAGCTGTAGTTATGGATCCATGTAAGGTAGTGTGATGATATGTGCTCCCTTTTTTATTTGCTGTTTTCACATGGCCCACTTGTGTGATGATGTAATGTGTGTCTACTCGCTGTTGCAGTTCACCTGTATGAAGGAGAATCCTCCTCCTTGGAGGAGATGATAAGGGAAGGAGCTAATGATAGTGCTTCAAGTGGGTTTGAGAGTGAGGGTGTGTGTGTGGGAGGGGGGGGGTTAGATGGTAGGACAACTGAAAATTTAGAGGGGGAGTCTGTGTACCACTTTACTGCACATGGTCTGAAGCTCTCAATCAATCCTGAACTTTATATTGAAATTGTAATACATTGATCAAGGCTTGCTACAAAGGTGAGCTTTACTATAGGGATGTCAGATTTTGTGAAATCCATCCCACGTATTTTTCATGGATTGTGCGGTGTCATTTGTTCCAGTATCCATTCGCAGATAGATTTGATTTTTTTTTAATTATGCAGAAAAAACACATAAATAATTCCATAAGAAAGTTTGCAACAACTCAAAACAGAATCCTGGGGAAAGTTTACAGGAATAACTTCAGAGCATTCTAAATTATTGTCTTCTATATTACCTACAGCAAATGTATCCATGCTGGTAAAAACAGGGCATATATTTTTTTATGTTGTGGTACATGACACTTGCTAAACCAATTACTCAATTTCTGGCTAACTGGAGTGGATGAGGAACCCACAACTGGAACTTTGATTCTGGGATTCTCCCCTCCCTTTCCCCTTCATTATTATTTCTAGCATGTTTTCCAGTATTAAACTTGTCGTTTTCAGTCTTCGTGCTGATTCAGCACTAGCTCTTGTTCCTGAATTACTAAAACAACTTTCCTCTGCAACTAACAGGGGACCCATGATTCACTAGGTAAAGAAAATGGAGAAACAGAAAGGGACTTTTTTTCCATCTTCTAATATTAAAAAATAAACTGGTAAGAGTTCATAAAACAGTCCTGTTCAACGTCTGGGATGGAGAGGGGGTGGTGGTTAAATCTCACGTTTCACAGATGGATTACTGAGGACGACGTTAATTCGGGTTGCACCTTGAATATACATCTTTGCCTTGGCCAAGAAAAGGTGGTTCTCATGAGGAAACAGACTTCCGTGTGAGAAAGGCTCTTCTGAATGTTGCCCTTCATGGCCCAAAGTATACTGCTTACCAGTGCAAATCCAAGACATTTTGCTGTCTCAGGCGGAGCAGTAAATGGCAACCCCTCCCCCCCCCCAACCTCTGAATCAAGGTACATAGTATCTTAGAGCAGCCAAGTTATTTTGGCACCTGAGGCAGGAATTTCCAGGAGCACTTGTCTCGCTCCCTGGCAGTAAAAATAAAATAAAAAATACAATAGTAATAAATTAAATAACTAACCATTTGCTTGAGCCTCGTGTGGCGCAGAGCGGTAAAGCAGCAGTTTCTGCAGCTGAAACTCTCCCCACGGCCTGAGTTCGATCCCAGCGGAAGCTGGTTCTCAGTCAGCCGGCTCGGGTCGACTCAGCCTTCCATCCTCCCGAGGTCGGTAAAATGAGTACCCAGGTAGCTGGGGGAAAGGGAATAACAGCCGGGGAAGGCAACGGCAAACCACCCCGCTATAAGGCCTGCCAAGAAAATGTCAGCGAAAGCTGGCATCCCTCCAAGAGTCAGTAATGACTCAGTGCTTGCACAAGAGGTTCCTTTCCTTTCCTAACCATTTGCTGCCATTTTGTGACAACTCAAAAACAGACACCTGAGATGGCCACTTCACTCTACCAAACAGTAGGGGTGACCCTGCTGCTCCTTCTGAACTATGGAAATCATCTGGTTTCTCCCCCTACTTTTTTTTTGTTACCTACCTACTCAGTGGTGCAACTAGGTAATTTTAGATAAGGTGACCATATGGAAAGGAGGACATGGATCCTGTATCTTTAACAGTTGAATAGAAAAGGGAATCTTAGCAGGTTCAATTTGCATGCATGCAGCCCCTGGTGAAATTCCCTCTTCATCACAACAGTTAAAGCTGCAGGAGCCCTGCCCTCTTTTGTATCTGGTATAAACTTCATTTAGAAAAAAAATTGAACTGAAATCAGCAAAAAAAAAATAAAAAAAAATCAGGACCCTCCCCCACTCAATTTCTCTAGATTCCTAAAAAAAAATGGGGGAACCCCATTTATCCATAATTCCCAATCTCCCCTTTTTCTGGTTTTATTCCAGGCCTTCACATCTCTGGTACTCCACCCCTGCAGGGGAGGGGAAATGAGTTTGGCCCCACAGTTCCCGTCCTCGCTGGAGAGAGCCAGTAGAGCTTTGGAAGTGACAGAAAACCCACCATTTCAGCTATCCTCCCCATGTAGGATTGCTGTTATTTTCCCACAATGCATCAGAGAAACACTATGTGAGGAGCATTGTGGGAAATTCAAATGGCATGTCCCAGCCACCTGGCACTGATTCAGAACCCTTCTACCCATCACTACCACCAGGTAAACTCACCAGAGCCAACCTAGGTAGGAGGGGGGTGCACCCAAGTTCAATTTGTGAAGAGACCCCTCAGACTTTGAGCATCATCACACAGGGGGAAATTGCGTTTGCTTACCGTCGCTTCTCTGCACGTGCATTTGTCCCTCATTACTTCCCCTTTTGAAAGAGGAAGTAAACGACATACACGTGGCCCATTCAGCAGGCCATTTTGATCGCGCTGCTTCTCCTGCACACAGCAGGAGATAGCAGCAACTTCCATCTTTAAAAATAAGCCGGACTTACTGGGGTGTTTTTTGTGGTGCAAAGAAGGCTAGATAGGGTGGGAGGCACTCAGGAGGCAGATGACTTTGTGAGAGGGACCTGTGAAAATCTAAAATGCTGGTCTGATGATGGGGCTCTTTGCTCTCAAAGGATTTGTGGCGACTGGGGGAAGGGCAATTTCTGGCACCTACGTTGTACTCTTTCCGGCTCCAGGTAAAGACCTCTTTATTTTCCCATTATCCTAGTCTTTCAACTCAGCTGTTTTAAACCTGTATTTTAAATCTCTAAAATCTCTGCATAGCTGCTCGGTTATATTCTGGTTGTACTTTTATATTGTGGTTTAAGTTTCCGTATTTTATACTTCAAGCTGTACTTTATGGTTTTAATTTTTTGTGAACCTCCTAGAGAGCTTCGATTACTGAGCAGTACAGAAATAAAATAAATATATAAATAATTACACCATGACTGTGAAATATACTCCCAGTATTGCTGAGTTTTAGGTCGCAGGTTATGAAGGTGGTCTGATGGCATATGAATCAACCACTTTGCTGAAGCTAAGCATGTTTGGATCTGGTCAAAACTGGATGGGTGACTGCAGGGGGAACCCTATGTATGCTGCCCTTAATTTTATATTCAGAGAAAGGAGGGCATATAAATGTATTAAGGCACAATCGTATCAGATTCACCCTTAATACTCGTAGGCCTCTGAACTTGGAGGCTTTTGAATATCCAGTGCAGAGTGGGAGATGCAGTGGCGGTGAGCTGCACCTCCCTTTCTGAAGTTTAGTTAGATGGGCTTTTTCACCCATCTAGCTGTGGCATCAGGGAGGGGGGGAGACAGAAGCTGGGAAGGCCTGGGGATACAGCATAAAACCACCTCTCCCTGCCCACTGGCATGCCCCCTTTTCCTCCTCTCTAATCTTGCCTTTGCGACCTTGGAGAGGCAACCAGCATGGTTCTCTCCACATCAGTTGTGAGGAGGAGGGAAACTCAGACTCCTGGGCCTGAGGTCAGAGCCCTGTCTTCAACCTTGGATCCAGGAATCTGAACGATCCTATTCCTCCCCCCTCCAGACTCTGTTTAGGGGTTCATAGGATTGCTGTCCCCAATACAGAAATAAATAAATGGTGCTTTATCTGCTAATTTTACCTGCTGTTCTACTGTTTCATTGTTGCTTTTAGATGCTGTAGGTTGTGTTTTCGTTTAAAGGTTTTAAAAATATTTTTACTTTTCCATGAATTATAATGTGGGATATTTATTTTAAGACACACACACACACGTGCACACACAAACATTTTCTATTTGTAATTGTGCAGAGCATTCTTAATACAATATTAGACACTTTATTAATGACAATATTGACATCGTGCATGCTTTTTTAACTTAAGCGATTGTATACCATTTTTGCTGCTCCCGTTACAATTACTATTGATGATGATTATGGCGATGACGATTTCTATGCTTCAAGGCTCGTAGTTTCCTCTCATCACAATGCAGGAACCTTTGTTGTGAAATATAAAGCAAGTTTGGTTATGTTGGGAAGCGAAGCTCTTGTATTCATTGCTAATGAAGCTCTTGCATGTTGGTGTCCCCAATCAGTGTAAATATTGCTTAAGATGAACAGAGCAGTTGGCATACCATAGAACGGAGACCACCAGCAGAGGATTAAACAAGTACAGATGTGAATGCCAGGCTGGAAATGAAGACATTCCTGAAGTGGAAGCCTGCTATTGCAATGCTATCCTAGGCTAAAAAGTTGTCCTGAGAGGGAGAAAGACCCTCTGACAAATGGCAATGGCAAATAAATAAGTTACATTGAGAAAAGACAGGTGCTCCCATGCTAAATTACTGACATTAACCGCTCGGTATTGTAAATAATTGCATTGTTCTTGTTTCGTTTCAAACTGAAACTGAAATATATTTTTGCTTTTGCAAAGCACTTCAGAGCAATGGTATGAGCTAAAGCACAGCAATTCTGAACTAATTTGATGGATGGTGATTTGATTTGATATTTATTTAAGGCCAATCTAATAACCATTAGAGTTTATGATATGATATGAAAATCTTTTCTGCGGTGTCTGAACTGTGACAGCTTATTCACGCATGGGTATTGGTGGTTTATGTTACAGCTATCGAATGATAAAATATGCATGTGTGAATTCAATTCTGAAACATTCCTAAATGTTTGCTCTTTTTTTCTGTGTTTATACTGCATTTTTAAAAAAGAAAAACGAGTACGACACTGGCAAAGAAGTATCCCACAATTTCAGTATTGTTTGTGATGGACCAATATTTCAACATTATTGTCAGGAGGGGTGTGAGATTCAACCCTCCCTTCAAGTACGGGAATTCAAACATCTCCTAAATCAGTTGTTATATTTATCTAAGCAATTTGGCTTTCTGCCAATTTGGTTCTCAAGCTAGCTTACAAATACCATTTGAACATTACAAGTTGGGCCTAAAACAAGATGCTGGAATGTTAGCTAACTTTTAATGTGAATGCTCATGTACAGAGTTCTACCAGCCATTTCTTCAAGGCAGGGATTCCATTCCATCACAGCCCCCACAGCCCATCTGCCAGTTTTCATCTGCTATTCTTTTCCAGCTGACAATCAATGTTCCATCACTATTAAGCATGCTCAAACCTCATTGGCTTGTTTTTTGCAGGAGACTTTTTAAAAAAGGTGTTTTGGGGGGTGGGTTGGGTTATTTGTATTTCTGTAAACCTCATGGTTTCCCTGAGCACGCTGGTACCTACCTCTTGTTTTTCAGTGTTCCTATTTTGGCTTCAGCCCTGTTGGCTCTCATCCTCTGAGTTTGCTATTATTATTATTATTATTATTATTATTATTATTATTATTATTATTATTATTATTATTATTTTATATAGCACCAACAATGTACTTGGTGCTGTACAGTATGTACAAATAAAATAGCAACAGTATCCTGCCCAGAAGCTTTCAATCTAAAATCACATTAAAACATATGAGGGGAAGGGGTTACACAAAGACAGAATAAGGAAATAATCGAAGCATTGTGAACAATAAATCAGGCTAGGGTTCCAAAAGCTATGGAAAAGAGATGAGTTTTTGAATGCTTTTTAAAATCTAAGATAGAACTCGTAGTTCGTAGATGTTCTTGGAGAGCATTCCAATCAAAAGGGGCAGCCAAAGAGAACGGGCGGGACTGAGGTGACAAAATCCCAATACAAGCAGAACAGATCGAATAATCTAAACCAGAAAAACAGCAGGAAAACAGACAGCATCTACAACCCAGGTTAATCATCTTTGCAAGCTTGGGGCAATAGGGCAGTTGTAGCCTGACACCTAATAGAAAATGATGACAATGGCAGTAGGTGAACATGTCTGGAGAGGGAGTTCCATAACAAGGGGGCTACCACAGGAAAGGACCTAACCCCATCTACCTAACATCTCAAGAAGGGAACACCTAAAGAAGGGGCTCCAGTAATGCCCTCAGCTAATGAGCAGGTTCATATTCTTTATCCCACATGCACAAGTTCTCTCTTGGGCTAGATCCACACTAGTGCTTTTTATTTTTATCTAGTGTTATTTCCTGCTTTTTATTCTGTATTATCCAAAATACTGCAACAGATGTTGTGAGTGCTACAAGATCTAAATGTACAAGAAGGATATAGATCTGGCTTTGGTGAAGGTACATTTATTTGCCAGACAGGTTTCCTGATTTTATCTAAGAGAACCTTAGTCATACAGTAACTTCCCTCGGAATATGATTAGTTGTTTTTTCCCCACCCCGAAGTGCACACTTTAATATTTTAGAAATGTAGAAACATTCTGCCCTTATGGGCATCATACCACTTTCAATTGCTGTATTTTTTAAAATCTCTGAGAAATAGCCTTTCAATTCTATTTTATTGAGCATTTATGCCATTATTTTTAAATGTTGTCATACACTGCCTTGTGCATTGAGAAAGGCTGGTTAGAAATATTTTTGAAAAAAATAAAGATGTTCAGTTTCATGCACCTTCAGGAGGATAGGGCTATATTTGATCAGATTGCCCAAACGATTTAGCTCAAGGCATTTTAATATTATTCTAGCCAAGGGAACAAACATGTTGCAGGTATGTATCATGCATTTAACAAATGTAGGTTGTAAAAAAGCTTTAATTTTTGACCAGGTATTTATTACTCTTACAGTACAGTCCACTGCACACTTACACGGGAGTTAGCCTCATTGAATTTGCCAGAATTTGTACTGTTACCTTAGATAGTTCACATTCCATTTTCTGCATGAAGCAAGCTAACAGTTGTTTTCCTTAAAAAAATTTTTTTTTTCCAATTTGATAATAAGTAACATTACTATTCCTTAAAACTTAGTGCTATATATGCATGTTGGTTTTACTTTTGCCTAAGATGCTTTGAGTGCTGTGGAGAGCAATCCTATGCCCCCCTGGACAGAGTCTTGGGGATATAAGATATTTTGATTTTCTGGCTCCGAGCTCAGAGACAGGGCTTCAGGCTTGGAGCCAGAAAAACATGTTCCCCACTTCCTTATTCACACCCTCACAGCGAGTGTGGAGAGAACCACACTGGCTGCTGCTATGACCTCCCAAACATGAGCTCATAAGGTGTGTCGATGGGGAGGGGAGGAGACTGGTCGTCCAGAGATATGAGAATTGTGTGTAATTGAGGCAAGCACCTATTGCAGGGGTGGACAGCCTTACTCTTGGCCTAATTACATGCAGGTGACAAGGAGGTACAAAACAAGGGGAAAGGGGGAGGGAAGAAAGAGAGAGAAAAGGGGTGCAGACGTG
Organism: Elgaria multicarinata webbii; assembly: GCF_023053635.1. Lineage (NCBI taxonomy): Eukaryota > Metazoa > Chordata > Lepidosauria > Squamata > Anguidae > Elgaria > Elgaria multicarinata. Next base: position 25,083,091 of record NC_086174.1, read on the forward strand.
GAGTGTCATCAGACGGGGGGAAATCGTGTTTCCCTACTATCGCTATGGCCTCCTGCTACTCTCCCACAATAGCAACGATCGCTTTACACAGGGAGAGAAAACAGCAGCAACAACAACAATGTAGCCCATTCAGTAGGCATTTTAATTGCATTGCTTTTACTGCACACAGCAAGGAGTGGCTGCAAGTTTCACTTTAAAAAAGTAAATTGGATTTACTGGGGTCTACTTTGTTGCAGAAAAAACAATCCAGAAGGGGCAGGAAGTGGACATTATTGTCAAAAATGCGTGAAAAATTGTGAGTGGGCAGTAACAAGTGTGTGATACAACACTCATCTGATGACACCCCAAGACTTTAAAACACATTTTGGGAATGGGACTAGATGCCTGCTGTACTGGAAAATTAGCAAAACCTTGAGAATAGATACAGAATTTGCAGGGGCCTGTGAACCATGGCTGTTGCACCAAAACATCAAGGATCAGGCCCAGATCAGTAGTTTGCAAACTTGTGGACAAAGGTTGCTTGATTCATTTTTTAAAAAAAATCCACTTCAAGCGCACAGAAGGGAGGACTAAAACTTAAAGTGGAACACATACGATAGTGTAATATTATTAATTGGAGAGCTGAACCTATCCCGCCTCTCTCTTCATCTGAAATTAATAAAATGTGTACAATTACAAGATGGTACAGCTCCGACGGCAGCCCAGGGCTCAAGTTAATCAAAAGAGCACATGTTGAATGCACATAAGTTAGTTAGGGTTAATCCACTGAAGATGATCCCTCCCTGGTTCTAATTAATGGAGGTGATAGATGGCAGAATGAGAAAATAGGAAGGAAGGATAATGCTGTCCTGATGGCCTGATGAAGATTCATACATTTAATTGAATTTAGGAGGCTATTCTTGGGGGCAAACAGTTTCTATTTAAAGTCAAGACTGGAGTCTTAGGGTGCTTCTCCCAGGTGGGCATAAGAAACTCGAAACCAAAAATGTTTCAGGCAGGATGTAAGTAAAATGAGCCAACGTGCCTTCATCTATGTATATTAGATCTAGCTTCTCTTCTTGGAAGCAGATAAATTGTGTCATTCTTTGGACATAAATAAACCATGCCATTCGCTTGAGGTGGCCTGAGGTGGTTAAGGGCAACATAAATCTGGGTTGTACATATTTGCATTAAAATGCAGATGGAGGGTGTCAGGGATATGGACCCTTCATCTGCATTTCAATGCAAATATATTCAATGACAATAATTTCCCCCCATTTGTGGGTCCCTGTTATTATGATTATGATTTTTATTACTGAACCACCCAGAGAGTTTCAACGGTTGGATAGTATAGAAATGAAATGAAATAATCATAATAATCATCATAATTTTAAAACTCCAAAATCTCCATCCAGAATCTAGAACAGGAAAAACATATGTATGAATATCTTGAAATGTATGTGAACTTTCAGCTTCCTTCAAAATTACAAAAATCTAAAGGTTTAGAATTTCCCATTACAACCCTTAAACAAATTCTTTGGGTACCATATTTGATGTTTCTTGGTTTATTTAGAAGAGAGTCAGACTGTAAGCATATCATACTATATATAGTGGAAACCCCTCTTTATATACCCTAGGGAAGAAAAAGGGAGTATGACCTTGATCCAAATGTGTGCGGAGCCCTTTTGGAAAAGCACCAATCACTCTGATCAGCTGTTCAGCCCTTCCAATCTCTCCCTGAACAGCTGATCGGCATTTTGAGAGAGCTCTGATAGTAGACCCCTAGCAGCTGGGTTGGGAAGAGGAAATGCACATATGGCACCCATTGGTGATTATGACCTATAACTCCCTATACAACTTGGGATAAGACTATGAGCCTGCCTGGGTTTTAAAATCTTCAAAGGCGGCCTTTCTCTTAGTCCCTCTGCCATCAGAGGCACGTATGGCTGATTGAAAACTCCCTGCCAAGGAAGGCTAAGATGGCTGCGTCTCATTGACCTTCCTCTGGCCAGCAAAGAAGGTTTTATTCAGGCAGGCTTTTAGAATGTAAACTGGACTGTTTCTGGAGGGTTGGTGTTTTGTTTTTTTAACGGTTTGGTGTTGTTACTTTCTTTTATTGTTGTGTTTTTGATTGTTCTTTCAATGTATATGTTTTTATGATTGTTTTAATTGCATTTTGCTTTAATTTTGATTTTAGTATTGTTAGCTGCCGTCAGCATTCTTTTTTTGGTGAAAAGGTGGTATATAAATCAAATAAATAAAGAAGATATTTTCTTGCCTAAAGAGGTCCCCAAATGGCATATGCCCTTTGCTAGGGCCAACACTTTAAAAAGTATTGCTGCACGATTCAGACATCAATCCCTGCCGCCGTCATTTCCTCCCTCTCCATGCTCCCATGAAGCAGGTCGCTTCACCCTGCTGTATGGCTGGGCCGGCCTTGGCAGCAGCCATTGGCACATGTGACATCACAACCCTAACCCTAACCCTTTCCACACGCATCTGGTCCCTTAGCAAATTTGCAGCGGATGAATTTCCGAGACCGCTTCGTTGTTTTGTGCTAAACGAAAACTCAGTGGAATCCTTTCAAAATTCCCCATGCTGCTACTCAAATGAAAAATTCCATCATCGGTAAGTATAATACAATCCAAGCAAAATATAACTCCATTGCCTCATTGTGCTTCTGCTTTACTCTTGCTTTTCTATTTGCCAATTTCAGTGAGTTCTTTTGTTGCTGAATTCAAACATTTTTTTTGGTCTGATGGTGTCTCTCCCCCCCACCCCATTTTTTTCTTTCCTTCGGATCCTTTGTTCCAGCTTTCTGAGTGTCTTGTGAAAAGCTTCCAGTTCCCTCATGCATGCATGTATGGAGGGAGAAGCTGTCAAATAATTTGCCCTGTTTTTCAGGTTAGTGATCTATCCTTGCTCAAGTGGAGGTATCTGTTTCTGATTTATTAACATTTGATCCTCTGGTTTCCTGCCATTGATCAAGCCAAATACTCGGCTCAACTGATGAGTTTTATATGAAATCTGATATTCCAGGAAGAGAGAAAAGTGAGTAACATTTTTTTCAAAAAATATTTTCCGATATCCCACCCCATGGCACATACAAAAAGAGAGGGAGAGGGAGAGGGAAAGAGAGAGAGAGATGAATAATTTCAGGCACCATCTATTTTTATTACATTTCCCTGGTTAAAAACTGGTAGTGGGCTGGTAGTGGTAGGGAGTGGAGGGGGGGGAGAGACAGAAATATATTTATCAATAGAGCAGATGTGAGTGCTTGAGTCATACACATCCTGTAAATTGTATATGCATTTACACCCTTGCACTGAAACATGGTTTTTCACCCTACGACTGAGTGCCTGTCTGCCATTCAATCTTGAGTTAAGTCGCGGTCAAGGAGGTCAGCTCTTTGGCAACATCTGCATTTGATCAGTTCACGTGAAATGAGCGACCTCGTTTAAGCCTCCCTACCCTCAAGTACTTTAAGAGGCCATGCATTACAATACTCGATTCACCGCAACGGCAGCCGCTGCTTTCGGTAGACTTCTCCCCCCAACACACACACACACACACACACCATGTGTCTCTCTGCCCCACTTTCTCAGGAAAGGCTGAGATGGAAACCCGCTCTAAGAAAATAAAACCTCAGAGGTGAGGGTGCATTGCTGTGCAATTGCAAACCCACTCACCCCCAAAGTGGAGAGGTTTCTCTCCTTTCATCTGTACCCCAGAAATCGGATTCATAAAAGACGACGTTTGGACTGCATAGAATTCATAATGACCATTGGTCACATCTCTTCCAAAGGCAGAAGACCCCACAGTTTATCCTCATGATTCCTCTGTGGGGTAAGTTAGGCTGAGAGTGTGGCATAGGGTGGCCATGTTTCCTCTTTGATGGAGGACCATCCTCTATTTGAAAGGTTGTCCTCTCCAATTCCAGTTTAATAATGAAAAATAAAATAAAAACCATGAGAACTGTTGCCCATCAACAGTTAGCACCTGTACAGCTGATTGGACATGTACTGGGTTTCTCTTCAAATAGTAATTATTATTTCTATTTCAATCTATACACATAAATACACATATACAGATTTATTTTAATCTGTACACTGTACTCCTTCCATCGCCAGCTGAAGACCTTTTTATTTTCTCTGTATTTTAACACCTAATTTAACTTAAATTTAAATTTTGCTGTTTTAATTCAGTATTTTAACCTATATCAATTTCTGCTGTGTGGTTTTATCCTGGTTGTGCTTTTTATATTGTATTTTGTATTTGTGTTTTTAGACTGTTGGTTGTTTTATTATGCTATTTATGGTTTTAATTTTTGTGAACCACCCAGAGAACATCGGCTATTGGGCGGTATAAAAATGTAATAAATAAATAAATCACAGCTCTCTTTTGTCCCATATTTTGGGGATGGATTTCCTCTTTTGTGGTGTTTCCTAAGTAGGGGTACGGGTTGTGTAAAATCTATTCCATCTGTTTTTCACTGATTGACAGGTGCCTTTCATTCTGTTGTCCGCTCATCAATGGAATTGGATTTTTTTCCTGTTTCTGGATTTACACAAATATGAATTTGTGCACATCTGTACATGTGCAAATTCCCCCAAAAAGCAATTTTCATGTTTTGGGGAAAACATATTTTAGGTGTTGTTTTTTTAAGAAAGTGTATTTTTTAAGACAAAATTTGTGCAAAATTCTCAAAGGTTTGAAAAACGTCTGCAAATCTGCAGACTCCACCTGTTGGGGGGAAACCAATCTGCTGTAGAATCCACAGGTCAGATTCATAAAAATCCAAACTCTTATGGTACCACTGTGGATTCCTCTGACATCTCTGTTCCTCAATGGCCACCTTGGCACCAAACTCAGGTCTAGCATCAGCTTAGCAGTTAGCATCTTTGGGCAGGTGTCCAGACGCCAGTAAGACTCCACTTATTTTGGGACCCCTTTCCTCCTCATTCTTGCTCTCCAAGCAGCACCGTCTGGCAGTGTCTAGCTGCCTTGAGGCCCAGTACTGGGGAAAAGGCAGGATACAAATAAATAAATAAATAAAAGCTGCCATTGAAATTTCCCACAATGCTCCGCAGCAACACTACGTTGAGGGATTGAGAGAATTAAAATGGCGGGTACCTCCAGCTGCCCTGCATGCTGCTACTGCTGCCGCCATCAGTGTGGTGTAGTGGATAAAGTGTCGGACTGGGAGTCGGGAGATCTGGGTTCTAGTCCCCACTTGGCCATGGAAACCCACTGGGTGACTTTGTGCCAGTCACAGACTCTCAGCCCAATCTACCTCACAGGCTTGTTGTGTGGATAAAAGGGAGGGGAGGAGGCTTATGTACGCCACCTTGGGTTCCTTGCAGGAAAAAAGGCAGGATATAAATGTAATAATAATAATAATAATAATAATAATAATATAAGCTTGCAGGACCTACTGATGTATGAAGGGCATCACCGGGTGGCACTTTGTCCAGAGCCCCTTCAGGCCTGAGCCAGCCCTGCCCTAACTCACTGAATGAGTTCATGGCTCCGCAGACACCTGAATCCATAAGAACATAAAAAAGGCCATGCTGGATCAGATCGAGGTTCCGTCTAGTCCAGCATTGTGTTCACACAGTGGTCAATCAGATACCTACAGAAAACCCACACGCAGGACATGAGTGCAAGAGCACCCTCCTGCCCAGGTTACCTTCTCCTCTATGAATTAATTTGTTTAGCCCCCTTTTAAAGCAATCCAACCCAGTCTTCCATGTCTATCATCACCTAGTATAATAGTGTATAGTGGTTATCTGTATAGTTCACTTAAGGATAAAAGGATCTTCCTGCTTCTGTTCCTTTACTGGTCTTTTACTTTGCTCTGAGCTGCATTCTACATCTGTTGAATTCCAATTTAACTAGAGAAATTTCTAGAATTAATCCTTGAGTTGGAGTATACACAGTCCTCCAACATGTTCCATTCTTTCAGTTCATTTACATTTCTCTCTCCGCCCCACAGTTTTATTCACTATGCTTGTGGGCATGAATAAAACACATCCTCCAAAAAGGACATCTTGATGTGTGTATTAATAAAACACTTCTTTAAAAAGCCATCTTGATGTGCTTGTATGTTTGATTCCATCAAGATTGCTTCAGGATGGTGTTTTACTGAGGCACACATGCGTTCCTGCATATTGTGAAACCACCACACAAAAAGAATATTGATTGATTGATTGGCTGCATTTCTACTAAAATTATATCTAAAGCAGCTTACATTAAATGGAATAAACAACATCAATGATCAAAGTAAAAGCAGCAAGGAAAATAAACAATGAAGTACTTTTATAATTTAAAACAGAGACAAAGAACAATATGAATAATATATTCAGATTTAAAATAGCAGTAATATGTTATCAAGGCACAGAAGCTGCTAAAAACAATTGCAAAAGGACAATCCTAACATCTCTGATGGAGTGCTCCAATACTGGAACCCCCATTCTATCCTAAGCATTTGCTGATAGGTCTAAATGTTCCCCTGTGTTGGGGTGTGTGGTTGGAGTGTATTTCTTAAATGGAACCCCACCACTGAAAAGGTCCTGTTATTACCCTATGTCTTCTCTATAGTCTAGATGAAATTACAAAAATAAAAGTAATATATTTCTTTAAGAATCCTTTAAAAAAAATTCCGTAAAAGCTAGAGCAATGTTTTGAACACAGCTTGTGGTGCAGTTAGGGCTGGACGTTGGGCTGAAGTCCAGCCAGCTCCCCAAATGTACACGTGGTCTCTCCATAAGACCATTCTATTTAGGATAGTTATAGGTGACTGTTTGGGGCCATGGCCACAGTATGACAATTTGAAAACCTATCCTGGGCACAATCACAAAATGGCTGCCATGGAAAGTGTGGCACAGTAACCTGTGGAAATGATTGAATTCAAGGTAGAGGTGGGGTCTGAGCTCCATCATATTAAACAACTCTTTTGAACCCACCATTTTCAGCACCATCAGAAATCTATTTTACAGCAATCACAGCTGCTGTGAAGAAAATGTGTCAATAAAGAAAGAAAGAAAAGCTGGAGAGGCATGGCACTTTGGCAGGCACCAAGACAGGTGTTCTGGGAACCCAGCCATGCTTTTTCTCCCCGCATCCGGCTGATGGGATTATTTAGTACTGATGCCTCCTGATAGAAAGGCAATTACCAGAGAAAAACAAAAGGCAAAATAGAATGAGCCTTTATCAATCCCACATGCACACAGGCTATCTAACAACAACAACAACAACAACAATGAGATCACACCCTTCTTTGGAGAAGAAATGGTAAAATGGTTTTACTCACAATCGACATGCATATAAAATGCAGGTGCAGTGTAAAGTTTCAAAGAAGAGTTTGTTCAGTCCATGTTGTGTTCCATTACACAGGTAGGAGCGAGAAAGCAAACACACGTGCTCCCAGCAATGGTGGATGTCAGAGAGAGAGAGAGAGGGCGGGGGAAGGAAGGGGAAAAGCAAAAGGAAGAAATCACAGGAAACAACATTGTAGGCTATAGAGATCCCAAGGCTAGCTGTAGTCTGAATTTCCATGCATTAACTAACTGCAGCCCTTTCTGCTTCCAATAATTTATTTATTTATTAGACCGTTTGTATCCTGCCCTATTCTCACCGGGGTCTCAGGGCAGCGTACAGATAAAATAAGAATAATATAAACATAAATAATGTACATAGCTAAAAACACATTAAATCGTTAACAAATTAAAACTGGTAGAAAATTTTAAAAGCAATAAAAACAATTCAACACAGTCAAAACTATATGTAACCATAGAGAATTTAGCCCTCAAAGGCTTTGATAAGAAGCTGGTGTCAGCACCAATTCAGCCTCCAAGGGGAGGGCATTCCACAACCGGGGTGCCACAACAGAGAAAGCCCTCTCCCACGTCCCTCCATAATGTATGTCTTGTGTTGGTGAGACAGAGGAGGGCTCCTCCAGTAGATCTCAAATCTCAGGGACGCATGTATAGGGAGAGGCGCTTCCTCAAGTATCGAGGTCCCAAGCCGTTTAGGACTTTAAAAGTCATTGCCAACACCATGAATTTTGACCGGAAGCATATAGGCAGCCAATGCAATTCTTTTAAAAACAGTGTTTTATGGTCTTTATAGGATGTTCCGGTGAGCAGTCTAGGTGCTACATTTTGCACCGGCTACAACTTTCAAGTCGTCTTCAAGGGCATCCCCATGTAGAAGGCATTGCAGTAGTCTAATCACATGGACTACTGTGGTTAGGTTGTCCCTGTCCAGGAAAGGCTGTAGCTGGTGGATCAGCCAAAGCTGACCCCAAGTACTCCGGGCCATGGACTCCCCCTGGGCCTCCAGTGACAAGGTTGGATCTAGGAGTACCTCCAAGCTACATGCCTGCTCCTTCATAGGGAGTGCCACCTCATTCAGAACAGGTTGTTTACCCAATTCCCAGACTCGGGAACCAACAATCCACACAGCTTCCATCTTATTGAGATTCTAACTTGCAGATGAGGTTGCCCTATTCCCAGCAGCGACTGGTCTAAGGTGTGTGCCTTTGGAAAGAGAGAGGCCATAGCTAGACCTAAGGTTTATCCCAGGATCATCCCAGGTTTGTCCTTGCCTGAGCGCTGGATGCCCTGTGTGGCACTTATTATTATTATTATTATTATTATTATTATTATTATTATTATTTATATAGCACCATCAATGTACATGGTGCTGTACAGAGTAAGACAGTAAATAGCAAGACCCTGCCGCATAGGCTTACATTCTAATAAAATCATAATAAAACAATAAGGAGGGGAAGATAATGCAAACAGGCACAGGGTAGGGTAAACAGGCACTGGGTAGGGTAAAACTAACAGTATAAAGTCAGAACAAAATCAAGTTTTAAAAGCTTTGGAAAAAGAAAAGTTTTTAGCTGAGCGGTTGAACTTGTAGTTCTCAAATGTTCTGGAAGAGCGTTCCAGGCATAAGGGGCAGCAGAAGAAAATGGATGAAGCCGAGCAAGGGAAGTAGAGACCCTTGGGCAGGCGAGAAACATGGCATCAGAGGAGCGAAGAGCACAAGCGGGGCAATAGTGTGAGATGAGAGAGGAGAGATAGGAAGGAGCTAGACAGTGAAAAGCTTTGTAGGTCAACAGGAGAAGTTTATATTGGATTCTGAAGTGAATTGGAAGCCAATGAAGAGATTTCAGAAGTGGAGTTACATGGTCAGAGTGGCGATGAACAGGTTTGACCCCAGGACAATCCTGGGATAAACCTTAGCTCTAGCTACGGCCAGAGACAGAGAGAGAGCAGCTGTAAGTTGGAATGCACCTTGGTGCTGCTGCAGGTACCTCTCTCTTGACACCAGGGCCGGTTCTACACTACTGCTTTAAAGCCTAACAGTTTTGAAAACAGTATGTGGAGTGTGTCCTGGGTCTCAACAGTTGTCAAAACTGTTATAAAGCGCTTTAAAGCAGTAGTGTAGATACTGTCATAATCTGGTCTAGCCAATCTGCTGCATGCTAGAAGCGCTAATATTGCTTGCCTCCATTTCTACTCTGCTTGTAAAGAAATCAAATCAAAAATGCCATCAGTCTTCAGTGATCTTTCCTCCAAAACGAAGCCAATGCAGGCGGCTCTAACCTGGGGATGTCTCATCACTTGGTGAAATGAGGAGACTGCAACACTGTGAGCCGCTCTAAGCTCCACAGCAAAGAGAGGAACTACACAGGACACTGATAACAGGCATACCACCACCAAGAGCAGCTGTGCATTCAGTTCTTCCTTCTCTCCTTGCAACTTCTAGTAAGCAAAACCCGTAATGCTATCACATCTGCAATTCCCTGCTTTCCCCTGGCAGCTAGTCATATGGTGTGGGCACTAGGAACTACATATCATAATGCTATCAGGTCACGCCTCTCCTCCATCTCATTTAGCAAGGGAAAGATGGCAGAAGTGGACGCATGATCGTAATTTCTGAAGACAACCTCATGATCAGCATTGCATCTAGGTTTTCCGTGGTCATGAATTTGAACCTAACATTCCTATCCTCAGAATCAAACCCAATACTGCAGCCAGTAGCCACTTCATTACATTTGGTATGAACTGATATTCATATAGTGCTCCTCTATATAAAATAACTTGTAAGATGAAAATCTTTCTCATTAGTAGGACTGTCCCTTTCATTAGGCAGTGTAAAGTGGCCTTAGGTGGAAGATTTCAAGGCATCATCTTCTATCATCATATATTATTATTATTATTATTATTATTATTATTTCTAGGCCACGTTTAAGGGCAAAAGCCCTTCCAAGGCAACTTACACAATGAAATCCCATGCCATTAGAGGGCAGCAAATTGTCATCAATTTAACTTTTTAGACTATATTTTCACCACCACCTAGGGCATCACTTTGATGCTCTATCTCAGGTTCCAAAATGTCTTGGGCCACCTGAAATACAGTTGTGGGACACATGGTTGAGCACACAATGAAAGCTGAACTTTACTCCCAAATTGAAAGTTCCCTCTAACTTGAATGGAAGGCAAAACATGGCAAACAGAAGTGGTGTAATGGAGCCAGGGCTCACAGAGTCAAAGCCCCAGGACATTTTGATTAGCAGGGATGATGATGATGATGATGATGATGTCATCTGCCATGCCCTCTCAGGCTTCCCTGTGCCCCCTGAATGTAGCTGCAATCCTCACAGTGGCTGGAGGAAAATGGATTTTCTCAGCAATAGGGTGACCATAGGAAAAGGAGGACATTAACTATCTTTAATAGTTTCATAGAAAAGGGAAGTTCAGCAGGTGGCATTTGTATATATGGAGAACCTGGTGAAATTCCCTCTTCATCACAACAGTTAAAGTGCAGGAGCTATACTAGAGTGGCCAGATTTAAAAGAGGGAAGGGCACCTGCAACTTTAACTGTTGTGATGAAGAGGAAATTTCACCAGGTTCTTCATATATACAAATGACACCTGCAGAAATTCCCTTTTTAACACAACTGTTAAAGATACAGGAGCCCTGTCCTCCTTTTCATATGGTCACCCTAGTCAGAAACAATATATTGCTGTGAGCTATCCCTGTAGTAATGTAGAATTTTGATGGGTGAGGAGGGCTTGGCTTTGAATGGGCAATTAAGACCTATTAACTTTACAAAAAATCTGCTCCTGGTGGAGATGAAAACTGCTAGAACTGGTTTGTTGACTTCAAGATAAAATGGTGCTGGGAAACTCCTGGAAATCTTAAGCTGGTCGTCTTATGTTGTTTGGGGGACATATTGAGCTTTTCTACATAAGTCTGTTAATACATATCTAATTTTGGTTTCCTTCCCTGCTTCTCTGCTACATAACCTCTAGGTGGTGCAATGCTGTAGCAGAATTATGCAATTAGACAAATATGAATGTACATTTTCTTTCACTTTCAGAAATAATACTCCATTTTTCCTGCTCTTAAAAGAACCTTGAAAAATTGTCAAAAGAACCTGTAAACAACTGTGAGTAAGGAATGATGAGCCCACAATAAATACCTTAGAAAGCTCACTGTCTCCCTCTCATTCCCTTGTCATGCAATCACAGGTCTCTCCAGTGAACATCCAGCATGCTAACCACGACACTGTGCTTTGTCAGCTCACTATTCTATGACTGGCGGTTGATCCTAATAAACTGGGTATTTTGCTATATACTGCAGTTTCTGATGAGTGCCTGCACTTCAAAATTGACCACTGGTGAACAGTCAGAAACTCATAATACTTAAATATTTCCACACTGTTTCTATGCACTGCCATTTTCAAAAATCTAAGATTTGCATAACTTTATCTCCTGAACTCAGTGGAGAGGAGTAAATTGCTAGACATTGTCGGGTAATCACTGAACTTATGCGTGCTGTAGGTTACAGAGTACACAACGGCTCTTAACTATGGACACAGCAAAGACCAATAAATATAAGGCAAAGATTTGTTTGTGGTGTACAAAAATAAATACTTTACTGACATATAATTTAGTTATGGCAAAACAATGTACAATTCAATACTCACACATGGTCACAGAAATACAGCTTACATCAGGGTTCACAGAAATGAGAGTGATGATTTAATCTGATTAACAATGGTTCAAAACACTCTCCTTATATACATTTCTCTGTACAAATGATGCAACCACTAATTGGCAATCATAGAAAAAACACCACTATGTAATAGTCCAATTATCCACCTGCAAAGTTGACCTTTAAGTGATTGTCTTCTGCTGACTCCTCACTTCTTCCAGGATTTGCAGACTATTACAGAAATAAGGAAAAGATAAAAACAGAGTCCATTCCAGGACTCAACAGACATAACTTCTTGCCCACCTGCAGAGTGGATGCCATGAGACTGCAAATAGGTTTTGATAGAACAGAGCTAATTGAGAGCACCCGAAAATCATTTGCCATCCACCCAGGAGCCTTAATCTCTTCCCCAAGAGATCTCATTTCGGGCTGTGAAGCTGTTGCATGCAATACAGTGAAATGAAATCCCATTCCGTCACTGCCACGCTTGGGGAAACCTTAGCCCTGTTCATTTGGCACTTGTGCAAATGGAGCATCCAAATGCTGCCAGGTGTTGGCTATTCCAGAAAACAGCTGAAGAGACGTATCAGCAAGAGATTCAAAGGCTGAACTGAAACGTTTGAGAAGGGGAAGGGCAAAGGAAAATAAAAACAGACAAGGGGAGGAACTCACAAGTCACACAGGTCAAACACATATATAGACGTTCCCGTGGCCTTTTGCAATAAGTAGGAATGTCCACAGCATAGTTCATTTTGGGCCGGAACAACTTTGCTGCCATTATATTTGCTGCAGTCCTGAACATGGATCAGAGAGGAGGAATTCTTCCAGGCTCCATGTTTGAGATCAGTTAAGGTTAAGCCTTAATTGTTTTGCTAGACTTTCTAGATGTTTTCGACTACAACCACCAACAGTCCCAGCAGATGGTCATGGATGTTGGGGTGGTGGTGGTTGCAGTCCAAGGCATTTGGGGGGGGGGGCAACTGGTTGGGAAAGGCTGACAGTGTCATTCTGATGGGAGCTTCCATGTGGTCCTGGGGGCTTCCATTCTCCTCCCCCCCCCCAAATAAGCTCACATCAGCATGGAACTGCACCAACATGTAGCATTGCTTTAGGCCACTTTTGGGAGGAAAAAAGATGACTCTGACCAGCAGTCACCCAGAAAAGCTGCAGCAACAGGCAGTGACTTCAACCCCTGCCTCTGCAATTTGCTGGAAGAGGAGTTTCAGCTCTGCTTTTGTCCCACTTGGAACCCATAAAATTCAACCCAAACATTCTCTATGAATCACTAACAGACTGAGACCAGGATAACAGGACCACCATTTTTCATATTAATTTCCAAGCTCAATCAAGCTGCTGGTTCTTTCTTTTAAAACAGGGCTGGGCAACTTGCAGGCCTAAGGATGTTTTGCCTACAACTCCCATGATCCCTCAACATTGGCTATGCTGGCTAAGGCTGATGGGAGTTGTAGGTTACCCACTTCTGTTTTAAGCTCTTAAACAGCCTGGGACCTGGGTACCTTAAGGACTTTTTTTGCCCATATATTTCCTCCTGTGTATTCTTCCTCTGGTTTCTCCCATTGACTGAGGTTGGATGAGACAAGAAAGAGCAGGATCTTTTCAGCTGTGGCACCAACATTGTAGAATGCTCTTCTCAGAGAAGCCTGCCTTCCCAGAGTCATCACCAAGACGTGATTCATTCAGGGGAAGCTAAGTGCTGCTAGGCTTCTATCCTGCTGCTTTTATAGGAGTTGGTTTTCCTTTTCATTGTGCAGAACATTTCGTTACTGCTTTTTACAGTGCAACCCTATACCTGAGTAAGAAGAAAATTCCATTAAGTTCAATAGGGCTTATTCCCCCAGCTCTTAACTGGAGATGGCGGTGACTCAAACTGGTAAGTTCTGTATAGAAAGAAGGGGCTCTAACATTAAGCTACAGCACCAGCCCAGAAATGATGGCAACAACACTGCCAATGATATCACCATTCCTCCAGGTGCAGTAGAGAGTGATGGTCAGCTCTGCTGAAGGACCAGGGGGGATTCCACACGTCGTACTGAGGGCGCTTCCATGCGCCCCCAGTGTGCCCCCAAAGCGATCGTGTAGCTTGCCTGGAAGAGAAGAGGAAGAGGCGTCCTTGCCGCCGCCACCGCCACCCACCTACCTCCTCGCCGGCCGGGTTGGAGAGCTCGGCGGAAGAAGGCGGGGTGGAGAGCTTCGGCTGAGCTCTCCGACCCGGCCGGTGAGGAGGTAGGTGGGTGGTGGCGGTGGCAAGGACGCCTCTTCCTCATCTCTTCGAACAGGAAAGCTACACGATCGCTTTGGGGGCGCACTGGGGGCGCATGGAAGCACCCTCAGTACGACGTGTGGAATCCACCCACGTCCATTGGGCTTCTCCCTCAGCTGTCATCAGGCAGCAGCCATTCCACCAGGCTGCAGCAGAGGGAGAAGGAAAACAGGGTTATTCCATCAGCTCTGCGGAAAGAACATTTCCCTGAACTGTTTCCATTCCAGGTAATCTTTATAAGTAGTTATTAGGAATTCTTTAAGAACTGGAGCCTGAAGTTGCATTTCGCCCCTCTTCCCTGTCAACCTCTTTTCCCTTTTGTGTCATGACTTTTAGTTTTTAAGTCCGACATGGGTTGGCTGCTGATTGGGTCTTCTAGTTGAAATTGGTCCTAGTTGACTTCTAATGAAAAAAGAAGCTCATTCTCTTATAGCTATGGAAATGCAGCATTTAAGATACAGAGAGAAAGAGAGAGCCAGAGAGCCAGACAGAGAGAGAACAGAGTCCATACATTAACATTTTTTTTATAAACCCCACATTATTCTGGAAAAAGTAGTGCTGGACAACCCTAAAGGCATTAAGCTGGATACATCAAAGAGTGCATTACATATGCTTGGTGGATTAATGCCTGCTTTATCTTATTAACCAATTAATGCATTTTATAATTTAGTATGCTATTAGTATGCTTTCAATGAAAGCACTATTTGCAGATAAAACCAGGGTTCTAATGGGCCAGGAAGTTTCCTCTTCTGATCTTATTAATAAAAAACATACTTCCATGTAGTTTTTGTAAAGTGAGCTATCACAACAGCTTAGCTCAGAGGCTGGAAGATTTTAAGTTATGAAACTTCAGAAGACAATAGAAGAATCAGATTGAACATTATCATTGTTCCAGAAGGAGTGCACAGAAAAACAAATCATGCGGATCCGCACCAGGGGACAAGCCACAAGTATTTTCCCTCCCCAGCTGGCTCTGCACAACTAACCCTGGAAGAGAAGTCTATCAATGGCCACTAATCCTGATGGCTATGTCTACCTCCAGTATCTGAGGCAGTGGGCCTGTGTGCACCAGTTGCTGGGGAACATGGGTGGGAGGGTGCTGTTGCACCGTGTCCTGCTTTGTTGTTCTCTGGTCGACAGCTGGTTGGCCACTGTGTGGACAGAGTGCTGGGCTGGATGGACCCTCAGTCTGATCCAGCAGGGCACTTCTTATGTTCTTAACCTGGAAAAGGGAGGAATGGCTGGATGAACTTATGGGGGATGTGCACACAATCCTCCCATAGCAAATAAGGAGGGGGTTATAACTGAGTAGTAGGGCACTTGCTTTGCATGCACAAGGTTGCAAGTTCAGTCCCCAGCATCTCCTGGTGGGCATGGAAAAATTCCTGCCTGAAACTCTGGAGAGCCATTGCCGCTAGTCACTGTTGAGAGTACTAGGCTAGATAAACCATGACACCATAAGAACATACAAGAAGAGCCCTGCTGGATCAGACCAAGGGTCCATCTTGTCCAGCATTCTGTTCACACAGTAGTAAACCAGCTGCTTGAGGGAAATCCACAAGCAGGACATGAGTAAAACAGCATCCTCCTGCCCAAGTCCCCCAGCAATTGGTGTACATCGGCATAGCACCTATAACTCTGGAGGTAGCATAGAGCCGTCATGCAGTAGTAGCCATGGATAGCCTGCTCTTCCAGGAATTTACCCACTCTACTTTAGATTTGCTCTACAAGCCACATGTGAAACACTGGCAATGATGTGGTTAAAGCAATATCCCTTTTCTCTCTTAGTGCAGTTTTGGCTTAACACATCGTCTCAATTCATCCTATGTAATCTGTCACAGCCATCTTTTTTTCAGCTCTCATGTGCAAAAGAGTCAGTGGATATTGGCCTCAACCCAAACAGTGGTTGATTAATCACAACCTCTTGACTCAGCGACTGATGGCTCTGTTAAAAAAAAAAATGTTCTTGTTATCTAAATGGAGGACCAAGATGACCAGCAGAAGCTCGGCCCGCTTCAGTTTATAAACAACGCTGCAAGATGGACTCCATGGTTTATACTGGAAAGGACCATCATTCATTTTTATCCATCATACCTGCTTTTAGTGATGCTACCCACACATGTAGGTTTTAGGAAGGCTTAACAACTCAAGTGCTTTATATGCTTTTAAGACTTATTCTTAGGTATACATTGGTGTGGTGATGCACAATATCTGCCGAGAAAGCAGGAGTGTATCAAAATCTATCGCAGAGCTTCATAGTGGATTAATGGAAGAAAAGAAATGTCTCTCAGGGCTGCAGTCCTATGCACACTTACCTGAAAGTAAGTCCCAGTGAATTCAATTGCATTTGAATAGAATGGTGCTGTACATCTGGTTAATCACTGCAAACTACAGAGGTGGTTTTCTGTTCATATCTTTGCTCTCATCTTTTATTTAAGAAATTTGGATCTTAATTTTGCACTACTACAGCCTCCAAAGTTTAAAAACAACCTCAGCTAGTATGACAGATTATTAAGAGTAAATTAAGGCCTTAGCTAGACTTACTGGTTAGCCCGCAACAGAGGAAGGAAGATCTTGCGATGTGTTTATCGCGAGATCCCTCCTCTGCTTACATGTGTTGCGCGACGACCTCAGAAGGAGAGGCATTGCACCCGCCATTATTTTAACTTAAAGGGGCAGCAGCACATGAATGTTCCTGAGCAAACGGTGAGTAATTTTTAAAATTTAAATTACTTTCCCCACTCCCCCCACCCTACCCCCGATGGCCGCAGCTTCCCGAGACGAATCGTGCGGAGCCGGGTCAACTGCAGCGCCTGGCCACACTCAGCCCGGGACCGTGGAAAAACCGGGGCCAAAGTGGAGGGTGAGATCCCAGGGCAAGGGAGGGATCATCCCTCCCTCATCCTGGGATCCACTGTGCATCATGTG
This sequence comes from Elgaria multicarinata webbii, assembly GCF_023053635.1. Classification (NCBI taxonomy): domain Eukaryota; kingdom Metazoa; phylum Chordata; class Lepidosauria; order Squamata; family Anguidae; genus Elgaria; species Elgaria multicarinata. The sequence goes on from NC_086174.1 coordinate 25,100,294, forward strand.
GACGCACAGGGACTATCCCAGGGATCACCCCGGGATAAAGTGCCATCTAGCTATGGCCTAAATTAGTACCATCACCAAATCACAGTAGTAAAAAGCTATTTAAAATATAAATAAATCAGAAACCAATAGAGAAAGCAATCCTATGGTTCCTACAAAGCATCATGGGGCCGGGGGGGGGGGGGGAAGGATAGTTCAGTTTCCTGGAACCGAGGTCAGAGTCAGCACTCTGCCCCCTTGGTGCCTGTAGGATTGTTCTGTAAGATCTATCCAAGACCCTGCTGGCAAGGGACAGGCCTGGCAGTAGGAGGTAGAGGCTTTTACAACCGTCTGTTCCTCTGATTTTGAAATTTTCAGCTAGATGGGACTTTGAGCCCATCTAAACAATTTACCTTTCACCAGGTGGGATGGGCAATGGAGAGCCGTGTGGATACAGTGGATGGCTCCTTCCCCCACCCTGTTTTCTCCCTCCCCAACCATCTTCTGAGGTCACTGTTGGAACTTGGGAATAGGAGCCAGCATGGAGTTTTCTGTAGTGGCTTTCTGCAGTGACCTACTTGGATTTCCCCACCCAAAGTCATAGATGGGGCAGGGCGGATCCACAATATTCTATGGAACCTGAGATGCTCCCTATGACTTTGGGTGGGACTGAATTCAGAGCCACCAGCCTCCTCTGCATCAAGGTAGATGCCAGGTGAACCTCTCTGGGGAGATAATTTCTCAATCAACACCACCATAGAAAACTGCCTTTAGCTACCCACACTAGTAGCTGCTGGGCAGATACATGTGGAGACAGTCGAACCTTCAGGTACTTTGGCTCCGCCCACAAAGGGCTTTAAAATCAAAACTAGCACTTTGAATTGAACTTGGAAGTGGATCAAGAAGCAGTGCAATTAATGAAGCATGAGTTTAATAGGATTATAATACATAAGTGAGTTAACAATCTTGCAACTAAATTCTGAACCAATTGCATTTTCCCAACTGCACATAGTTTTGAAAGGCAGTTCTAATTAAGGATGGAGAAGAAACCTGTTTGATCGCATTTTAATATGAACTTAGCTAATTTTGAACTTTTGGACCAGTATATGGAGCAGAAATCAGTTAATCCTTCAGCATTATACTTCTCCAAATTTTTGCAATGGAGGTCTCTCACCAAAAAAAAGGTGTACAAAAATGTGTATATTAGGAGAAAGTTCACACAAAAATGCATATATTTATGAAATTAACATTTAAAAATGCATTGAATTAGGGGAAATGGCTTCAAAGACCTGGTATGTTTGGGAAAATGTGTATTAGGCATGTATTAGGAAAAATGCAGGCTTGCCAAGGGAGGGAGGGAAAAGAGAGCAAACGCCTCTGTTTGCAGCCAGCGTGGCAGGGCACACCAATTGGATTTTGAATAAAGTATTCAATTAATTGGTACTGTTTTGAATTTTATTGTTATTATCTTCCTTAGTGGGTTGTTGAAAACCGCTATTCTGAATAATGATTTTTATAGTGTAGGGTAGGGGGCGCTGGGCATGAGTTTGTGGAACCAAGGGGCGATGACCTGAAAAAGTTTGGGAACCACTGGTCTAGTCCATGACTGCATACAAGAATTGATTTCACACTATCATGGTCTCACCTGACCATCAATGAAGTGGACTAATAGAGTTGGATGCCACTCCACTATTTCCTTGCACAGTATATGCACTTACTGGGAGGGCACTTCTCCTGATAAAAAGCTCAGCTCACAGTTTGAGAGAGCTACTCCTTTGAGAAATGATCTCAAGTCTGGAATTTGTGTAAGGGCAGATAATGTGCTGTTACTCAGACTCCACTGATTTGAACTTCCCAATGTTTGCAAGCAAAATCACATTGACCCCACACGCTGTATCGGGTTCTGGAACTTATTATCTGCTTTGTTAGGTTCAGATGGCTTCCAGATAAGAGTAATTCAATTAGACATCTTGGTAATTATAAATGGGTATCTGCATGCATGCCACAGTAGGGGGTCGTGTCTACAAGCTAAAGTCCTGCACGTTTGTTTAAACTAATGCAGTCCTCAAGACTTCACATGTGTGGGACTCTACATTTTCATGTTAGTTTAGCTAGAAATAGGTATCTCTGAAAAAATAGTTTGCCCTTAGGAAATGTCTGAATTAAAATAAAAAAATATTAAAAAATCCAAAACCATTTGTGTAAGTTAATGGCGAGTTGCTGTGGAAGGCTGGTAATGAATCTTGAGGTTATGGGTCTATTGAAGTATTATGTTGGAAGGGCAATTCTCAACCTAGTATAAGTCTCAGCTTGCAAATTGCCTTCTGTCTCATCATGGAGAGCCATACCATCTGTGCTGGGCTATTGCTGATCAGGACTGGTGAAGCCATGGAAAGCCAGCACTAACAGTAGGCAAGGAGTCTAAGCTGAGTGATGGCCCAGGAAATTAGACAGGAAGTTCTTGGCAGTCTATCAAATCATGTTGTGCTCTGCTAAGCAGACAGAGGCCCCGTTCAGACAACACACTAAACCATGCTGCTTAACCACAAAATGGTTAACGGAATTTTGTGGTTAAGCAGCACGGTTTAGTGTGTTGTCTGAACGGGGCCAGAATAATCAGCTAGGGAAGGGGGATGATCTGGCTTCTCCTCTTTCCCTAGTCAACTATTCATCTGAATATCTATCTATCTATCTATCTATCTATCTATCTATCTATCTATCTATCTATCTACTATTATATTTCTATACCAGCCAATGGCCAAAGCTCTCTGGGTAGTTCACAACAATTAAAACCACAAAATGAAGCTTAAGATACATTGTAGAAATTTAAAAGTTTAAAACTACAGTGTAAGATCAAAATCAAAACCAAAATAAAGTCTAACAACAATGCAGAGATCTAAAATACAAGAACAGATTAAAAACAGTAGGTCTAAAGGACTAAAATGCTTGGCATGGGAAGTGCACAATGTAGGCACCAGGCAAGCCTCTCTGGGAAGCTTGGGGATGCCACAGCAGAAAAGTCCCTGTTCTTGGTAGCCACCCACTTCACTTCCTTTGGTGGGGGCTTTTGGAGAAGGGCTGCTGAACATGACTTTAGGGCCAGGGGAGGTACATATGGGTTTGTTTGTTTGTTTATTTTGGTCATAGACCAGCACAGCAGAAGTACATATGGGTGGAGATGATCCTTCAGGTAGCCTGGTCCCATGCTATTTAGGGCTTTGAATGTTAGTATTAGCAACTTGAATCGGGCCTGGAAATGGACTGTCTGCCAGTGCATAATATTATTATCACATTGTACTAGCATAATATCACATTGGCCAGCCTCTTTTGGACCAGCTCAATTTCCTGGACAGTTTTCAAAGGCATCCCCACATATAATGCATTGCAAAAATTCAAATGAGTGGCTATTAGAGCATGGATTGCTGTAGCTAGTAGGGGTGTGCAAAGTGGGTCTTTTCCACCTTGAAATTCAATCCAGAGCTCAGTAGAGCTGTTTCTCTACCTCAATTTATGGAGTGGGTCACTCTCTGCACCTCTTTGAATTACCCGTCGAAGAACCGTTCTGTTTTCAGGTAACCGAAACAGAATAACGTTGATTATTCATCATTCCATCTCAAGTGAAGATCCTCCACAAAAAAGAACATACGAAAAGCCATGCTGGATCAGATCAAAGGTCTATCTAGCCCAGCATTCTGTTCACGCAGTGGCCAACCAGATGCCCACAGGAAACGCATAAGTAGGACATGAGTTCAACAGCACCCTCCCACCCATGTTCCCCAGCAACTGGTGTGTGTAAGCATACTGGCTCTTATACTGGAGGTAACACATATCCTTCAGGTAGGGTGACCATATGAAAAAGAGGACAGGGCTCCTGTATCTTTAACAGTTGCATAGAAAAGGGAATTTCTCCATTTGTATATATGGAGAACCTGGTGAAATTCCCTCTTCATCACAACAGTTAAAGCTTCAGGAGCTATACTAGAGTGACCAGATTTAAAAGAGGGCAGGGCACCTGCAGCTTTAACTGGTGTGATGAACAGGAAATTTCACCAGGTTCTCCATATATACAAATGACACCTGCTAAAATTCCCTTTTCAATACAACTGTTAAAGATACAGGAACCCAGTCCTCCTTTTCATATGGTCACCCTATTTCAGGACTAGTAGCCATGAATAGCACAATCCTCCAGGAATTTGTCCAATCCCCTTTTGGTAGTCATCACCACATCTTGTGGAAGAGAATTTCTGTAAACCGCCCAGAGAGCCCTGGCTATGGGAGCGGTATATAAGTATAATAAATAAATAAATAATTCCATAGTTTAACTATGTACTGTGTGAAGAAGTACTTCCTTTTTATCCATCCTGAATCTCCCACCAATCAACTTCAGGGTTATGACCCTGGTTCTAGTATTATGAGAAAGGGAGAAAAATGTCACCCTACCCATTTTTTCCACACCATGCATAGTTTTGTACACCTCTACCACGTCTCCCCTGAGCCTTTTTTTTTTCCAAACTAAACAATCCCAGCTGTTGTAACCTTCCCTAGCAGGGGAGTTGCTCCAGCCCCTTGATCATTTTAGTTGCTCTTTTCTGCACTTTCCCCCAGCTCTACAATGTCTGTTTTTAGATGTGGTGGTCAGAAATGTACACAGTATTCCAAATGTGGTCGACACCACAGATTTATACAAGGGCAGGATGGTCTTGTCGGTTTTATTCTCAATTCCTTTCTTAATTATGCCTAATATGGAACTTGCCTTTTTCACAGCAGAAGCACACGGGGTCAAGCTGTCCAGGAGGCTCTCCCTTTCAGACTGTCACCCTCCATGAGGAGAGGGCAGCAAACGCAATGAAGAGAGGGACAGGGTTGGATTGCTCCCTCTCCTCATACCTTTGCTTCGTCCACAATTATAATGCCTGAATAAGATTGGATGTATGTATGTATGTAAGGATAAATAGATGATAGATAGATAGATAGATAGATCTAAGGTCCACCTCCGAGTTCCTATTCCGAGTTAAGCTCGGAGGATGGCAACAAGGGAGAGGGCCTTTTCAGTGGTTGCCCCCCGACTGTGGAATGATCTTCCCGATGAGGCTCGCCTGGCGCCAACATTGTTATCTTTTCAGCGCCAGGTCAAGACTTTTCTCTTCTCCCAGGCATTTTAAAAGCATTTAACAACGTTAAGTTTGTTTTTAATGGGCCCCAGAATTGTTGTTTTTAAATGGATAGTTGTTTTTATACTGTTTTTTATGTTTTTGATGGTTTTTAAATTTTGTATACTTTTTAATGTTTACTATTTTTAATTGTTGTAAACCACCCAGAGAGCTTCGGCTGTGGGGCAGTATATAAATGTAATAAAATAAATAAATAAATAAATAAATAAATAAATAAATAAATAAATAAATAATAGATCATGGATTTTGTTACACTTTTGAAAAACCTGAACATAGGTAAGTATAACCTGTTGCTAAGAATTAGCTTTGATCTGGGAACTCTTTGGGCACATTTCCTTACTGTCGCTTCTCCACCCCCGCGTTTGTCCCTAATTACTTCCCCTTCTGCCCAGAGGGGAAGGAGGAAGTGAACAAAGATGACGTGGTCCATTCAGAGGCCATTTAAATTGCATTGCTTTTCCTGCACACAGCAGAAGTTCACGGCACATTCTGTTGTTGTTGTTGTTGTTGTTTTTAAAAAGTCAAATTAAAAGGGGTATATTTTGTGATGGAAAATGAGTGGAAGGAGTGGGAGGCATGCAGGAGGTGGATGCGGGCATATCTCTAAGTGGGCAGTTGCGAGTGTATGATAAAACACTCATCTGATGAACCTCTATGGCCTTAGCTAGACCTAAGGATTATCCTAGGCAAATGGAGGGGTCAACCCTGCCTGCTCCCGGGATGCACAGGGATGATCCCGGGACAACCCCAGGATATAGGCCTGGTCTAGCCATGGCCTTAGTCTCAGTTCTTCCCTCCTTTCCCTACCTGACTCTATCCTATCAGCATCCTCACATAGGATGCATTATATTTCTATGTGAATCTCATTTTGATGTTCTCTCTGCAGTCAGTTTTCAAATTAGCACATATTCTTTTAAACACGCACACAGAAAAAGCACCTGCAGTGTTCCAAATGAGGCTTATCTGGTGAAGTAGAGCAGAATAATCACTTCATTAGTTTTATATGTGAAACCCCTATTAATATAACGAGAGCATTTTCCTAACTTTGCCACAGTGCTGCATTGTTGATTCATCAGACCGTGAGCCCTTCTAATAAATGTACATGCATCTTTCTCTGTGCTTCCTGCTTCTATGTTATTTTTGTTCATTTCTAACCATTTCCAGAGGGGTAGCCATGTTGGTCTCTTGTAGCAAAAACAACAAAGAGCCTTGGTCTGCACACCGCAATACAGAATTCTGTCAGTCCATTATTCTGGAGCATGTATAGGATGCTTTTAGTATGTTTTTAGTATGTTTTTTTAGGAAGTTTTAACAATGTATACTATGTTTTTAATTAATAGTTTATGTATTTTATACTTATTGTTCCCCACCTTGATCAGGATGGATAGGTGGGTAATAAATAAAATTATTATTATTATTATTATTATTATTATTATTATTATTATTATTATTATTATTATCTGACTGTCGGACTAAATTTTCTGGCTGCCATACAAATATCCCATCCCCAACTCCTAGGCCAAGGATGGGCAACATGTGAGCCACTGTGGTGTAGTGGTTAGAGTGTTGGATTGGGACTTGAAAGATCCAGGTTCTAGTCTTCACTCAGCCCTGAAGGTCACTGGGTATCACTGGCTCTCAGCCTAACCTAGATCACAGGGTTATTAGGAATATAAAATGGAGAGGAGGAGGGTCATGTACACTGCGATTCAGAATAACTACTCTGAAACCATTGGGGATTCAGTGGGATAAAAAAATAAAAATAAAATTGGAAGGGTTCCTTTGATTTTGATTTCAATCAGCATGTCTTGGGATTTCCATGAATTTCCTTAACCATTTTGGTACTCTTCCCAGTCAGTGGGTGGCTCAGTAGATCTGTTCACATGATCACAGAGGGGGAAATAAGCCCCGGTGTTTGGGGTGACTTGTTAACCATGGCAACAAACCACCCTCACTGGGTTCACACAGCACAGCAAATCACGGTAGCATGGGTAATTATGCAAATCTCCTTGGCATGTGACCAGCATGCGCAGCGGGGGAAATAAACCACCATGGCTTATTTCCCTCTCCTACATCATAAGAATCTGGTCACAGAGTCAATGAGGTCCAAGATTCTTTATAGATTTTCCAGTGAGATAATACAGTCTACATTCTGCAAGCCTTGATACACGTCATTAAAGTTCATAATGTCCTTATTCAGAGTACAAACTCTTCGTAACTTGTAAATGCTTACGTTCAATCTGAGGTTTTTATTATGATGCTGTGTGTTCTGCAATCCTTGACTGTAATCCAAGCTGGAGAACACCTCTGTCTGTGCCTGCCTCTTTTCCTCCCACTTACCTTTCTCCTTGGCATTGGCTAAGCAGCACCCCATGTGCCAGACATCCTGGGGAAAGCAGTTTTCTCAGGGTACCTGAGATCTTTCCATGGATTTCAATGGGATATGAATTGTACTCACAAACTGGGTCAGGATAAACCAAGCTATTTTCAAATGGGTGGGGACAGGAGGAGATTGATGGTCAACCCAAAATCTAATTTGAGCCAGGATTGGGGGAAGCTTGCTGCCCACTTTATCAGGAGTGCCTTTTCAGTTAAGGGTTAACTTTTAAATATTCATTTTAACACATTGATTTAATGTATTAATCAACTCAGTACTGCAAATGTAATAAAAATGTTTATCCTTCTGTGCTTTGCATTGCTACCCTTTGAGTACTAACTGGAAATATTTATATTTGACTAGTTAAATTTAGAGTCCATCCCATTCCAAAGTCTAGGGGTGGATGACCATAGATTAAAAAGAAAGAAAGCAGAATCTAGCTAAAATAACTCAGAATAAAATCCAGTCATCCTAAAATACAATAAAAATGCAATTCTCCCTTAATGCTGGCCTCAAAAACGGAATCAGTCCAAGCCAAAAAGCCTGATGGCTTTCCAAAAGATGCTGTGATGATATCGATACAATGGGAAGTGCCTTTGTGTAGAAACAAAGAGAATGTTGTTTACTCCTCTAATATAATATAATGTGGAAAAGATAAGGCTATGAAGAAGTAATGTAATAAATAAATAAATAAATAAATAAATAAATAAGTCAATTTTACTGCCATCAGTTGGGAATGTTTAGATCAGACTTTCCTGACCTAGCACCTTCCAGGTGTGTTGTACTACATCTTCCATCATCCCCAGTCAGCAAAGCTTTAGTCCAGCATGTCTGGAGGGGGCCAGTTTGGGGAAGCATGATTTAGATACAAGCCCACGTTAGTACTGAGTACAATCATTATAGGGCTGTGCACACCCTCGTAACAGCCTCCATTAGATTTAGGGTGCTTCGGGGCTGGGCTGTCCTGTTTGGAATTGAGGCTGATGTGAGGTCCCCCGCCCGAAGCAGGTCAGCCCTTGCAAGTTCCTCAGTGCCTAACGTGTGGCTGCATGGTTGGCACATGGGAAATCCAAGCGCAGGGCTGGCCAGGGGCTAATCTACACCAAGCAGGATATTCCGCTATGAAAGCGGTATGGAAGCAGTATATAAGAGGCAGGAGCCACACTACTACTTTACAGCAGTATTGAAGTGCACTGCAGGATCTACATGACTGCTTTATAGTGGTACTGAAGTTCACTGACAACTGTTGAGGGCCATGACACATCTATACCAAGCAGGATATAACACTATGAAAGTGGTATGAAAGCAGTATATGGTATGTGTCAGGGCCCCCAACAGTTGTCTGTGCACTTCAATGCCGCTATAAAGCAGTAGTGTGGCTCCTGCCTTTTATATACCACTTTCATACTGCTTTCATAGTGGAATAACCTGGTTGGTTTAGATGAGCCCTAAGTGTCCATTGGACTCCCCATTCTAACTCCTTGCATTCCTGACCATTTCACATGTTGGGTATGGCTGATAGGAGTTGAAGTCCAAGCCAGGCCGAGGAAGGCTGCCCTTAACTCTCACCTCTTCTCCACTGTCAAAATTTAGGCAGTATGCTCCTCAGGGCAGGGACCTTTTTCATTGCTCGTGTTTGCATCTTCTCAGGGTAACCAGAAAAGATGTATCAATGCAATTATCAATGCAAATTGGGTGCTTAGTTTTCAGTAGTGGGGTGGGTGGGGTGGGGTGGGGAGATGATTACTAGGGATGTGCTCCGCTCCGATTAGGAGCGTAGAAGCAGTAGCGGATTGGCCTGCTCCGCCTTACCCAGAGGCGGAGTAGGAGCGGACCGTGGACCCCCTAGAAGCAAGGCGAAGAGAAGCGACCATTTTTCGGAGCTCCGAGTTCAGGCGGAGCGCTCCGGTCGCCATCTTGAAAACATTTCGCCATAGGATTGCATTGCGGCAAATAATCGCGCATAACTACGTTGTTTTTGAAGCTATCGCTCTGGAAATTCTTGTGCTCAGAGAGTCGTGGATGGGGGTCATTTTGAGACCACTCTCACCTCTCTGCGTTGTCCGTGTCGCGTGCTATATTTTTGTGAAAATCGGGTCAACCGCGCGGCTCAAACTGCGTTTCGGCTTTTCGCCCATAGGATTGCATTGAGGGAAAGAATCGGGGATAACTGGGGGGGGGGTTAAGCTATCGTTCTGAAAATTCTTGTGCACAGAGAGTCGTGGATGGGGGTCATTTTGAGACTACTCTCAACTTTCTGCGTGCTGTGGTTCACGTGCAATGTTTTTGTGAAAATCGGGTCAACCGCGCGGCTCAAACTGCGTTTTCGGCTTTTCGCCCATAGGATTGCATTGAGGGAAAGAATCGGGGATAACTGGGGGGGGGTTTAAGCTATCGTTCTGAAAATTCTTGTGCACAGAGAGTCGTGGATGGGGGTCATTTTGAGACCACTCTCAACTTTCTGCATCGTACGGGTCGCGGGCTAGACGTTTTTAAAAAATCGGCGGGAAAAATACCTTTTTCAAAGGGCTGAGGGGCAGAGTCAGCTCCCGGTCATGATGATCCCAAAGTTGGAGGAGGGCATAGGCAAAACAGGTAACTTGGGATTCTGGGAAACTTCTCTTTCTTCATCTGAACGGGCTTTTCCCCGTGTTTTTTAACACAGTAGCCCCACCAAATGCACAAACACAACCTGAAATCATATACTAAGCCAAGAATAAGAGATAGAAACACAGCACTGCTCCCCACCCTAACCTTGGTGAACAACTGAATCGATGTGGTGCAAGGGGATGAGCTCCCCTAGGGCATCTCATCGTGGACGTGCCCCCACTCTCTCCTGCACTGGAAGGCCATAGAGCCTTCCAAAGAGAGTAAAACGGTGGAGCAATGCCTATCATGAGTTGAAGTGAATGGTCACTTTTCAGTGGTGGAGCAATGCCTGTTCTGAGTCGAAGTGAGCGTTTTACTTCTTCTCGGAGCTGTGGCTGTCAGTGTCTTGAACTGGCAGCTACTTCCCCCTCCCCCGGGCACGTCCCCCTATTGCTGGTAAAAGACAGATATAGCCTTTTAAAAAAAGTTCTTCTTGTTGTTTATTGAGCAACACTGCTGCTTTTAATTCCACCCCTCCTTTGTTTATTGATTGATTTATTCCATTTTATATGCATTACTGGCTTATCCTTGGCTCACTTCCTTATGCCCCCAGAAATGCCAGCTGCATGCCTGCCTGCCTTCCCTCCCTCCTCCCCTGCCCACCTCGCAGGGATGTTGTGTGTGGGGTGCCCGATTTTCAAAAATTCGCCAAAAATCAGGGGATGATGGGATTGCTTTGAAACTTGGCATGCGTGTGTATATCCCCATGAGGTGTCATGGTGCCAAACATGAGGTTTCTAACTTGAACAGAAAAAAAGTTGTATAATTTTTTAGCTTTCAATGCAAGCCTATGGGGGGGGGGAAACGGAGCTCCGGATCCGGATCCGGAGCTCCGGGCGGAGCGGAGCGGAAGTGGGCGGAGCGGGGGCGGGGCGGAGCGGCCCGATCCGGAAAATGGCGGATCTGCAAGTGAAGCGGAGCGGGGGGTCCGTGCACACCCCTAATGATTACCTTTCATGGAAGGAGAAGGTTTTGTAGAAGAATTCTGCTTATAGGAGCATGCAATACTTTTTTTCTATTCCATAATGCTATGTTTTCATCAAGAACCCCTTATTTATTTTACTATTCATTCTTATATTCACATTAATTTTGTAGTCACATTCATTTTCATTTATCTGTGGTTTTTAGTGTCTTTCTTTCTTTCTTTCTTTCTTTCTTTCTTTCTTTCTTTCTTTCTTTCTTTCTTTCTTTCTTTCTCCTTTCCTCCTTCCTTCTCTTTTTGCTCTTGCCCACCAGAGCAGCAGTAGCAGAGAAAATTTCTCCAAATACTGAAAGTTTTGCCTCTGGGGTGACACAATGCCCAGGGCACTGTTGGATAATAGCAGGGTGTCCACTAAGAGATGGCCACTGAAATCTGTTCCAAAGCTACTGGAGAAGGTAAGTGTCCCCTCACTTTCCCATCCTATGAATGGGATTCTGAAAACAAATCTAATTTGTACCCATTCATTTATTGTGACATTCGTTTCATAATGAATGAAAACTGAACTGAATGGTACACATTTAGTTGAATTTTTTATTTGTTCTGGGGGGGAAAAGCACATCCCTATTCTGTTATTTTTATCTGCAGTATGACTAGGAATGGACAAATCTGTTGAAAGTGTCAGTTTCAGTTTCTCTCTATTCTTCATTTTTCACTTTCTAAGTTTCGCTTTGTCCCGTTTCCACATCAGTCTGAGAATATTTGTTTTAACATTTGCACAAATATTTTCATGCATTTTTTTTGCACATTCTGCCTAATTGTTGCCTAATGTACAACTTGATTTTCCAAGCAATTCTGTCTAATAATAATGCTATTTTTCTAGGAATATATGCATTTTAGTTCTGATTTTTTTAAAAATAATAATAATAATTGGCACATAGTACTAGAAATTTCAAAGAAGTGTGGATCGAAACTCACTTAGGTGAGTTTGCATTAAAAGTGCATTTCTTCTGCCATCCCTAGGCACAACCTTACTCAAGGTGTTTCTGTAACCCCTGGATTCAGTCAAGGGTCCAGTAATTTTTTTTTATTATGCATGATAATACCCCACCCACCCCACTTACATTTTACAGGGTTAACAGTCATTTGGCAATGAACTGACAATTTGAAACATTCTGAACCAGAGAGGAGAGTGGGGTTTTTGTCTCTAGCTACCTCTTTCTCAATTCATACAGTGTGAATGGCAGATTCCAACATCGTGTCGAGTTTCAGATCACCATAGAAACAAACGAGGAGGCAGTTTCATTAATCATTTAGAGCACAAGAAGTCTAGGTCAGTCTGATTGTGGGATATAGGGTATCATCCCAGCGCCACATGGGACTCAGTTGATTTGAATTAAAAAAGATTAAGCTGCCCCTACGACGCCCAGCACCATCAGTTTAAGTTCTCATGTAACAGTGGTCTCTGGAGCCACATGGATTAGGAGACTGGAGTTATGCATTTATTTTTCAGGACTCGGTGAAACGTTAGAAGGGTGCAGGTGTCTAGGTGGTGGCAGTGGGGAGGACGAACATCACATCTAGTTTTTGAGACTTGTTGCTTGTTCTTTTGAAACTGGAAACAATCACTCAATTTTATTTCACCATTGACAGTTACCACTCTTTCTGGTCTGGTCATGAAATGGAACATTGGTTAGCCAATGTTTACAACTTGGTATGAAACATTTTTTAAATGAATCTACAAAACTCAGTACTGCAAGGAGTGTGTAATACAGTTTTACATGGAAGCTGACATTATTATGATTATTTTTCCATGTTTTTCCTTCTCGGGGGTGTGAAAACACACACACACATCAAATAAATATTGATGGTATTTGCGTTTTACTTGAATGACGATTTATAGCCCCCGGGAAACTGAGCTCCCAGGCAGCAACAAATCAACATGACTATGAACTTGTTGTATATGTACACCACAAAATGTGCCCCCCACCCCGCGAACTACTCACCTTATTTATTGGTCTCTCCAGTACTTCAAAGAACTTCAGTAACTTTGTCCAGACTGTTTTATTGCCTCATGGAACTAAGACATTTCAAGGGGGAGAAACTGCAGGGTACAGTATATATGAGGAACTCTTTCTCCTGGAGGGGTTATCAATCCCTTGATACTCTATGAACTGCTGATCTAAAGCTTATTATAGCTGGGTTTCCTACATCATTAATTCTTAAGAGCACAATCCTATGCATGTATAGACGGGTGGGGGGGAGTCCTACAACTCCATGCATGCATATAGGAGTGTGCCTTAAATCTTTTAAAGTTATACCACATTGTTTTCAGTTCCAAGTGCTAATCCTGCAATGGAAGGCTCTTCAACAATGTATAGGAAAAGAACACAATCCCAAAGTTCAACAATGTGTTTTCAGTGGGAGTCTGTTAAGTTGGTGCTCAATCCTCCCATTGATCCCACTGGTAATTGAAAGTGCTGAATGTGGGCTGGATCATGCCCAACACTTTGGAGAGTATGACTTCTATTGTTCTATACAGCACCTAGCACATCCAGAGATGAAATAAATGTTAAGTACGTGGAATATTAGTAGCAGCAGCAATTAGTTTGAGTCACAACCATCTTATGGTTGATTTATTTTACAGTACAATTTTCGAAGCAGTCTGGGAATGCTATTGCATTCGAATTGTTTAAATCTATACTTCGTTCTCCCACAAATATGAAGAACTTGGTGAATTTTGGTGAATTCTTTTCAAAAGCAAACTGAAACAAAATTCTGAACCTGCTGCATCAGCCAAATGTAATAGGTGCAGCTTTTCCCAGCATGGGTAGGACCACGTTGCACCTGCCTGCCATGTAATAATTCAAGATGAGAAGCCTGTCAGAAAAAAAGAGAGGTGGCAGCCTTAAATCAACACTAACATGATTGAATACACAGACAAACCCAAAATTTAATAACTAAAAACTCAAAGCCCTGGACCTGGATAGATGAATCTGTTGTTTTTGGTTTCTTCCACATTGGGCCTGTTCAGACAACACGCTAAGCCCTGGTTAGGCTGCTAACTTTTTTGCAGCAAATTGTTAGTGAGTGGGCTTAATTCATAGTTGTGTATCCACCATGGTTAGGAATGGTTCACATGACACACGAAGCTATAATGTTTAGGTCAAAATGCTTAACTACCATGGCTTAGTGTGTCATCTGAACAGGGTCATTCTTTTTTTTAAAAAAAAAATCCTCATGGAGTTTTTTTGTTCTAAATATGGAGAACTTTGTGTAATTTGGTAAATCCTTAGCAAAACTGAACTGAAACTGAACTATCCTACTGAAATATTCCCTGACTTTGGTAAATGACTTGGCTTATTTCCATTCCAAGCCAAGCCAATGTCATTTTTATGATAGATAGATAGATAGATAGATAGATAGATAGATAGATGCATGCCAACCAGGGGCATGGCTGAATCCAGGTCTTGTCACAGACCCTTTGAAAAACCTGTTCTTCTGACAGGATGGATTGGGGATCTCTGCAAATGTCATTCTGCTGGAAATACACCAAGAGCATAGCTTCGTTCCTTCTGATTTTTATTATTGTATTCTTATTTTTATGACCAAGTATTTTATTTAAGAAATGCAAGGTAACAACATCAACATGAAATATGTTTTACATTATTCATCACAGGTTTTATACATATTTTAGGACAGTTGTCCATGAACATACACTTGTTGTATACATTCTAAGCTCTGTTACAGCCACAAAAGTGATCATTTTTCAATGATTAGCCTTGCTAATCATTACACCCTTCCAAAAATAAGGATCCACACTCAGCAGGTGCTGGTCTGTAGATTAATGTATGTAAAATGAAGGAGAGCGACATTTCTAAGAACAAGTCCTTCTTGATTATCCCTCTAATCAAGCGGTTATGTTGTGTTAGTTCACCCTGATACTGAAAAGCATATTAGGCCTCTGTTTTGGAAAATCTGTGTGTTCTCTTTGTGCAATACAATGCACAGCAAATTTCACAGTAGTCTGTTAGACCCGAATATGGAATAAAGTATGATATCAAAGGCCCCGATGGGTCATTCCAATTGAGATCAAGTCCCTTCTTTTTTGGCTCAGACTATTGGCATGTGTTCCTGCTAATGAGTCCTTGTAGGTTTGAATTTCATCAGTGGGAGTGCTTTAGAGTATCTGTCAGAAAACGTATATCCAATGTGATGAAAATGAGAGGTCCTGACTTGGTTCTTGTTGCTAATAAAATCCCAAGAATCTTTCCCCTAGAATGGAGATTGGGCGTGGAGATTTACAACTATCTGAATTACAACCTCTTTAAACCCTCAAATCCTCTGTGGCTCTACTGTTCTCTTATTATCATGCAGACACAATTTGAAACTAGAGGTACCCACCCAAGAATGTCATTTTTGAAGTCCATCACAAATGTATTCACTGCACCTCTGCAGTGGCTGGCTGTTACTTGAAAACGACAGTCCTGACTGGTGTCAGCACATCCATCTCATTTCATTTACCCGTTGGCTTTGACTGAAAGATGTAAAAAGTTGGATCAACTTAAGAGGGCTGCAGTCTGTTAAAAAAAAATCACTTGTGATAATAAATCAGTTCAAGATGTTAAATATGTTCTTTCATATATCATAAAAAATGTATCCTCTTGAATGCGGGGGGCTGATTTTTCCCTTGCATTTTTCTCCTAGGCATTCTTGGAAACTGGTTTTCCACATGATAAGGAGCTGCACATGATAAGGAGCATAGATTTGCCTGTTCAGGTCATGGGGATTGAGCAGAGGAACGGTCCATCATCCCTGCCACCACTTATGGCATCTATTACTCACTCTGGCTGGCTATTGCAATGGTCCCCTGCCCTCCTGGAAGCCTCTGTGATCCACCCTGACCCTTATCCCTGCTCCTCATTGCTAACTTATCGGTTGCTGATCTTGCTGTCACCTGCCACAGTACAGCCACTATGTCTCTCCCTTTATCTCTCCTCCTAACCTACCTCACAGGGTTATTGGGAAAATTAAAGGGAAGGGAGAGACCTATGCTTACAGCATTCAAACAATACGAACTAACAATACTAACAGTAAGTTGGACCTGCAACAAAATGTTGTAGTGAGGAGTGCTCCAATTCACTGTTCTAGTAGGTCAGTCATGATATGCCTCCTCCTCCATGATACTCCATTTCATTCCCTTTCCCCTCCTGTTTTCTGTCCCCTTCCCACCCTATCAGCTTTCCAAGGCCACTGAGCATGCATGTTGTTTGGGAGCTGTTTGGGAGTTTTTCTCCTGATTCCTCCCCCCCACTGAAAGCCTTGGCATTCCATTGAATCCACTAATTCCTTCCATTTCTGCATGGGTGGTGCTGTTTTGACTGCATATGCTATGGCATTCATACTTGAATTATGAAAGAATTATGAACATGGTGATGCTGTGAGTGGTGGTGGTGGGCAGTAGTGACTATGGCATCAGTGCTAGGGAGAGCTACAGAGCAGGTGTTGTGGCCAGCAGCTATGGAGAAGACCCACATCTTCATACATGCTTTATGAGTAGTTTTAGGGTTCAAGTTCCCAGTTGGCTCAATTTGGGTCTTATCCAGAACCTCATCAAAAGCCCTACAATACAGCGTCTCAAAAGATTAAGAGCTGTTCAGCTCTGAGAATTGCCACATGAATGGCAATGACAGAGAGACTAATAACAAATTTGTACCACACTTTCTCAAAATTCTCCATTGTATCATACAAGCCTGACCCGTTCATAAAATCTTCTGGAGAGACCCTTCTTTCAAGACTGCCACCTTCAGAGGCACATTTGGTGGTGACCCAAGGAAGAGCCTTTTCAGTGGCCGTTCCCAGACTGCAGAACTCCCTCCAAGACAAACTAGGGCCAGATCTAGTGTCAAATCATCTAGTGTCATCTAGTGTCAAATCATTACGAACATGGAATAAAAAGCAGGAAACATAGGGTGACCATATGAAAAAGAGGACAGGGCTCCTGTATCTTTAAAGTTGTATAGAAAAGGGAATTTCAGCAAGTGTCATTTGAATGCATGTAGCAGCTGGTGAAATTTTGTCTTCATCATAAGAGTTAAAGCTGCAGGAGTCCTGCCCTCTTGACCAGATACAAAAGAGAGGAGGGCACCTGTACCTTTAACTATTGCTATGAAAAGGGAATTTCACCAGATGCTGTCTGCATACAAATGACACCTGCTGAAAATCCTTTTTCTCTACAACTGTTAAAACTACAGGAGCCCTTTCCTCCTTTTCATATGGTCACCCTAGGAAACAACACTTTTAAAGCAGTATATAAAATAAGAATTGTGCCCCAAAAGTTATCAGTTGCTACCCTCTGACTCTGAGGACTCCAGCCCAGAAGCTCCAACAGAACCAACCCTCTCTTCCATGCTGTAGGAGTCAACAGCTCCTGAAATAGACAAGGCCCCTTTAACCAGAGGAACTCCTCCCACTGGGAGGTGGAGCTAACCAGCCAGACTGAGCTACAGCTATGCTTAAGACTCATCTGAGGTTATCTGTTGCTAAAGCAACACTTTAAAGTTGTGCCCCATATGGAGCTGTCTGCACTGAATGCCTTGCCTGATTAGGACTGGAACCACAGCCAGGATCTTCGCGTGTGGACCAGAGAACCTGTTGTCGACTAGAGTCTTTACCTGGAGCAGAACACAGCTCCTCACAATGACCTTGGTAGAATTTTTGTCACTTGCTACTTAAGGTAGACTGGATTGGATCCAGGATTAGTCATGCTTACGCCAACTTAGGTCCCATTGATTCAGTGGATTTAGGCCTTAGCTAGACCTAAGGTTTATCCCGGGATCATCCCGGGGTCATCCCTGTTCATGTAAATGAGACACAGAGGATCATGGGAGCAGGCAGGGATGACCCCAGGATGATCCTGGGATAAACCTTAGGTCTAGCTAAGGCCTTAGTCTAAGCCTGACTAACTCTGGATCCAACTCAGTTTCAGCAGTAGGTTTCAGCAATAGCCTCGCTAATGATCTATAGAAGAAACTTCTTTTTTAAAAAAAGAAACTACTTTGAATGAGGTCTCCAATAACCTTCTCTTTGAATAGGGCTCAGATGTTTTAACTAACTTCTCCAACCATAGTGTCTTCTCAGGGCAAGGTTGAGGGGCATTAATGGATCATTATGTTGATGAATTTAGGATGTACTGTACTTTCTTCTAAATAAATAAGGAGTGTGGGCTTCAGAAATGTCAATGAAGTGTTTAAGCTAGCTTAAAATAGAGTTGCAAAAAAGAAAGAGAGATAATGGCATGACAGTTTTGGATGCTATATCCACAGAGAAATTCATGAGGTCATTTGTCTTCCTGAGGTGCTTTACTCAATAATAATAATAATAATAATAATAATAATAATAATAATACAAATATGATCCATTAGAAAATGATTTATTCTGTGTTCACAACATGGACTTAATGAATAAAGATAAAATGAGGAAGTGCTGTGGACTAAAAAGTTATGGAATTATTTGAGAATTTGGGGCAAAGAGGTCCATATGTATCATTCTTGGAAGGTTTGGGTGATATCCCTTAATGTTGGAAATATAAAGCAGACATATAGGGTCAACGGTTCCTATGCCGGAGGAAGTGGGGAAGGGTTTTGTCAATTCTCCTTCCTCCTGCAGCCCCTGTGCCCACAGAACAGCTACTCTGGGGGATTGGGTGAACCTCCAAAATAGTGTGGGAGGTGCTGCAATGGAAATTGATAAGAATTACCTTCACCTTCCTCCAGTGGGAGTCTCAGCTGGATCTCAGTCCTCAACTGGCCCCAGCTATAGGTTGAAGAGCTGTAACTCAATAATAGAGTGTCTTGATTTCACAGAGAATGTCCCAAATTCAATCTCTTGGTAGAACCAGGAAAGACCTCCAACTTGAAAACCTGGAGAGTCACTGCCAGTCAGCACAGATGATGCTATATTGAGTGGTGAAGGAGGGATTCCACCACCAGAAGGGATTGTCACTGGGTTAACATCTCTTGTTTACTGTAGGGTATAGAACAAAATAAAAAAGACAGGATCCTCAATTACAGCTCAACCAAAACACACAAGGTGCAAGGGACCTTACAGAACTGCACTTGAACAATATATGATATAAAAGAAGTGAATTTATAGTCTTGTATAAACATTTGCATAAACAAATACAATTGATGTTGCACCCCAAATTACAGAGGAAGTGGATGTTTCAAATGTACATCATTTCCTGAGAGATTCAGAGCAGATAAAAGGAAGTTCTTCTTCACATAGCACATAGTTATACTGTGGAATTTGCTAACACAAGATGTGGTGATGGCCACTTATTTGGATGGCTTTAAAAGGGGGTTAGACAAATTCCTGGAGAAGAAGGCTATCAATGGCTTCTAGTGCTGACCTCCAGTATCAGAGGCTGTATGCCTATGTACACCAGTTGGTGGGGAACATGGGCATGAGGATGTTACTGCCCTTGTGTCCTGCTTGTCAGTTTCCCAAAGGCAGGTGGTTGGCCACTATGTGAACCGAATGCTGGACGAGATAGACTCTTCATCTGATACAGCAAGGCTCTTCTGTTCTTACTAAAAATCAGGTATTTTTAAAAGCAAAACTCTTGGAGAGGCCAGTAGAGCGTCACAAAGACCTGGTCAAAGGTAACCACTTAATATGCCTATTTTACAGAAAAGGAAAACTGAGACAAAGGCCTTAGCTAGACCTATCGTTTAGCCCGGACCAGAGGAAGGAAGATCCCGCGATGTGTTTATCGTGAGATCCCTCCTCTGTCTACATGTGTCATGCGATGACCTCAGCAGGAGAGGCTTCACGTCCGCCATTTTTTAAAAAGAGGTAGCAGCGCATGAAAGTGGGTTTTTTAAATTTAAATTATTTTCCCCACTCCCCCCACCAATGGGCTCTGCACGAGGAATCGCGCGGAGACGGGTCAACCCGTGGCACCTGGCCACACGTTCCGCATGTGCTAATCACTTATCTCTTAGGCCTCATCTACACCAAGCAGGATATTGCACTATGAAAGCAGTACATAAAAGGCAGGAGCCACACTAATGCTTTATAGCGGTATTGAAGTGCACTGACAACTGTTGGGGCCCATTGACACAGACCATATACTGCTTTCATACCACATTCATTGTGCTTTATCTTGCTTGGCATGGCTCCTGCCTTTTATATACCGCTTTCATACTGCTTTCAGAGTGTCATATCCTGCTTGGTGATATATGCTTTCAGAGTGTCATATCCTGCTTAGGCCTAGGAGATAAGCGATTAGCACATGGCAGATTTTTAAAAAAACTATCAATGTTACTTTCTATTGTTAAGCTCTTGAGGGTCAGAAACCATTGCCCATCTATGGCAAATCACCCAGAGATCTACTAGTAGATAATCATCTGACTTCTGCTTGCCCTTGATTTAGATTGTGTGGTGTACTGATATATGATCATTACTATCCTGGGCATAGGATTGCCTTCAACTATCATTTAGTCCTATCATCATGGTTTGTGAATAGCAGTTTCCCTAATACATCATAATGCTCAATAAAAGCAATAGATTTTAGGCAAGGTAAAAGAAAAAAAAAATAAGCCCATAAGAGAAGTGGACATCTTTGGAAGGATTCCTTCAATAATCAAGGACCCATGTTTCATGATGCTCTATTCTTAGCCTCAGACATATAGCACCTCAGCTCCTATCTAAGGTCAAGAAGACCATTTGGGAGCTTACACTTGTGTCCAATTATCACTTCCTTGCCATTTACTTTCTATGGCAATGTGCAGAGTCATCTATATGACTGTCATCTGCTGAAATGTTACGCAGGGTAAATGGCATATGGACCTAAGGACAAACTCAGATATTTTTAATTATGCTCTGAGCCCGGCTTCATAATTAGGGAACACCTCTCTCTAGGGATGATGGAGAAGTCTGCAAAGGAATCAAATAAGTGTGGATTTTTATAAGTCCAACCCACAGATTCTTCAGCAGACAGGCTTTTTCCAAATCACATGGATTCTGCAGACTTGTGGACTATTTTTGTTTGTTTATTTGTTTCTTACTCTCACGAATTTTATGCAAATTTAGTTGTAGAAAAATATGCACACACACGTCTACACACACACACACACAAGTCCACCATGTGAAAATGCACATTTCCCCCATCGGCTAAAGCTAGAAAATGTGCATGGGGAGATTTGTGCGTTTTTATATGTGCAAATTTTGGGGGAAATTCCATTCCATCAATTAGTGGATAACAGAATGAAAAGCACCTGACAATACACGAAATGCAGACAGATGAATTTGACAAAGTCCATACATCTGTACCTCTCTCCATATAAGCCGTGATGATATGTCCTAGGATGGGCATCTGGACCCATTTCATATGGAATCAGACTATTATTATACATTATTACATTTATGTATGTCCCTCCTTTCTTCTATTATGGTAAATAAACGGGGTGGCACACATAGGATTGGTAGGCGGTTTCCCATGTAGCCATTTTTCTTTAACAACTTTGCTATTTCAAATATCTGAAGGGCTGTCACACAAATGATGGAGCAGATCTGTTCTCTGTTGCTCCAGAAGGTAGGATTCAAGCCAATGGGTCCAAATTACAAAAATGGCTTTGAATGACAAGAAAGAGGATTTCAGCTAAGCATTAAGAACTTCCTGATGAGCTTCTCAAGAAGAGGTCAGGCTGACTTGAGAAAGTGGAGGCCTCTCGTTCATTAGAGGAATGAGCAGAGGCTGAATGGCCACCTATCAGGGATGCTGTAGCTGGAACCACTCAGCATTCTAAAGGAGCTTTTGATTCACCACCCCAATGACACTGGAGCCACCAGCCTTCACTGATTCAAACATCTTTGGCCAGTTCTCTGTATCTACAACAGTATGACTTTATTTTATTTATTTATTCTTCTGAGTCCCAACACTAATCCTTATACCACACTAGCTCTCTTATGATGAAGGCTTTAAAAAAAAATCACAACAAACTGTTGTTCCCCACCTGGTGGGTAATAAATAAATAAATAAATTATTATTATTTGTTGTTGTTTTGCATTTTAATCTGAAATGTATGTACCTGGAGAAGGTACGGGTCCTGCTTTCACAACACCGAGTTAGCACTGCTCCACGGCTGTGGGGTGGCAGCAAGTTATCTAAATGAAGGGAGGCAGCATGGGGTTTCTGGTGGCCATTTGGCTCCCTGGACCCAGCTCTTCTCCGCCTCCTTGCCCAGATTCCAGTGACCAATGGGAGATCGCCTTCTGCTGGGAGTGCCACCCAGCACGGTGCTGCAGCAACGATAGATGGAGGAAGAGCCGTGTTGACCTCTCTCCAGCAGGAAAAGTTGGGGTAAGTCCCTGACTTTTCCACTGCACATCATTGTCTCTTTGCCCCATGGTGGCTCCAAATCGGCGCTGCATCATATAACCAACACAACGCTGATTTGGAGCCAAAGCAGGGCAAAGATAATGTTTAGACAGCCAGATGGACTTCATTCTCTTTTATCCTGCCCACTAATAACTCATCACCTAAAATCTAAAATGCTGCCCTTTCCTCTTCTCTCTCAAGTTCATCTGATGAGATTATCAGATGCTTAGGGTTCCCATTGACTCTGAAAGCTTAAACCAGTGGGGTTTAGCATTCATTTTAAACTTAGGGCATGGCTAGACGAGAGGGGTGGAGGGAGATGATCTCATGATATGATGATTGTGAGCTCGTCCCCCTCAATCCACATGTGGTGCGCAATGTCCAGGGAGGAAGAGGATGTCATGCCTGCCATTTTGGGGGGTTTTCCATTGGAGAAGAGCGCATAAGTGCTCCTGCACAAAAGGTGGGTGGTTTTTTTAATAAGAAAATATTTTCCCGCTCCCCCTACCCCACCCTTTGTTCCCGGCTACTTGTGGTTACTTGTGAGGAGCCGGGACAAACCGCGACACCCAGTCACACCTCCCGCGGACTCGGGATAATCCTGAGACTGTGGGGGGAAAAGCAGGGGGAAAGGGTATGGTGATATCCCGGGGCAAGGGAGGAATCATCCCTCCGTGCTCCCACAGTCCCTTGTGCATCATGTGAATGCACAGGGATGATCCCGGGGTGATCCCTAGGATATCACCCCATCTAGCCATGGCCTTCGAATTGTGCGTTATAGTGGTATTGAAGTGCACTGATAACTGTTGTGGCACAATCCACATTCCATATACTGCTTTCATAGTGTTATATATCCTGCTTTTGATTCCACATTTGTAATGATTTGACTCAAGGTGTAGATCTGGTCTAAAACTCCCTTCAGCAACAGAGCAGCTTACATGCCAAAGTCTTGCCTGAATAGTGTAGCTAGTAGTTGTTCTTCTAGAAATCCAGAAGTGAGGCTCATAAAGAATTATTTCTGTGGTATTTGCTGGCTCTTTTATAAGATTCTAGGGTTGGCCTTAGGATAAATGGCACCCTGGGCTAGGAGGAGTGCCTTCTGCGCCATTGTGCCCCCACCTCACCACCCTAAAAATTAGGTAATAGCTGCCTTTAAAAATCAAATAAAATATAGTGTAAGCACTGTAACAATGTAAGTACTATATTTTGTTGTATTGACAGAGCTTGGTAATGTTATCACAATGTAAAGCCACATCCCACTGATTTTGTCTACACTGGAAATTGAAAAAGAAACAACCTTTAATGCTAAATGTGGGAATAGAGATGGAAGAGACACCTATAGTAGCACTGCTATCACTATATGGTACTTTAAAGTGTAATAAAGAGATTAAAGAATTAATAACCAATTTGTTGACAGCAGCAAGGTTAATTATAGCTAGGAACTGGAAGGTGCAGGGAAATTATCATATAGAAGAGTGGTATAAGGAAATATGGGATATAGCTATTAATGACAAATTGACATGTAATATAAGGTTAAGAAAAGGTATAACAAATGTAAATGAATTTGAGGGAATCTGGAAACAGTTCCTAGAATATGTATTCTCTAAGGGGGGTGGGAAATCACCCCCAGAAGAAACAATGAGATTCTGGAAGCAAGAATAGATCCCGAAAGGTGGTGGGGAGCATTTATGATATGTTATGTGATTATGGAAACTAGATAAGTATAACTTGGAATTATAAGCGATGTAAGTTTGTGTATTTTATTTTTCTTATGTGGCAATTGTATTATGTGATTGTATTTTAAGATGTGAAATTATCAATAAAATTTTTTTAAAAAATGCTAAATGCTGGAAGTTTATATCTGTAGTTAGTACTCATACTACCTGTAGACCCTTGGGGGGGGGGGAATTAAAGACACTTAGGCCTTAGCTAGACCAGGCTATACCTCGGGCTGATACCCGGAATTGCCCCTGTGCATCCAGATGACACATAGGGGATCCCAGGCTCAGGGAGGGATCAACCCTCCCTGGCCCTGGGATATAGCCTACCCCTTTAAAGCCTGATTTTTCCCCACAGTCTTGGGCTGAGCCCAAGACCGTGAGCATGTAGCTTGTTCCGTGGCTTTTCCTGGCTCCACGCAATTACTTGTGTGTAGCCGGGAGAAGCCACGCACGGGGTGCAGTGCTCCCCAGGAGCGCTGCGCTCATCGGGGGCAGGGTGGGGGGAGCGGGGAAATGAAGTTAATTTTTTTTAAAAAAAACTTACCTGAGCGCACAAGCTTTTGTGCACATCGCCCCTTTAACAATGAAAAAAATGGTGGACGTGACGGGTCTTTCCTTTAGCTCGTCGTGCCTGACGTCTAGACTTGGGTAACAGCCTGCGATAGTTGCATCGCAGGCTGTTCCCTCCTCCATTGCGGATTTTAAGGTAGGTCTAGCAAAGGCCTTTGAGAGCAATCCTATGTCCCCCCCCCCCGCCAGCATTGGATGTGAAGTTGGAGACAGCGTTGTGACCTCAGACCCAGGAGTCTCAGCTCCCCTCCTCCTCTCCAGCGTGGGGAAAATCACACTGGCTTCATCTCCAAGGTCATACATGCAACCTTGGAGAAGAGGGAAACATCTACTGGTCCTCTCTCTATCCCCCCTCGGTAATAGGAACTGGTTCTTAGTCAACACATGAAGTAAATGTCAAGGATTTATTTACTGCAGTAGTGAATGAAACTTATAGGGGCGGTCTTAGGGATGGGTAAGCTGGATGCTCACCCTGGGAACCAAGAGCAGGATTTAATGATTCAGTGTTAGTGGAGTGTGCTGTCTTCAGTGACCTAGGTTGAAAAAGTGAAGTAAGGCTGCAATTCTATCTGGATGCCCATCAGCCTCCGCACCCAGAGGCTGACGGGCATCCTATGCAGAGCAGGAGGAGCGCCCCCTTTCTGGGAAAACTGAGTTACATGTGCAGTTAAAAACAACAACAACAACAACAACTGCTCATTATTTCCTGGTGTTCCTATACCAGGCTCACAAATATTTGCTAGACCTTTGGGCATTGCAAATCCCAATAGGGAAAGGAAGGTTTGAGAGATGGAGAGTGTAGAATGGTAGTGGCTTGTATCCATAAGAACATAAGAAGAGTTATGCTGGGTCAGGTCAAAGGCCTATCAAGTCCAGCATTATGTTTCCACGGTGACCAGCCAGATGTCTATGGGAAGCCCACAAGTAGGACAGGAGTGCAACAGCACCCTCTTGGGTGCATCCTCCAACAACTGGTGCTCATAGGCATATTGCCTCTGATATTGGAGGTTGCATAGAGCCATTATGACTAGGAGCCTTCTCCTTCAGGAAGTTATCCAACCCCCCTTTTAAAAACCATTCAAATTGGGGGCCATCACTACATCTTGTGGAAGTGAATTTCGTAATTTAATTATTCACTGTGTGAAGAAGGACTGTTTTGAATCCCCCACCAATCAGTTTCATGAGATGACGAGAGGGGATAGTATTATGAGAAAGGGAGAAAAATGTTTCTATCCACTTTCTCCAACACCGTGCATGATTTTGTACACCTCTACTATGTCTTCCTTTAGTCTCCTTTTTTTAAAAATGAAATGTTGTAACCTTTCCTCATAAAGGAGTTGCTCCAGCCCCTTGATCATCTTATTTCCCCTTTTCTGCACTCCCTCCACCCCCAAGTCTACAATCTTCTGCTTTTAGGTCCAGTGACCAGAACGGTACACCGAATGGGATCTGCCCAATAAGAAATAGGACCACATTGCAGTTGACTCCTAGAACTGCTCCATTTATCACTTAAAGAAGTTATCTATTTAATGTAGACATGAATTTATATAATAATTTTCCACTGCTGTCATAACATTTGTATGGATCTATAACATAAGGCTTAAAAACCATAAAGCATCTTTCATGTCTCTGATTAGTGAGGACATTCTGTATCAGATCAAGAAAATGTAAAATATTATTGAGATAGGGCAGAGGTGATAAACTTTGTGTGAAGAGTTCTCACCTGAACATCTCATCACATCACTGTCCTTCTTGGGCAGAAAGGGACTGTTGCATCCCAAGGAGCCTTAGAACAATCTACCTTTTTTTGGGGGAAGATAGATCCGGACATTTTCCATTATCTCCAAAAGGATCAAGCCACATCTGGACTCTTCTATTTACAGTTATTTTTGCATTACTACTGGCTGGATTTGAAGGAATAATTTGTAATGGTTTTGTTTTATCTATAGTGCTTTGATCTCCCAAAACAAGAGTAGTTTTAAACAGAGCCAGATCCTTTTAGGAAAAAGAGAGAGAGAGGGAGGGAGAGAGATGAACTAGCATGTGTTTCTAATAATATTTTCTACTTGGTGTCATAACTTAAATCAACAAGATGTGAACAACTATTCTGTTATCACATTTCACTATGTTATCGCATTAGCTAATTTTTCCTAATGAAATATTGGCAATTATTACATGGTATTGTTTATTACGTATGAAACCAGTTCTGGGGTAGTCAGTGGAAGGACTCTTTTGGGCTGCATTTTTGAAAATGTTCGTAAAATATGTAACTGTATCATTAAGAAAAAGGTTTGAGCAGATTGTTTTAATCAATGCACATCTTTGCTTTGTTCACACATTTCATGTTTTCCCCCTTCCTTTCTATGATGTCATAACATCATGAGTTAGAACAGGACAGTGCAACTTGTGAGTGACCAGGACAAATGGAGCCCACTAGTCATGTCTTGTGACCTGCCAAATGCTTGACAACCCACCCACCCCCCGCCCTATTATTATTATTATTATTATTATTTATTTATATAGCACCATCAATGTACATGGTGCTGTACAGAGCCCTGATCTTGAAGTCCAAGACAAACAACAAACGCAGGTGATTACATCAAGTAGGGTGGCCCCTTATGTGTAACCGCCCAGAGAGCTTCGGCTATTGGGTGGTATAAAAATGTAATAAATAAATAAATAGAAAAAAATAAGGAAAAAGGAAAAAAGAAAAGAAAAAAGGCACAGATTTGCATACAATTTGCATGTGCTAAATAATGGGTGTAGTTTAAATAGACTTGTAGCACATTTCACCAGAATGGAGGAGACTGTGACTAGGTGACTGGCCTACTGGCTCAACTTGGAGGAGAAGGCTATCAATGGCTACTAGTCCTGATGCTATGCGCTACTTCCAATATCAGAGGCAGTAAGCCTGAATGCACCAGTTGCTGGGGAACATGGGTGGGAGGATTCTGTTGCACTATGTCCTTTTTGTGGATTTCTGGTTGACAGCTGGTTGGACAGTGTGTGAACAGAGTGCTGGGCTAGATGGACCTTGGTAACATTAAGCATGGCTCTTTTTATGTTCTTAATTTGCTGCCCAGGTGTTAATTGTCGATGGGCAAAGCCAAGAGCCCTGCTCTCCCTTCTTACAGTTCTTTATCTCTAAACCAGACTTGGACAACAGAGGATGCCTTCAAATAGAGGACTGTCTTCTGTAAAGTAGGACACATAGCCACCACATGACCCTTTGGGGCCACCATACCTGTTCAGCAAGGTGCAATTGGCTTAACTTGATATTGAACCTGAATCAAGACTGACTATAATGAAAAAACACAAAATGGATATATTTTCTCTCTTTAGAATATTTTTGTATATACAATTTCCCTAAATCCTAATTTTGTTTTGAGGTAGATAGCAGTGCAACATGAGAGAGGCAGGCGCATGATATGCTAAGCTACGATGGTTAAGCATTTTGAGCTAAACATTATGGCTTTGCATATGGTGTGAACTATGACTTAGTGTATCATGTGACCATTCTTAAACATGGTGACTACATAACCAGAGTTTAAATATGCTCACTAACCAATAGGGGTGTGCACGGACCCCCCGCTCCGTCCTGCGGGCCGATCCAAAAATTTCGGATCGGCCCGCTTCGCTCCGCCCATACTCCGCTCCTCTTCGCCACGGAGCTCCGGCTCCGAATCGGAGCTCCGCAGTGGAGGAGAGTGGTGCCAGGTAAGGCCGGGAGAGGAGGGCGGGGGGGGGTGTTACCGGGCCCTGCCACCGTCGCTGCCCGTGCGGCGACGGCGGCAGAGCCCGGTAAGGGACCAAGGGGGAGGGGGGCCTTACCTGCCTCCGTCTGCGGTCTATCGGCTTCTTCAATTGAGCCCGCGATTCAGCCAGGAAGTCTGGGCCACAAGTGCGGCCTAGACTTCCTGGTTGAACTGCGGGCTCAATTGAAATAGCCGAGGGACCGCGGACGGAGGCAGGTAAGGGAGAGGAGGGGGGTTTACCGGGCCCTGCCGCTGTCGCCGCATGGGCGACAGTGACAGCGGCAGGGCCCGGTAAACCCCACTTACCTTTCCGGCGGAGCTCCGGATCGAGGCAAAGGATCTGCCTTCACCTCGATCCTCTTCGCCATGCTCCCCCGCCCCCCCAATCCTCTTCGCCTCCGCCTTAAGGGGAGGCGAAGCACCCCGCTCTGCTTCTAATTCACCGGTCCGATTAGAAGCGGAGCACATCCCTACTAACCATTACTTGCAAAAGGATTAGTAGCCTAACCATGGCTTTGTGTGTTGTCTGAACAGGCCCAATTTCCAGTGTCAAGGAGCATGACTGTGTCGTCCTCTATAGTCCCTCTTCTTGACTGGGAGAAGCAGGAGCAGATATGTACAATAAGAAAGTATATGCAAATTTGCATGATCCTTACAGGTTGCAAAATTTTCTCAGTGCAGAATTTGAGTTACCATGATGATTAATGTTCATTATTATTATTATTATTATTATTATTATTATTATTTTTACTATTATTAGGTGTAAAATTTACAAAGTCTTGGCTACAGAGGAAATTATTATTATTATTATTATTATTATTATTATTATTATTATTATTTTATATCATTCAAAATCGGGAGTTCAGGCCATCCCTTTTTTGATTACCTTCCCATTGGTTGATTCTCATGAAACACACTTCATTCGAAAGTTCCTGACATGTAGATTCCACAAATAACTATGGTTTTCACTGTAATTTAAAGTTGGAGGTTTATTTATGTCCATAGAGCTTTTTTAAAGAATTAAGTTCTCTTCTATAACAATGTACAATAACATTTTATTTTTAATATAAAAAGTCAAGTATAATTGAACAAACAAAATTAATTGCAAATTGGAATAAAATGAAATATGAACACAAAAAAAGTCTCTGTACCCTTTGATAAACAAAGGTGCAGGCCAAAGTTCAATGACATGCCAATAACATACAACCTGTAAACAGATCATGAAGGGATTAAGGGACACCTACATTTAAAAGTAACCCAAAGTTTAGTTATTGCTCAGAAAGAAAGCCTAGCTGTTAAATTTAACAAAACAACTTTTACAAGTTTCTGTATATCCTTAGTTATGTTAAAATGTTAGTTAGATTTGCTTTTTTTGGTGAACTCTGTGGGAAACCAACTGATAATAATAATAATAATAATAATAATAATAATAATAATAATAATAATATAAAATAAATACAAAGGCCAGAGAAACAGAGATAAGTTAAGGAAGCAAAATAATATTAATATTAATATTAATATTAATTATAACTAACGAATTAATTAATTATAGTAAATAT
Source organism: Elgaria multicarinata webbii (assembly GCF_023053635.1). Taxonomy (NCBI): domain Eukaryota; kingdom Metazoa; phylum Chordata; class Lepidosauria; order Squamata; family Anguidae; genus Elgaria; species Elgaria multicarinata. The sequence goes on from NC_086174.1 coordinate 25,130,374, forward strand.
TAATATAGTAAATAATTAAATAATAATAAAATTATAAGTATGTATAATGTAATTAATAATTAAATAACAGTAAATAATAATTAAAGTAAATAATAATAATTAATTATATTAATACAAATGTAAATAATATTAAATCAAAACCAAATAAAACTGAGCTTGCCATACATAAATATTTTTCAATTCTCTAATCATTCCACATATCAGATCACAGTACTTCGAAAACCTTCATTGGGATATATTGAGAATTAATTTTCTTTTTCCAATCATCAAAAAAATATACCCCAAGCTCCCACGGATTCCTTTTTTGTTTGCTGACCAGCCCAAAGTTTTCTTTTTATAATAAATGATCTTATACATTAACAATCCATGTCAAATACTCCTCCAATCCCTGTTGATGATAGTGTTTGTTTCTTCCCATTCTTAGCAATGAAAATATGCATAATTAACACATTTTCTACCTATTTTTTGTTTATTCGTTCAGTCGTTTCTGACTCTTCGTGACTTCATGGACCAGCCCACGCCAGAGCTTTCAGTATTTGGTATTATTGTTACTGGACCATGAGAACCTGCAATGAGCCTGATGGTAATATTTATTTATTTACAAGATTTATATACTGTTCTACATCCAATATAATATCCAAGTGGTGAACAAGAAAAAGGAGAGGAAATCAATAATAATGACGATAATCGAAATACAGAATTAAAACCTTTAAAATCAGATTGTGCCAATAAAACCATGGTTTGTTAGTCAGGAAAGTCTTGTTTAAACAAAAGTGTCTTCAGCAGGTGCCAGAAAGAAAGCATCACCTGGCAGGGAGTTCCATAGGGAGGGGACAAATACACTAAAGGTTCTGTTCTGAGAGGATGCCGAGCAGACTGTAGGTCCATGCAGAACCACCAGAAGAGCCTCATCTGTTGATCTCATTGACAAGGCAGTCTGGTAAGGGAAAGGTGCTGTCTTAGCTATCCTGTTATCTCTTCTATGATATCAATAACATTACTGCAAAATATTTGAATAGGTTTACATTTCCATCAGATATGCCTGAAGTCCATTTTATCATCCATACATCTCCACAGTATGCATGTATCAAATGATACACATTTTGCAACTGGTTGGAAAACACAAGATTTTATAGAAATTATCCTTAGCAGCAATATTATTCATAGCATAATTTGGGCCTTCTTGAGATATTAATCTGAAACCTTTATCCCATTTAGTCTTAATACCTACTTTCAGGTCTTGTGCATTATATAACAATTTATGCATCTTTGATAATAAAATACACACATTCACTCATATTTGAGATCTGTCTCTTTTGCAAGAGAAGCTCTGCAACAAATCCAATGGACACAGCATGCCTGCTAAAGAGACACGTGGTTTTGCTTGGTCTGGCTAATTGGAGATCATCGCTGAGGCCTTCATCAACATCAGAACTTGGGAAGGAAAAGGAACGTAGACTTAAAAGCTATGTGGATTGTTTTGACTGCTAATCTATTCCAAATGCAAAACTCACTCATCAAGAAATGTGTTGAAAGAGGAATATATTTCAATAGCGCTTATTCTTTTTTTGCAGAACACAAAGCAGAAGGCTTCAATCAGCAAAGTTCCTTTCCCAGAAAAAGCAAAAGTCAAAGCCATGAATGCTCTTAAGAACATAAGAATGTAAGAATGTAAGAAGAAGTGTGTTGGATCAGATTAAAGACCTACCTAGTCTAGGATCTGTTTCCAACACTGGCCAACCAGATGCACCGGAGAAGCAGGATATGTGTATCTGATTTTTGAGTAACCCAGGAAACTGCCTTATACTGAGTTGGACCACTGGTCCATCTAGCCCAATATTGTCAACACTGACTGGCAGCACCTCTCCAAGGTTTCAGGCAGGAGTTTTTCCTGCCCTACCTGAAGATACTGGGGATCAAACCTCAGACCTTGTGGTGTAGTGGTTAGAGTGTTGGACTGGGAGTTGGGAGATCCGAGTTCTAGTCCTCCCTCAACCATGGAAGCTTGCTGGGTGACTTTGGGCCAGCCACAGACTCTCAGCCCAACCTACCTCACAGGGTTGTTGTTGTGAGTACAAAATGAAGAGGAGGAGGAGGATTATGTATGTTGCCTTGGGTTCCGTGGAGGAAAAAAAAGGTGGGATATAAACGTAATAAATAAATAAATAAAATATGCAAAACATGTGCTCTACCACTGAGCTACAGCCCTTCTTCATACCACCCCAAAATCCTCTTTTGAATGAAGTCTGTAAAATTTAAAATACTTATTTATTATTTATCATATTTCTAATCTGCCCAATAACTATTGTTCTCTGGACCCTTTACAACCAGTTAAAAACTAAGATGCCATATAACGGTTAAAAATATAAAATACAATAAAAATATTTAAAAGAATAAAATAGAATATAATGCAAACAAATAAACAGCTCAGGAACCAATAGAGCAGCCATAATCATCTAGTACTAGGTATCTAAACTGTCCAGGAGAAAATAAGGTATTTGCCTAGTGCTGAAAAGACAACAATAAAGGTAACCTGTGAACCTCTTTGGGGAGTTGACTCCATAGATGAGGTGCCACCACTGAGAAGGCCCTCTCTCTTGTAGTCACCCACTTAGCTTCTTTTGGTGGGACCACCAGGAGGAGGGCCTCTGAAGATGACCTAAGGGTCTGAGCAGGTACATGTGGGAGGAGACATGCCTTTAGATACTCTGGTTCCAAGCTGTTAGGGCTTTAGGGGTGAACATATTATAAATAAAAGATTGTACGAATGGGCCATAGTTGAACTTCCATCCCTGCATGGATATCCAAGGAGGTCAGTGACAGGACAGATGCACCAGGTTTGGAGGGGGGAGTGTAGACAAGGCATGCCTCATGCATATGGACTGGATTGGAGAGAGAGATTGCTCAATCCAACCCATAATAAGGCAGGTTCATATGTTTATTGTATCATGTGTGAAGTACATTTTCTTCCAGGAGGGACAAGTATAAAGTCAAATGGGATTCAACCTTTTGAGTAGCAGGTTGTTTTTGCACTTCAGCCTGACATATAATGATCCTTAATATAGCTGTCTATTTACACATCTGTTCAACATTTGCCTACAATTACTCAGGCTTGTGTTATTGTTATTACTGCGCTTGTCATCATATTAATGTAGCTGTACATTTAAATTGATTGTAATTGCCAAATTTCCTGAAAAAGCTTGGTTTTGTGCAAGTATTTAATTAAACCATTGGCCTGAATTAAAAATAATTATGTAACTATACCCCAGTATAATAACATCCCTCTCCTCTCTCTTTCTCTTTCTGTGGAAAATAGGTGTTTTACTCAAGTCATACAATGTGTATATTAATTAAAGGTCAACTACCAGAAAAGGTAGATAATTAACTTGAGCTGAGAATCCGGATGCATTTGAATTAATATGTGTCTGGAACATTCTCTCCTACTGTGTTTGTTAAGGGGCATGTCTACACCATGCATTATCCCGGGGATCACCCCGGGATCGTCCCTGTGCATCCACATGATGCACAGGGGACCCCAGTGGCAGGGAGGGATGATCCCTCCATTCCCTCGGGATAACTGGGATGGTTTTAATCCTGACTTGTCCTGGATTCTCGGGATTGTCCCGAGATCGCTGGACGTGTGGGCAGCCATCCTCGTTTCATCCTGGCTCCTTGTGAGTAAACGCAAAGTGCTGGGAACCAGGAACAGGGCACGGAGTTCTTCAAGTGCTCCGTGTCCATTGGGTGTGGGGAGGGGAGCAGGGGGTGGGCCTTTTTCTTTTCTTTTTTTACTTTTTCACTGGAGTCTGTCAAGTATGCTATGGATTTCTGCATTGATTGGACTTGATGGCCTTTTAGGCCCCTTCCAACTCTACTATTCTATGATTCTATGAGTGCAGGTGCGCTCCAGCTCCTGTTCTTAAAAGAAATAGCAGGTGCAATGCCCTCCTTCCTCCCAGGACATCATGTACCACATGTTGTCTGAGGGGGAGGATCTCATGAGCAGAATACCGTGAGATTCTACCCCTTCCTTCCCAGAAGGCCGGGAGGTCTAGACATGCCCAAGATATTTCTGCAGTCTCCTTTACATTTCTCCCCAATTCTTTGTTATTTTTTAAAAAGTATTTTAATCCCTCCTCCCTCCTGCACCATGTTATCCTCACAACAGCCCTAAGAGGTAGGATAAGCATAGGGATAGTAACTGGTCCAAAGCCACCCAGTCATGGCTGACTAGGGATTTGATACCAGCTCTCCCAGTCCTGGTTCAACGTGCTAATCCATGCAACATGCTAATAAATGCAACAACTTTTCCTGAACCATCTTGGCTGACCTTACTTGATCCTCCATTGCTACTTGACATAAAGCTACCACTAAGGGGCTCAACTAAAAGGATTGAGGGAGTGGTTTTATGAGTCAACATCCAGCATTCCTAGGCAGGTGCCAGGATTCCAGGATTCAAGGGGTCGCACTACTGATGCCTGGTCTGGGTCTCTTTCTCTGACAGTCCTCTATGGTCTGAGAAGTTTTTTCAACATATACTATCTATCTATCTATCTATTCGCTGCCAAGTCAGTGGCAGCAAAAACACAAGTATTGTCTGCCTGTGCCTGTGCCTGTGCCAAGGTTATCTTTTAATTTTCCACCAATGTGTCAGGCCTGTGACATTATGGGAAACCAAAATGGCAGACAATGTCCACTACTGCCTCATGTTGTGCTCCCACCCAGTGCCAGCTCCAGACTTTGGAGGGTCCTTGTGCAAGACACCCTCAATGGGCTCCCTCCCTCAGTGAGTCTACCTTCTCACGCCATTGTCACCAGCTGCTCTTGATCCTCATCCTCTTTCTCATCATTGGTACCAACTGATTGCTAGACAGACAGAGAGCAAGTAGGCCACGGCATCTCCTGCTCCTCCTTCTTGCCACCATTTTCTGGGCCAGAGCGAGAGGCAGGTGAACAAGCAGACTGCAGTGGTGAAGAGGAGGAGAAACTACCAGGGGATCTTCTCAGTGGGCCCTTGCTGGGGTGTGGGCCCTCAGCAGGTGCCTGGCCAGGTCTGTCCTTAATGCTGACACTGCTCCCATCAGCTAAGATTGTAATGGTGAAGAAGCCAAAATGTTTTTAATAAGAAATACTGCTGGGCCATGGAGAGAAGCACTGGAGGAAGGGAGCCAGGGCAGGTCTCGGCAGTGCTATCAGACAAAACAACAGACAAAATGTGCATTCCCCCCCCCCACACACATAGGCTAACAAGTAAAAATGCACATTTTGGAGGAATTTGTGCATTTGGGGGGAATTTGCGCAAATTCACATGTGCACAAATTCAGAGACTTTAAAAAATATCTAACTCCATAGGTGAGCAGACGACAGAATGAAATATGCCTGACAATCTGCGAAATACAAATGGAACTGATTTTACACAATTCCCAATGCCTAACTAATCTCACTGTGTTGTTGTGAAGACTGAAGAGGAGACTAGATGCATTCCTGAGCACCTTGAAAGAAGAGGATTAAAAATGTTCTAAATAAAAATATACATTAGAAAGTGAAGGCTCTAACAATTCCTACAGCCCTCTCTAATGATTTTTAAAAGCATACAAATGTTAGTTTTACTTAAAAGAATTCTGCAGTGCAAAAATCTCCAAAAAGCTCAATGGTGGTTTGGGAAATTATTTGTATGACAGACATGCCAGATAGAGCAATGTGGTGTGATATAATATAATATACTCATAAAGTTGAAATATCCAAAAAGTTCCACAGTAAATGTTTTTTCATGTTTCAGAATAGCTTTTATTTAATGTCTTCTTTTTTAAATGAAAAGACATACAGCCCATCATAAATAATTTCTGACGTTCATTAATGACTCTGTTCGCCATTTGCACCATCTGTGTTTCTAAATGATGGAAACAAGTTTAGTATGAGAGAAACACTCAGACATTCAGCCCATATGTCCAGAACACATTTTAAAACTTCTTGTAATATGTCCAAAAGCTAAAAATACATTTTTTCTAATTATGAGTTTTTAGAGAAGTTGGCTTTTAATATTAGAATTACTAAAAATGTACGTTCTCCTTCCTGTGTTTGGTGTGTATGTGTAAATTAAGCATAAATTCTGTATCACTTACTGTTTGCTGATGGAGAAATGACTGCCAAATGAATGGTTTACATTGGAATCTCTCTTTATTTATATAAGTATGCTATGATATGGACATTTCATTTTGCCCTCATTCCAAGCCCATGACAAGCCATTTTGACACCTTTCAGAAATCTTTCGCATATGGCAAGATGCAGCAGCTCAAGCTATAAAAGGCAAGAAATATAGAGCTAAATTAAAAGGGAGTTTTTTAAACAACCAAAGGAAACACTTGGAAATTTAGTTTGGGATAATACATCTTACTACTTAAAAATACATTCAAACTACCACTCTGCCACATTTCATTTCCGTTTATTTCATTTTTGTTCCGTAGGCTGGATCTAGGCAATACGGAGAAAGTGCCGCCGAAAGCAGCGCCCCCACCCCACTCCATCCTATTCTTCCCCTCTCCCCAGTAACGCCTAACACAACAAAACATGTCATGGTGCTCAGAGTTTTCTACACCCTCAAATGGCAGCCAGTGAAATGGAGCATGAGCCAAGAAACTCCAGCCACAATGACATCCCATCCCACAGTTTGAATTACTAGATTTTATTGAGAGAAAAAAGAAGACACAGGCCTTAGCTAGACGTAAGGTTTATCCCGGGATTGTCTCTGCCTGCTCCTGGGATATCCTGTGTGTCATTTACATGAACAGGGATGACCCTGGGACAATCCCGGGATAAACCTTAGGTCTAGCTATGGCCACAGAGTTGCCATTTTCTGCAGCAGTTCTGCACCTTCCATCACCTCACCTTCTGTCTCTAAACATAACTTCCTTTTGACAATACAATTTACATCTCCCCGCTCAATCCCATCCCAGCATATGTAAATAAATCTTCCAATTTAATGTTATTTTATTTATTTATTTATTTATTTATTACATTTTTATACTGCCCAATAGCCGAAGCTCTCTGGGCGGTTCACAAAAATTAAAACCATCATAAAACAACCAACAGGTTAAAAGCACAAATACAAAATACAGTATAAAAAGCACAACCAGGATAAAACCACACAGCAAAATTGATATAAGATTAAAATACAGAGTTAAAACAGTAAAATTTAAATTTAAGTTAAAATTAAGTGTTAAAATACTGAGTGAATAAAAAGGTCTTCAGCTGGCAATGAAAGGACTACAGTGTAGGCGCCAGGCGGACCTCTCTGGGGAGCTCATTCCACAACCGGGGTGCCACAGCGGAGAAAGCCCTCCTCCTAGTAGCCACCTGCCTCACTTCCTTTGGCAGGGACTCACGGAGAAGGGCCCCTGTACATGATCTTAAGGTCCGGGCAGGTACATATGGGAGGAGGCGTTCCTTCAAATAACCTGGCCCCAAACCATTTAGGGCTTTAAATGTCAATACCAGCACTTTGAATCGGGCCCGGACCTGGACTGGCAGCCAATGAAGTTGTAAAAGGACTGGCGTAATGTGATCTCGCCAGCCAGTCCCTGTTAGTAAACGGGCTGCCCTGTTTTGTACCAGTTGAAGCTTCCGGACCGTTTTCAAAGGCAGCCCCACGTATAACACATTGCAGTAATCCAAACGAGAGGTTATCAGAGCATGGATAACTGTAGCTAGGCTATCTCTGTCCAGATAAGGGCGTAGTTGGTATATCAACCTAAGCTGACAAAAGGTGCTCTTTGCCACTGAGTTCACCTGTGCCTCAAGTGACAGTTCTGGATCCAAGAGCACCCCCAAACTACGGACCCGATCCTTTAGGGAGAGTGCAACCCCGTCCAGGACAGGGCAAATATCATCTTTATGCATCCGATGAAACACATTAACACTTCATGCATCTGATGAAAGTGGACAGTGTCCATGAAAGTTTATGCCATGAAAGCTTTGTTAGTCTTTAAGATGCAACAAGACCCTTTGTTAATTTTGCTGCAACAGACTAACGTGAGTAACCCGCTTAAATACCTTCAGGTGTCTTTAATGTGTGTATCTTTCTTAATAAAATCTGATGTGGTGTGGATACATCTATATACATAGATCTCAACACATTGATCCAATTTTCAGAGAGAGAGAGAGAGAGAGAGAGAGAGAGAGAGAGATCTGTAACATCCTTAATATCATTCCATGCAGACTACTACTGGAATCTGGATCTGACCAAGCTTAAGATAGCAGTCACTAAGGGTGCAATCCTATGCATGTTTAGACAGAAAGAAGTCCTACATGGCTGGCTAGGGAATGCTGTCTAAAGAGGCATAGGGTTGTGCCGTAAGTCCCGTTGCAAGCCATGCGGCTTAATTTAGACATGGCTTGCTTGTGCCATTTGTTTCAATGGGACTAGGTTATGACAAATGTTAACTTGACTGGAATGTCTGCAATACAATCCAAAATCACAGAAATCAGGCATCTAAAGGCTGCATATTGCAACTCCATATTGGGCCGGTTCACATGACCCAAGCAGCTCATTATGGTTTATTTAACCAACAATGAACCATGGTGCGGACACCATTTTGAATATATAACATCCAATTGGGATGATATGGGATTCTGTCATAACATGTGAACCCAGCCATCATGGGCTATTCAAGGTTTAAACAACCCTCACATAATCCTACTACTAATTGAGGGATATACAAGTGTTATTTAACCCTCAAATAACCTATGATATCCAAACCCAATTGGAGGTTGGGAATTCAAAATAGCATCTGCACATGCCCAGCATGGACTATGTTATGCAAATCAGGTCATTCTGTATTCCACAATGCAATTCCAGCAGTGCAGTTTCACAGATCTCAGTGATATAGTTACCCTATTGAAAAAACAATCAATTCATCCACTAGCTTTACAATGCTGTTGTTATGTTGCTTGGCCCAATTAATGTGCAGCCAAAATCACAAATGAAATGAAGCTGCCTAATGTTTAGTGAAACAAAAGAGAAGTGATTATTCTTTCAGAGTATCATTTATCTCTCATAATGGGCTCTTCTGTGCCTGCTAATTTGACATCATGTTATTTTTCCAAAAGCGGCTCTCCTCCAATCAACATCCCCATGTAAATCGGTCTAACTGATGAAACAAAACAGCCATATCTAACAGGAACATCTGGCACAGGTATAAATGAAATCAGCAGGCCTCATTCATCTTATGGCTGCTTGCCAAGCACTCTAGAATGAAAACATACTAAATCTCCTCTCTATTTTGATGGTGAAAGATTAAGAGAGTATAATCCATGTAGAGTTTAATATTTCACGCTCCAGTTCTAAACAATAAGTTTGTGTTTAGAAAGATACTGCACTTAATTTGCAGTGGGGTGAGGAGAGGGTTGAACCCAAATTCACTCTCTGCTTTACCCAGTTGTGTAAGTATGAAAAAATAAATCTCTAGCAAATACCATTGATCCTGTTTGTGTAACTTCATCCCATTTTCTTTAATCACACTTGAATCATATCATCATCCTTCCCACCTTTGGCCATGCTCCTTCTTTAAAGAATGAAGCAATAAAGGAAAGTAGCTCTGAACATATACAGACTGCTTCCCCCTCCTCATTGAGGCTATTGGGCCTACAGCATAGTCCTCCCATGAAATTCTTGTGCAGTTACCTGCACAGTGTCCCCACATGTCAACGTCTTGCTGCTTACTGCTGGAGCATCTACTGGATGCTGCAATGTCTCTTTAATAAGAGTTTGTCTAATTTAGCTAATCATTGATGGTGCAATGCAGCTAAGGCCTTAGCTAGACCTAAGGTTTATCCCTCCCGGGATCGTCCCGAGGTCATCCCTGTTCATGTAAATGACACACAGGGGATCCTGAGAGCAGGCAGGGACGACCCCGGGACGATCTCGGGATAAACCTTAGGTCTAGCTAAGGCCCCAGTCTTATTTTAAACATACATTTTGGCAATAGCCAGTAGCATTTTTTGAGAAGGAGGTTCTTATATGGATAAATTTTGTACTAGTACAGTCTTTAATACCCGTGGATGTAGGTGCTCTTCTAAATTATCTACCTGTCAAGCAAGCAAGAGGTAGCAATGATGAGAAGCAGGATGAGGAGCAAGAACAGATGGTGATACTGGTGGATTCTCTGCAACATTTTGACAGCTAAAAAACTGATATTTCAACATTGGAAGGATTAACACTAACTTTCTATAATGCAATGGATTGAGGACCTTACAATGCTATTATTATTATTATTATTATTATTATTATTATTATTATTATTTATTTATTTATATAGCACCATCAGTGTACATGGTGCTGTACAGAGTAAAACAGTAAATAGCAATGCTTTCAATAACTGAATGGGTAGTTTATAGATGCCACCTACGAATGGATACTTATTTGGATATATGGTCTGCTTTCGTTGAAGCTAGAAAGTTGTATTTTCACGTATATGCATTTTATATGTATTCACTGCTATGGGTATATACAAAGCCATGTATGTATGTTTAAAAAACAAACAATAAAGGAATAAAAATGCTTAGAGTAGACCCATTGAAATCAATGGGTAGTTAAATTAGTTGTGATGTATGTACACCATTGATTTCAATAGCTCTACGACTCTGCATATGACTACATCTGGATCCAACCCATTGTGGATGGTTTGTGCATTGTTCCCATATAGAAGAGTCCAAATGTGAGTTAATTCATTCAGCACTCAAATCCCTTTAATACTTCTTTTTTTTAAGAGTTTAAGTGGAGATCAAGTGGAGCATAATCCTGATGCTGGCATTCTGCACATGGCAAATCTCAGCCAACGTGCGTATACTACAGCAAAATTGCCAAGACGGAGGAAATCTTTTTAAGAAGCCAATTTTGATGTGGAATCTTTATACACTTCAGGCAACAGTAAGTAAGGATGCTTTACATTAAGTGCAGGACATTAGGATAAAATATGTCTCTTCCAAACCAGTGACAGCTGGCTTGCAAAATTCAATAAATCCCTAGTGGAAAAAGTATGTTTCTTTGCTTTTCTGTACATTGCATCATTATCTAATAATTCCATTGAACTTTTATTGGCTTTGTGTCATATTAGTAAGAACTAATAAAAATATCAGCAAAATATCAGCGAAACCAATGCCGGCTCCAGGCTTTTGAGGCCCCTTGGGCAAGACACTCTGAAGGGCCCCCCTCCCTCGATGAGTCTGCCCTCTCACCACCAGCATCACCTTCTGCTATTGCTCCTCATCCTCTTTCTCATCAATGCTATCCCTGATTGACAGGTAGAGAGCCATTGAGCATGTAGTTCGTGGCATCTACTTCTCCTCCTTCTCATCACCTCCTTTTTCTGGGCCAGAGGCAGGTAAACAAGGAGGTTGCCATAGTGAGGAAAAGGAACACCTCCAGGGCCTTTTGTCAGTTGGCTCCTCCTTGAGTGTGGGTCCTTGGAAGGTGCCCAACTATGCCTACCCTCATCACCAGTCCTAAGCAAAGCAAGAAAACTCTGATGTCTTACGACGTTGGCGCAGTCATATACACCAGGAGTGAGCCAATGGGGCTTATGGAGTCTAATATGTGTTTGTACTAGAACCTCACTAATCAGAATCAAGAAAATATATTATCCTCTGTATGGGAGAAGCAAAAGAGTCAATTACCTACTGGGCCATACACTGTAATACTAATGCAAATTTATATCTGAGTTACTATAGATCAGGGCTTCTAACACTCTCATAGTGGCCATCACCTCTGCACAAAAATTGGTCAAAGGCAACCAACTAATACTCGCATTCAAGCAAGGAACAATGAGACTACAAGATAAGCAATTAGCACACAATCAACTATGGCAGGTGTTTTTTTTCCAATTTAACTTTCGATTTTAATGTTAATGTTAAAATAATGGGAGTGAGAAACTCTTGCTGATCTCCTGCAAATCAACTAGAGATCTACCAGTAGATCCTTTCTGCCCAAGCCTGATATATGTCTATTCAGAAGTAAGCTCCACTGAGTTCAATGGGATCTACAGGGTTGCAGCAGAGAATAACCTCCATTAAACTTAAGGGGGGGGATACTTCTGAGTAGACATGCATGCAGTTGCACTGTTTCTTTATCTATCCAAAAAGGATTTTTGACCTAGGAGGACAGGCAGAGTGAAATCATGCTATATAGCATCTTGACAGTGCTCGATCCTTTCTTATTGAGCTCCATCACACTAGTGTTTTATTGCACTCTTGACATGCCTGATCGGGGTTTTGCAACATGGTACTCACATGACATCATCACTGTCCTGCACTCATCTCACCTCTTCCCCACCCTTTTCTATCTTAGGGCTCATCTACACCAAGCAGGATATTCCACTATGAAAGTGGTATATAAAAGGCAGGAGCCACACTACTGCTTTATAGTGGTACTGAAGTGCACTGACAACTGTTGGGGTCCATGACACATCTACATCAAGCAGGATATAACACTATGAAAGTGGTATGAAAGCAGTATATGGTATGTGTCAATGGGTCCCAACAGTTGTCAGTGCACTTCAATACCACTATAAAGCAGTTGTGTTGCTGCTGCCTTTTATATACCGCTTTCATAGTGGAATATCTACTTGGTGTAGATGAGCCCTTATTTTGGAGTGGGGAAAGTCTAGTTTTGTTGCTCTAATCCCACCCTCCTTGCCTCCTTGCCTGTAGAAATGGCTCCCAGCTGATTAAACATTGAATCAGTAAAATGCTAGACAACAAAGCCAGAGCGAGGGGAGTGGGAGAGGCTCCCACATCCATCACCAGACAAGACCCAATGAAGTGGAGGGGGAAGAAAGCAGCGCAGGGTGGGGCGGGCGCAATAATGGGAGACCAAACAAGTGAAAAGAGAGTCCCCCAGTATAGCTATGATTGTGAAAGGGATCAGCACTTGCCGTGCTAAAGAAATGGAGGTCAAAATTGCGGGTGCATACCAGAACAAAAAAATAGGTGTGATGGAGCTCATTGAATGCCATTAGCCACAATGTACAACCTGACTGATTGGTGCACTCTGTGAGTGAATGCCTTTCGGCAACAGAGTATTTCCCCCACCTCATTCACAGGAACCAGTTATTTATACAGCCTGTGGCAGGAAAATGCCTGCCTCAGAAAACTTGACCTAAGATGATCACCCTGTTATTGACACTTCCTTGGCACTCTGGAAGATGTTTCCTGTCTGCCTGAGCAAACGAGAGATTCTTAATCTCTATATGTCAAAATAAGGAAACCACACACAAGAATGGCCTGCCTCTGTGAGTTTTCATTTCTCACTTTTTGCCTTCCCCTGAGTTCCTAGCATGGCTTACTTATTTGAGCTGTCTGGAGATTCAGAGAAGCTAGTTAGTTAATTAGTTAATTAGTTAGTTTTCTCTATGTTCTTAAGTATTTATTAGTTTTCTGTCTGTTCTTATTTATTTTATTTGTACCCTGCCTTTCTACCAAAAATGGCACTCAAGGCAGCTTACAGAACCAAGTAACATTGATTAATATTATTGGCCCTGTTCAGACAATACATTAAGCCCTGGTTAGGCTGCTAATTCTTTTGCAGCAAATGGTTAGTGATTGTGTTTAAACCATGGTTATGTAGCCACCATGGTTAGGAATGGTTCACATGACATGCTAAATCATGGTTCACACAACACTCAGAACTAGGGGTGTGCACGGACCCCCCGCTCCGCTTCACTTGCAGATCCACCATTTTCCGGATCGGGCCGCTCCGCCCCGCCCCCGCTCCGCCCACTTCCGCTCCGCTCCGCCCAGAGCTCCGGATCCGGATCCGGAGCTCCGTTTCCCCCCCCCCATAGGCTTGCATTGAAAGCTAAAAAATTATACAACTTTTTTTCTGTTCAAGTTAGAAACCTCATGTTTGGCACCATGACACCTCATGGGGATATACACACGCATGCCAAGTTTCAAAGCAATCCCATCATCCCCTGATTTTTGGCGAATTTTTGAAAATCGGGCACCCCACACACAACATCCCTGCGAGGTGGGCAGGGGAGGAGGGAGGGAAGGCAGGCAGGCATGCAGCTGGCATTTCTGGGGGCATAAGGAAGTGAGCCAAGGATAAGCCAGTAATGCATATAAAATGGAATAAATCAATCAATAAACAAAGGAGGGGTGGAATTAAAAGCAGCAGTGTTGCTCAATAAACAACAAGAAGAACTTTTTTTAAAAGGCTATATCTGTCTTTTACCAGCAATAGGGGGACGTGCCCGGGGGAGGGGGAAGTAGCTGCCAGTTCAAGACACTGACAGCCACAGCTCCGAGAAGAAGTAAAACGCTCACTTCGACTCAGAACAGGCATTGCTCCACCACTGAAAAGTGACCATTCACTTCAACTCATGATAGGCATTGCTCCACCGTTTTACTCTCTTTGGAAGGCTCTATGGCCTTCCAGTGCAGGAGAGAGTGGGGGCACGTCCACGATGAGATGCCCTAGGGGAGCTCATCCCCTTGCACCACATCGATTCAGTTGTTCACCAAGGTTAGGGTGGGGAGCAGTGCTGTGTTTCTATCTCTTATTCTTGGCTTAGTATATGATTTCAGGTTGTGTTTGTGCATTTGGTGGGGCTACTGTGTTAAAAAACACGGGGAAAAGCCCGTTCAGATGAAGAAAGAGAAGTTTCCCAGAATCCCAAGTTACCTGTTTTGCCTATGCCCTCCTCCAACTTTGGGATCATCATGACCGGGAGCTGACTCTGCCCCTCAGCCCTTTGAAAAAGGTATTTTTCCCGCCGATTTTTTAAAAACGTCTAGCCCGCGACCCGTACGATGCAGAAAGTTGAGAGTGGTCTCAAAATGACCCCCATCCACGACTCTCTGTGCACAAGAATTTTCAGAACGATAGCTTAAACCCCCCCCCCCAGTTATCCCCAATTCTTTCCCTCAATGCAATCCTATGGGCGAAAAGCCGAAAACGCAGTTTGAGCCGCGCGGTTGACCCGATTTTCACAAAAACATTGCACGTGAACCACAGCACGCAGAAAGTTGAGAGTAGTCTCAAAATGACCCCCATCCACGACTCTCTGTGCACAAGAATTTTCAGAACGATAGCTTAACCCCCCCCCCCCAGTTATCCCCGATTCTTTCCCTCAATGCAATCCTATGGGCGAAAAGCCGAAACGCAGTTTGAGCCGCGCGGTTGACCCGATTTTCACAAAAATATAGCACGCGACACGGACAACGCAGAGAGGTGAGAGTGGTCTCAAAATGACCCCCATCCACGACTCTCTGAGCACAAGAATTTCCAGAGCGATAGCTTCAAAAACAACGTAGTTATGCGCGATTATTTGCCGCAATGCAATCCTATGGCGAAATGTTTTCAAGATGGCGACCGGAGCGCTCCGCCTGAACTCGGAGCTCCGAAAAATGGTCGCTTCTCTTCGCCTTGCTTCTAGGGGGTCCACGGTCCGCTCCTACTCCGCCTCTGGGTAAGGCGGAGCAGGCCAATCCGCTACTGCTTCTACGCTCCTAATCGGAGCGGAGCACATCCCTACTCAGAACCATAATGTTTAGCTCAAAATGCTTAACCTCCATGGCTTAGCATAGCATCTGAACAGGGTCATTGCCTTTCTTTCTCCTGACCTTTGCTCAGAGACTCACACAAAGGCCTGTTCCCAATATCCTGTTACACTATAGATGGGGCTGGGGAAATTAAGGAGCAAGTCTATGCAGGTCAGAGCAGTCTTGATTCCCAATGACTGGGGTTGCCCAGTGCAAGGAGTAGATCCGTCCCCACCCCAAATGATATCTCTGGGTTCAGCTCTTTATATTCTTCTCTATAGTGGAAAGTCTCTCATTCACTTCTGCGAGGGAAGGAACATTATGCATGTAGGGTCAACAATGAGGGGAATGTTAGAAGTGCTCTCTCAGTATATATCCCATACATCTTAAAGACATGTGTTTTAGTCCATGTATCGGTTCTAAAGTGCAAAATTGGGAAAGTTTGCATCAAAATGTATCAAACATAGCAGTCATGGTCCTCTTATGGATCAGTAACTAGTTAAAGAACAGAAAGCAGAGAGTAGGAATAAATGGCAATTTCTCCCAGTGGAGGGAAGTTAATAGTGGGGTCCCAAGGAGATCTGTATTAGGACCAAAGCTTTTCAATTTGTTCATAAATTATCTGGAATTAGGAGTGAGCATTGACGCGGCCAGGTTTGTTGATGACACCAAATTATTCAAGGTGGTTAAAACAAAAAGGGGTTGTGAGGAGCTCCAAAAGGAGCTTCCCAAGCTGGGAGAGTGGGCATCCAAATGGAAGATGCACTTCAGTGTAAGCAAGTGTAAAGTGATGCACGTTGGGGCAAAAAAACCCAACTTCAAGTATAACCTAATGGGATCTGAGCTAGTGGTGATGGACAAGAAAGAGATCTTGGCATTATGGTGGACAGCTTGAAAAAAAATGTCAGTCCAGTGGGCGGCCGCTGTAAAGAAGGCAACCTCTGTGCTAGGCATTATAAGACAAGGAGTTGAGAATAAAACTGCCAGTATCGTACTGGCTTTATACAAATCTATGGTTTGACCACACTTAGAATACTGTATACAATTCTGGTCACCACACCTAAAAGAATATATTATGGAGCTGGAAAAAGTGCAGAAAAGGGCAACTAAAATGACTGAGGGGCTGGGGCAACTCCCCTATGAGGGAAGGTTACAACAGCAGGGATTGTTTTGTTTGGGAAAAAGGAGGGTAAGGGGAGACATGACAGAGGTGTACAAAATGAGGCATGGTGCTGAGAATGTGGATAGAGAGAAATCTTTCTCCCTCTCTCATAATACTAGAACCCAGGGTCATCCCATGAAGCTGATTGGTGGGAAATTCAGGAGAGAGAGAAAAGGAAGTACTTCTTCATACAGTGCATAGTTAAACTCTGGAATTCACTACTACAAGATGTAGTGATGGTCACCAATTTGGATGGCTTTAAAAGGGTGTTGAATTCCTAGAAGAGAAGGCTATCAGTGGCAACAGTATCAGAAACAGTAAGTCTGTATATATGAGTTGCTGGGGAACATGGCTGGGAGGGTGCTTTTGCACCATGTTGTGCTTGTGGGTCCCTGGTCAACAGCTGGTTGGCCACTGTGTGAATGGAGTGCTGGATTAGATGGGCCCTTGGTCTGATCCAGCAGGGCTCTTCTTATGTTCTGATGTTCTGACAGTCCCACATCGTAGAATGCTACACCACAGCATAGCACAGTGTAACATCCTAAGACCATGTCATGACCCTAAAGAAGAAATTTGTCACTAGAGACCTGCACAAGTTTTCTTTTAAAACTTGATTTTGTTCTGACTTTATACTGTTAGTTTTACCCTACCCTGTGCCTGTTTACCCTACCCAGTGCCTGTTTGCATTCTCTTCCCCTCCTTATTGCTTTACTATGATTTTATTAGAATGTAAGCCTATGCGGCAGGGTCTTGCTATTTACTGTTTTATTCTGTACAGCACCATGTACATTGATGGTGCTATATAAATAAATAAATAAATAAATAAATAAATAAATAAAAATGGATGGCTTTGCCCCAAATCCAAAATATAGAATACTCCATCACTGGCATTGAATCAGTTGTGCCATGATGATGATGATGATGATGATGATGATGTATGATGTATTTGCACCATTTTGAGGTTTTGTCTCTTTTTTCTAATCTTTTATGCCTGGAACTTCCTAACATGTTGTTGTTGGTCATGCTGGCCCTGGAAGCCATTTTGTGGTGGTGCCCATGACACTTCCTCAACATTCCAAACGTGTCCACAGGAATACTGCTCAAACTGTTGTGGCACAAGGCTCCTGACTGTTAAGCCCTGTCTTAAGACCCCTCAGGCATATTACAGATTAGGACTTTTTAAGAATCTTCACCTTAAGCATCAACAGCCACAGAGGCCTGATGGGAGCATTTGCCGCTCTCCTCATTTTAATCCATGCATAGCAGCAGCCTGGAAGAATTCTGGGTTGACGTTTGGCCCCGTCCCCCACTTCTTTTAATTTAGACATGTGTGTCCTGCTTCAGAGTGCTGTTAAGGAGAAAGACAAGGAAGGAAGCATTGACAATTGCACTTTATCTTCCACATGGTAGAAGAGTGACATCCAGCATTTCAAGAGATGGTTATTGGATGTGAAGCGAGATATATGACTTTGCTGTCCCCGAGGAGGACAACCTCTGCAGTTAGAAACAATAACAACAATTAGAATTTAAACGAGACCACTGCAAGTGACCCAGCCGGCTGGAGCTGTGGGCAAGACTGTTTGTGCAACTGGTCAAGAACAATTCATCCCTGTGAAAATATTAGCCCTGTACTTCTGCCAAGATGGGTGTCTGCATCGGGATTATATGCCATGCGATGTGCCAACTGCTGAGTATAAAGATGCCTTGAGGGAGGTTTTGACTCCAGCACTATCAAAAGGATTCTGGATTTTGGATTTATACATTTCCACCACCCCCTCCCTTGGAAATATACACATCCATGCCAAACCTTTCATGAGTGATCTCTTCCCCTGCTGTTCCCCATATCTGCTATCTTAAAACTTGGTATCTGTGGCCAACTGTGGTTTCCCTGGGCAGAAGTGTGCGTGTCCCAGCTCAACCACATTGGGGCCATTGGGATTCATATTGATTTCATTAGCGAGTGTGTGCATATGGGTCAAGCTGCACCCTCTCATAAAAGAAAATTATTGGGCATACCTCTACTACTGACTTAAATTAGGCCTTAGCTAGACCTAAGGTTTATCCCGGGATCATCCAGGGGTCATCCCTGCCTGCTCCCGGGATATCCTGTGTGTCATTTACATGAACAGGGATGACCCCGCAACGATCCCAGGATAAACCTTAGGTCTAGCTAAGGCCTGAGTTTAATAGCTGTTGCCCCTCTCCTCAGGAGGCTGCCACAATTACACATGCCCCGGTTGTGTCAAGTTTACATGCATTATAATGTGCTCTACGTGGGGCAGCCTTTGAACAGTGCCTTTGAGACAGGCCCCGGTGTGTTTAGGAGCAGGGGCATTGTTAGGCCTGAGCCCATGGGGCCCATGCCCTGAATCTATTTCCAAGGGCCCAAAATCTATTTCACAGAGTCCTGTATCCTCTGATACTAATGCAAAAGGTTCTTTTCTCAGCTGAATTCCCATGGGGGGCAATTTTCAAGGGAAATTGCAGCTGAGGAGGGAAGAGTTAACTCTTCCCTTTCCATATGGTGCAGCACACACCCACACCCAAAAATCTTCCCCTGCATAGCAATTGAAGGTGGGGGAAGAGGCTTTTCCCATTGGTTTGCGCTAATCAGGGTCAGGGTGCAAATTAATTGAAGAAATTGTATTATTTGGGATGGTTTGGATGAGAAATTAATTAGCCAGCTTTGCCCTGGGTGAAATGTAAGTAAATCCTATGAGTTATTTATACATTTGCATATATAGATATAAATTAACATATGCAGATGCCTAATGGCCCCGAGACCCGAATCTTTAAAGTGTCTATTTTATTTATTTATTTATTTATTTATTACATTTCTATACCGCCCAATAGCCGGAGCTCTCTGGGCGGTTCACAAAAATTAAAACCAATCAAAGTATAAAACAACAGTATAAAACCATAATATAAAATACAATATAAAAGCTCAACCAGATAAAAACAGCAGCAATGCAAAATTACAAATTTAAAACCATGTTATTTAAAATTTATAGATTGTTAAAATGTTGGAGGAATTAAAAGGTCTTCACCTGGCATCTAAAAGCATATAATGTAGGTGCCAAGCGAACCTCCTTAGGGAGCTCATTCCACAGGCGGGGTGCCACAGCAGAGAAGGCCCTCCTCCTGGTAGCCACCTGCCTCACTTCCTTTGGCAGGGGCTCACGGAGAAGGACCCCTGAAGATGACCTTAGGGTCCGGGCAGGTACATATGGGAGGAGGCGTTCCTTCAGATAACCTGGCCCCAAGCCGTTTAGGGCTTTAAATGTTAATACCAGCACTTTGAATCGGGCCCGGACCTGGACTGGCAGCCAATGAAGCTGGAAAAGGACTGGCGTAATGTGGTCTCGTCGGCCAGTCCCTGTTAGTAAGCGTGCTGCCCTGTTTTGCACCAGTTGAAGTTTCCGGACCGTTTTCAAAGGCAGCCCCACGTATAACGCATTGCAGTAATCCAAACGAGAGGTTATCAGAGCATGGATAACTGTAGCTAAGCTATCTCTGTCCAGATAAGGGCGCAGCTGGTATATCAACCTGAGCTGATAAAAGGTGCTCTTTGCCACTGAGTTCACCTGTGCCTCAAGTGACAGTTCTGGATCCAAGAGCACCCCCAAACTACGGACCCGATCCTTTAGGGGGAGTGCAACCCCGTCCAGGACAGGGCAAACATCACCTCGCCGGACAGAAGAACCACCCGCTAACAGTACCTCCGTCTTGTCTGGATTGAGTTTCAGTTTATTAGCCCTCATCCAGTCCATTACCGTGCCCAGGCACTGGTTCAGAACAGCTACTGCCTCACCTGGGTTTGATGAAAAGGAAATGTAGAGCTGGGTATCATCCGCATATTGGTGACACCTCAGTCCACATCTCCGGATAACCTCCCCCAGCGGCTTCATGTATATGTTAAACAGCATAGGGGATAAGATAGAGCCCTGTGGAACCCCATGGCTTAGGTGCCACGGCACAGAGCAATAATCCCCCAGCACCACCTTCTGGAATCGGCCATCCAAGTAGGAGCGGAACCACTGCAACGCAGTACCTCCAACTCCCAGCTCAGACAACCTGTCCAGAAGGATACCATGGTCGATGGTATTGAAGGCCGCTGAGAGGTCCAGGAGAACCAACAGGGTCGCACTCCCCCTGTCTCTCTCCCGACAGAGGTCATCCCACAGGGCGACCAAGGCAGTTTCCATTCCAAAACCAGGCCTGAAACCCGATTGAAATGGATCTAGATAATCCGTTTCATTCAAGAGTGCCTGGAGTTGTCCTGCAACCACCCGCTCAAGCACCTTGCCCAGGAAAGGGATATTAGCCACCGGCCTGTAGTTGTTAACATCCTCCGGGTCCAGGTTAGGCTTCTTCAGGAGTGGTCTCATTGCCACCTCTTTTAAAGAGGCTGGCACCACTCCCTCTCTCAAGGAGGCATTTACAACCTCCTGGACCCAGCTGGCGATCCCCTCCTTATTTGATGTAATGAGCCAAGAGGGGCAAGGGTCAAGCACACAGGTGGTCGACCGGACTTGGCCAAGCACCTTGTCCACATCCTCGGGCCTCACTAACTGAAACTCATCCAATAAAACTGAACCGGACGGCGCTCCGAACACCTCTACTAGTGGAGCTGCGTTAAGTGTGGTGTCCAATTCATGACGAATCTGAGCGACTTTATCTTCAAAGTGCCGTGCAAACTCGTCGCAGCGTGCTACCGAGGGTTCCACCATCAGCTCCCCTGGTTAGGAGAAAGATTTGTTTATTTTATTTATTTTATTTATTACATTTTTATACCACCCAATAGCCGAAGCTCTCTGGGTGGTTCACAAAAATTACAACCATAGTAAAACAACCAACAGGTTAAAAGCACAAATACAAAATACAGTATAAAAAGCACAACCAGGATAAAAACCTGGTTTTTCGGCACCTTCACCTCTCCTGCCTGTGCTGTGCTTTATGACCCCTCTTCCTCAGCTTTATAGGACTTCACCATGCATGACCTGCAATCTAAAGCACAGATGACACCACAGTGACGTGTAGTTTGCCCCCTCAGTCAGGTGACCTACAGCAGTGGTGGGCAAATTTCAGGCTTGCTGGATCTGCTTTGTTTGGTAGTTGCTGTTTTAAATTTAGAATACAGAAACTCACCAGGTGAGGCCCGGCACCAAAGACGCTCCCTTTATGCAAGGAACCATAGTCAGTGGAAGTGCACCTGCTTCATATGCCAGATTTGGACCGCAGACCTGACATTCTGCACTTTGGGTTTAAGCCTTCAATTCGGCTAGGAGGAAGATTCCAGTGTGTTAAATGGGCTCCCTTGCCTGGTCTTTGCTGGAAAGCTGAGAGCAGTGCCAAAGAAGAGGGTGACGCTTTTAGGCATGGAGATCTTCTGGGCAAGCATCGTGAAAGGACCTATTAAGTCTGAAATCAGAGGCTGTAATTTGGATGTAGAAGAGTAGACAGGTACTGCCTGGAATTGCCAAATGGAACTAAATGGATAAGAGGACACAGAGCGTGGATGGCATTAATTTCATTGTGAAAGAGATCAACATCATATCTGTTTTTCTTATGGCTCATTCACCAAAGTGCTGAATTTAAATTAAGGAATCACCCAGGGCATACAATGACTCTCAAACCGATGTATCTAAGAAAGAGTCTGACAAGAACTGTCATGGGTTTCATTCTACAAAGTGCTGAATGATACCAGTCACACCCTTATGGAATAAGATGCAGGGGCCAAAATAATCAATCCTGCCAATACTGTTGCTTCTCATCTTCCTATGTAAAGATGTGTGAACACTTCAAGAAGTAACTCCTGCATCTAGAAATATCTTGTCAGAATCTTGTCATATGACACAATGAGCTAAAAATTGACTGTTGCCTGGCTACTGCTTGTCTCCTATTACCTATGAGCTCTCACTACCTCTTCAGCCATGAGCTGAATATTCAGCTAATATATTCAGCTAATTCAGTGGGAAACTTACTAGCCACAGAATAGTGACAAACATACAATGTATGTGAGGGGAGTGGAAGGTCCATTGGCTAGGAAAATCTTCACACACATGGCCTACCAAATTAAAAGGAGCTATTTGTTGTTGTTGTTGGTGGTGGTGGTGGTTTTCAGAGCCATGACTGAAATCTGAGAAAGCTGAGTAGGAACAGCATCCAGAAGCAAGGTGGCTGAAGGAATAAAAATGATAAACAGGACTGGCCCTACCATTGTAGATGACATTGAAGTTTAGGTCTGGCTGCAGAGGGTGGTGTCACCAGGACAAGATTAGCAAATAGCTATACTGTTTCCACTTCGCATGAAGCAAGGAGGACATAGGTCTCAACTACACAAGGCAGATATTCCACCATGAAAGTGGTATGAAAGCAGTATATAAAATGCAGGAGCCACACTACTACTTTATAGTGGTACTGAAGTGCACTGACAACTGTTGGGGCCCATTGACACATACCATGTACTGTTTTCATACCACTTTCATCATGCTATATCCTGCTTGTTGTAGATGTGTCATGGGCCCCAACAGTTGTCAGTGCACTTCAATAGCACTATAAAGCAGTAGTGCGGCTCCTGCCTTTTATATACTACTTTCATGCTACTTTCATAGTGGAATATCCTGCTTGGTGTAGATGAGCCCAAAAGCAGTATGAGAATATTCTGAGTTTTCACATCCTGTCTTCTTCTAGGCTACAGGTACCTGGCTAAATAGACTTCAAGATCCTGGAGCCAATACCAGCTAGGTGGCTTGCCTAAGGCATCACATTTGGGGAAACCATTAAGGGACATCAATCATCCAAAGTAGTGTTTCAATCTTAAAAACACACAGGCAACAAACAGGTATTTTATCCCTGGGGTCACCAGCATGGTACCTGTGGACACCAATCTACCAGGCTCCCTACCCATCCCTGGTTGTGTTTTTTAACTTTATCTCTTAAGAATATTTTTATTACACTTTTTCGAAAACTTGAAGCACCACCCTCCAGCAACTTTCCATAATTGGGGCATCTCCATTAAGAAGGCTCAATCCTTGATAGCCACTAACTTTGCCTCAGATGGCAAGAGCATACACAGAAGACTCTGTACCAAGGATCTTAATGTATGTGTAGGTACAAATGGAGACAGATGGTTCTTCAGCTATCCTGTTCTAAGACATAATGGGTCAAAACTGACACTATTAATTGGGCATGGGATGGATTAGAAGACACTGCAGGTAGTGTAACATGATTGTAATTTCTTTGTAAACTGGACTTCATAAAATTAGTCCCTGTTACTAACTACAGCAGCCTTCACCAACCCAACTTGGTGTCCTCCAGATGTTTTGGACTGCAACTCCCACCATGCCTAACTATTGATCATGCTGGCAGGGGCTGATGGAAGTTGAAGTCCAAAACATCTTGAGGACACCAGGTTGGGGAATGCTGAACTACAGTTTCTGAAACACCTTTAAAGGCAGCCCTGTGGAGAGCTGGGGTACAGGGGTTAAGCCAAAACCCAGCTAATAGTACAAGTAAGGGACAACACTTGAATTCAGAACCAAGTATGTGTGTCATTAAAGAGTGAAGACATGGACTGAACATAAAAGAGGCTGGAATTTATTCTTTGCCTGCCATAATTATATGGTGTGTGTGGGTGGGTGGGTGTGGGTGGGTGTGAGAGAGAGGTATCTATTAACTCTAGCCTTTTATTATACTTCACATTGCAATTAACAAATATGGTGTAATTACTGGTTTTTATTACTACTTGCTCTTTTTGTAGATTCCTGTTTTTATTGTGTTTAATCATTCCTGTAAGCCAACTTGAACTATATGAGAAAAGGCAGGGTATATGTACCATTGGATTGAGATTTAATCATGCCTAGGGTAGATCCATTGAAATCAATGAGATTTTAATCATGATAACTAACATTTTAGTCCTGCTGATTTCAGTGATTTTACTCTAAGTCTGGATCCAACCCATTTTAAATAAATACTTAAATAAAGCTGTCCCCATTTGGGATGACTGAATCTGTCAGTTTCGCTTTCTTCCACATTTGATTAAAAAAAAAAAACTCAAGTCCTTTCAGTCCAGCTTAGAAAGAAATGTGCAGATTTTCGTAACTGGCCAAATTCAATAGGTATAGCTATTCCCAGCAAGGAGAGGGTACCCGCTTGCCATGTAGCTGTTCAAGATCAGGAGTCTGTCAGAAAAAAGGAAGTGGCAACTGGAATTCATCACCACCAATATAGTTGCATAGAATACAGGGATTTACTCAAAGCCCTCTGCCTGGATGAACAGCTTTGCTTCCACCAATATTCATTTTCAAAACATATATCTCAAATTTCTTCCATCCCATGTATATAGAAATTTTCACATGTTGTTAAGTTCTTGTAAAAAAGGAACCAAACAAAATTCTCACTCATCACTACATTGCACTGAAGAGGGTGAAGAAAGACATCAGTTTCTGTCTGCAAATATCTAATGATCTATTGATTAATTAATACTCCTACCTGCATTGTAACATGGGAAATTGTCTAGGAATGTATCCAGCGTTCTACTAAGAGTAGACCTGTTAAACTTTAGCTTTAAACCTGGGACTTAAGTTAGACTAAAATTGGATACAACCCCTAGATTGTTCATGTAATTGATTTCCAGTGATGGACATTCATTTTACTGTAGCTTTACTGTAGATTTTATTGGTATACAAATTTGTCCTTTTCATTTTATTACAATTCCTACAGAACCGTCTACCAGCAGATTATGCATCTCTTGGGATCTGACTATACATTCTTAATGTATTGGACCAAGTGTGGCATAAATGCACTATTATAAGGAGATTACCAAATATGACTGCCTTTCCTCCAGCCCCACCTCAAATACCTCAAAAGTTGCATAGAATGTGTGTCGTGCTATTTATCTGCAGTTTGCAAATTTTGGTATTTTTTCAAGGCAATTCATTGCAATGCAGGAATATCAGTTACACAGAGAAAGTGTGGAGATTAACAGAGCGCAATGAAAGAGTGAAGCAAGGGTCAACCTTTTTAAAAAGCCCCATTGAAGAAATAAATGTTGTCTATTCACAAAGAAGAAAATATATCATCCAGCAGTTCACAAATCATCACAATTATAGTTGAAAAATACCCACTATTAATTTTTGTCAACAATGGGCATGAACAAACCCATATTATGAAGTCCCATTGACTTGAATGGGACAGTTACACACATGCTAAATTCTTTGCCTTAAAAGTATGCACTTTGAGAGGATTGTGTCCAACATGTCTATTTAATATTCATTATCAAAAGCTGGCAAAAGAATGTTTCTGTAGAAAGTGGAGTGCATGCAAAATTCTACACAATTTTCTTCCCATACCCAACAACTCAAATCCTTTGTCCTTTTTTATGTAGTATTTTTCAACCAATTCTCTTTTATTTAGAAAGTTAATGATATCAGAATTAAATAAAATGTTGTGGGCATGATTTTGATCCAACACCAAACTCATAATTAGTATTTGTTATTACAATAATTACAATTCTACAGGACTGTAACAAATATGCTTTTAAGGTAAAAGAAGACTGTGAAATCTACTTTAGTTTCAGATGCCACACATTTGATTTATCTCAGTGTTTAGGCTTTTCTGTCATTCCAACTTTCCTTTAGTACCAACATGATGTTTCTATTTGACCCAGTCCAGTCGAATTGTAGTGCTTTACTCCTGAGATGCCAAACATCAGTCTCAGAACAATGAAATCTTCTCATAGCATAATTATCTCCATATGGGTCACTCTGCCTCTTTGAGAGCCATGTTACCCAAATAAATTGTGGGACAGACCAACACCACGGGACCTGTCAGTTTTCCTGCATACTCGATGGTGTCTGAACACCTGCAGTTTTAACTAAAACTAGTGCTGTGCTGAAAATTTCTTCCACATTTTTTCCAACCAGTCTTGTTCAATTTGATAGAATAGAAATTGCTTTCTCCCCCCCCCCCCCCCGCGCCACCTCAAAAACAAGAATATCAAGGGAGAGGAAAATTTGGAGAAATTTGCATGGGTTTTATTATTTATTTAAGAACGTAAGAAGTGCCATGCTGGATCAGACCAAGGGTCCATCTAGTCCAGCACTCTGTTCACACAGTGGCCAACCAGCCATGGGCCCGGGATGGACATGGTGCAACAGGACATGGTGCAACAGCACCCTCTCACCCATGTTCCCCAGCAACTGGTGCACACAGGCGTACTGCCTCGAATACTGGAGTTTATGTATTTATTTATTGCATTTATATCTCAGCTTCCCCCCCTCCAAACAGCTCAAGGCGGCATATATAATCCTCCTCCTTCTCTCCATTTTATCCTCACAACAACAACCCTGTGAGGTAGGTTGAGCTGAGAGCCTGTGATTGGCCCAAAGTCAACCAATGGGCTTCCATGGCTGAATGGGGTCTAGAACCCAGAACTCGTGACTCCCAGCAACACTTTAGCCACTGCACTACACCAGTGGGTTCATTGTTCTGGTGCTTACCTTGATTGATATGTGTGAGTGTCCTGTATTTCATTTATACTTATCACTCTGGCGACCCATAGCCTCTTCAGCTTCCCACACTTCAATTAAAGCCCAGAGGAAAGCAACATGGGGTCATTCCTCCTCTAGGGCCTTTTTGGATGAGGAAGTGCAGGCAGTCTGGGAGGCTGCAGAGCAGTAGAAAGATGTAAAATAGAAAGAAAGGAGGAAAAACACAGACTTCACTCTTGACTATTGCCAAATGTTCTCCATCATTTTTGTATTGGCCTTTTCCCATCCAAAATAGGGACCAGGTGGCCAACACATTTGCTGCTGTTGCCATTTGCCATGGCAACACAAGAAACAACCCTGAGAGGAAAAAAGAAGGTACTGTGCTACAACCATTGCTGAAGGTGAGGTCCACCTCCAGGAAACTGTTTGAGAATTTCTCCTTCCTATGGGGGAAAAATAGTGAAATTGTCTCCCCAATTTTTCTGCCCACAGATGTGTGAAAAAATTGGATATATTGAAATTTGAAGTTTGAGGATTTTCAAATTGCTCACAGCTTTAGCTAAAACCCTTTTTATGCAAGGCACTCAAAAGTACCATGGGCTTCTCTTGCACCATTTATGCTATGTCTCCATTTTCTTTAACAGGGGAAAGACTACAAAAGAGTGACTATAGGACAGTGGTGGGGAACTGTGGCTCTTGAGATGCTGTTGGACTCCATCATCCTTGATCATGGGTCATGCTCATTGAGGGCAATGAGAGTTGGCCCAACAACATCTGGAGGATGTAAGCATGTGAGCAGTGGAGGCTGGTGGCTCAGATGTCAGTGGGGTGGTGAATCCACTCTGGGTTTCAGTCAGGTTAAGTCAGAAGTCTAAAGGGGCTATCTCCTCCTTTAGAGTTCTGACTGGTTCTGATGAAACCCAGAGCAGATTCACCATCCCACTGTCATTGGACCCACCAGCCTCCACTACATATGAGGCTGGCACCACGAGGTCTGGGGTTGAAATCTCACTTGTCCCATGAGTTCATGAGGCATCCATGGACTAGTTGTGCTCTCTTAGCCTCAGACCCATAATCTGTAGTATGGGAATAATAGCACCAGCCCATTTCACAAATAGATAATGGATTGATTAAGACTTAGGCTGCAATCCTGGGAGTAAGTCCCATTGAATTCAATGGAGCTTACCTCTACATAGACACATAGTATGCTTTAAGTAGATCCATCAAAATAAGTCATTGATTTCAATAGACTCCTCTAAGCATATGTAAGGCTGGATCCAATCCAATGTATGGGAAGTATTTTGATTATTCAAAAAAAATGTACTACTACTACTACTACTAATAATAATAATAATAATAATAATAATATAACAATAATAATCTGGTTTTATGAATGAACATGTCTGAAGTGGATGAGAAGAGACACAAAGCTGAACAAGGGAACATCCACAGAGACATAGCTGCTGCTACTGCTGCACCTGGCTCCTCCCTTTCTGCTCTTGGCCACTGGAAAGATCCTCTTCCTTTATGCAAGCTGCCTTGGGGAATCCTGATAGATAGATAGACAAGAGCGAGCGAGCGAGAGAGAGAGAGAGAGAGAGAGAGCGAGAGCGAGAGAGAGCACAACTGAACAATCAACTGATATAAGTGATCCTAGTCAGATATCCATCATTGCTCCTGAACAATGCTGGATCCCTGGCCAGATACACTTTATTTATATTTATTTATTTATTACATTTATATACCACCCCACAGCCGAAGCTCTCTGGGTGGTTTACAGCAGTTAAAAATAGTAAACATTAAAAGTATACAAAAATTTTAAAAACATAAAAAACAGTATAGAAACAACAGTATCCATTTAAAAACAACAATTCTGGGGTCCATTAAAAACAAACTTAACGTTGTTAAATGCTGTTAAAATGTTAAAATGCCAGGGGGAAGAGAAAAGACTTGACCTGGTACCGAAAAGATAACAATGTAGGCACCAGGTGAGCCTCATCAGGGAGATCATTCCACAGTGGGGGGGGGGGGGAGGCACCACCGAGAAGGCCCTCTCCCTTGTTGCCATCTTCAGGCACTCGGAGGAGGACCTTAGATGTTGAGCGCAGTGTAGGGGTAGGTTCATGTCGGGAGAGGCGTTCCATCAGGTATTGTGATCCCAAGCCATGCAGGGCTTTATAGGTTAAAACCAGCACCTTGAATTGGGCTCCATCTGATATGCCAGTTGTGTCCCTTTCATTTTATTTACTTATACTTATATTCTGCTTTTCCACCCAAATCTGAAGTGTGTGTGCATGACAATTTATATATAGGGGGAAAACGGACATGAACACACACTTATACACAGCCAATCCATAAGAAATTCCGTGTGTGTGTGTGTGTGTGTGTGTGTGTTTCCTATATATAATTTCATACATATATGACCACACACATAACACACACACACACACACAAATTCATATACATATATTATTATATTTATATACAGTTCAATCCATAATAATATTCATATGGATGTGGATGAACGTTGTGTGTGTGTGCGTATGAAATAAATTAAATTACTTTACATTAAAAACAAAATAAAAAACAAAACACAGACACAATTCCGATCTGCACGTGCTTCGCTCCCTTCCCATGGCAGATCTCCTGGCAAGCCTATATCTCAGTATATTCTCAGCCTACTGAGAATATACTGTATATATACTGTATATACAGTACCTATATCTCAGTAGACCTACTGAGAAGCTGCCCCACTGATTCCAATGGGGCCTTCTTCACTCAGAGCGAGCATGGGCATAGGGTGGCAACCAGAAAGTGCTGGGCTCATCAACATCATAAGAACATCCGACAGCCCTGCTGGATCAGACCAAGAGTCCGTCTAATTCAATATTATGTTCACACAGTGGCCCACCAGCGGCCCAGGAGAAGCCCACAAGCAGGACCTGAATGCAACAGCAACTGGTGTACACCCAGCAACTGGTGTACATAGGCTTACTGCCTCTGATACTGGAGGTAGCACCGAGCCCTCAGGAGGACTAGGTTTGGGTTGGATGCTGCCCCTCGGAGGACTGTTCAGCTGTCAGTCAACGCCTGTCCCCTTCTCCTCCTCCTCCTCCTCCTCCTCCGCCCCCTCGTCCTGGCGGTGCTGTAAGATTATCCTCTCTCCGCTCGCCTGAGCCGGGGAGGACGTCGCGGGTAATAAGGCGGCTGCTTGGAATCAGCGGGCCCAGCCAGCCACCAGCGCGCCTCCTGCTCCGCTCGTCATCTTGGAATAATCAACGGCATTAACTGAGGTCGAGGAAACAGGCTCTCGGGTGAGTGGTGGGAGGCTGTGAAAATAGGGGGCAGCCATTCAGGGAAACCTGATCGCTATTCATCAAGCTCGGAAGACGAGGAGGAGGAGGAGGAGGAGGAAGATGGAAAACGGGCCCTCCTGCCTTTTTGGTTGCAGGACTTGGGCAAGGTCAAATTGGCAAATATGGTCGGATCGAGCGCGGATTCTAGACGCACACAGAGCGATACACGGGCGCGCAGAAACGCACACCGTTTCCTCCCATCAGCCGCCCCCCCCCCGAAAAAAACTTGGGATTCCGTGCCCTGCCTGCGCTCTGTTCGTTACTGCCAATCCCCCAAGGCAAAATGCACTCGCTTCTGATTCCAACCATCTGTTTCTCTTTACTCTCTTGTTGTTGTTTGTTCTTGTTGTCTTGTCTAGAGCTTTGAGTATGCAGGGAACCGGGGATGCGGGTAGGGGGAGGAGGAGGGGGGAGAGAAATAAAGAACGGTATGGGGGGAAGGAGGAGGACTAAGGTTCAAACCCCATGCATGGAAGTGGTTTCCTACAACGCAATCCTCTACGCGTGTCTACTCGAGAGTAAGACCCGTTATTTTCAATGGGCCTTACTCCCAGGTAAAGCCTGTATATAGGAGTGCAGTCTTAGGTCGTAGCTAGACCTAAGGTTTATCCCAGGATTGTCCTGGGGTCAAACCTGTTCATCTAAGTGCCACACGGCATCCAGTGCTCAGGCAGGGATGAACCCTGGATGATCCTGGGATAAACCTTGGGTCTAGCTAGTAGCTACCGCCTGAATCTGTACTAAAGTGACTAGCAGGTGTGTGGGGAGGGGGCGCATATCTTTTCCCCCCACAGATCCGCTTAAACCAGGATTTTAGAAATGTACACACACCTTGGCTGCCCGGGGTAGTATCCAGTGTTAGTCCTATGTAGAGTAGACCCACTGAAATAAATGAGACTTAAGTTAGTCACAATTAACTTCAGTTCCCTTCACTACTCTCAGAATCCTAAGCAACTCACTGAAAGGTGGATCGTGTCCATGGCTACCCAGAAAAGTCCCAATCATGTAAATGAGATTTACTCCCAAGTAGATTGCAGACTTAGTACTTTGAGGATCGTGTGTGTGTGTGTGTGTGTGTGTGTGTGTGTGTACACATCCTACATAACAGACAATTCGAATTAAGGCCTGTTACTTTGCTTTAAGATAATTTGTCTAGGCTGGATCCCGGAGGATCCCTACAAGGCCTGTGTACTTACTGAAATGTAAATACCACTGATGTCAATAGCATTACTCCCCAAAAAATATGTAGAGGATTTCATCGTAAACAACAATATGTTTCATCAGAATTTCCTTCGGAGTAAACATGTTCAAGATGGAGGTGCTTGTTCTATTAGTTTATATGCAAGTATAGTTCAATTTAAAAAGAAAAGAAAAAGAAAAGAAATGTATGGAGGGCTAGAACATCCATCCTAAATACATTTTCAGGGAAGTGCATGCCATGGATATCGATGGAACAACTTACTTCCAAGTTTAGGTGCAAATTCCCTGCCACTACATTCCTATATGCAGCAGGATCGACGCTATAAACCTAACCTCTCACTGATTTGGGAGTAAGTCGGTCTAATTAAAACGTATTTCCGCACAAACAGGGGTAGGATCGTGCTGCGCATACCCATAGGATGGGAGGCCAAAAAATAAACCACACCTTTTTCTGGGCCACTCTCTCCACCTTCCAAGTAGAGGGCTGAGGGGGAGGGTGAAACCCGGTTTAAGAGGTTGTGTTTGGTCTGAACTAAGTTGAGGATCGGTCTGAGAGGTAGAATTCCTTAACCTCACACTTTGGCTACGAGGAACTTGAAACCGAAGGACTCCAGCTGTCTTGAAACTTGCTGCAATCTCTCTCTCTCTCTCTCTCCCCCTCCCTGGGACGAAATTTGTTCCAGGACAAATATTTCCAGTTACCTGGTAGATCCCTAATCAGGTAAGCAAAGGACATGCCTTGCATTCTATACAATCTGATCCTATACACGTTTATTCTGGAGGAAGCTTCACCAAGAGTGGTCCCAAGGAAGGGTGCATTGAACTATACACCCCTCACTGGACACAACAGATTTTGGTTTTGCCTCCTACCAATGTATTTCCGAAGCTGAATGGGAAGCAATCGCTTCATTGAAGTTGTTTTGCTTCACTGGCTGTTTTCTCGATTTTAAAAAATAAGAGGTTAATTGCATTGTTGAAAACAGGAATGCGTAGCACGATCCTATGCTACCTACCGAGAAGGAAGTCCCATTGAATTCAGCGGCGTTTACTTTCTGGTAAGTGGGTATAGGATTTCAACCGAAACGCCAGGAGTACAATAATTCTCTTTCCTTTATCCAGGGAATAATAATAATGCATACAAAACAGACATATTAGACACGATTCTACTAAATCCAAATACTTTGAAATTCAATCGATTTCAACAAGAGAGATGTACAGCTGGAGCCTATCCATGTTTACTCGGGAGTAAGCCCCACTGGTTGGAGTTGAGTTGGGTGATAGGGGTCGGTCGGTCGAGAATTTGTCCCTAAAATAATACGACCCTAATGGCAGATAAACGCATCGTATTTTTTAGGGAATAAATTATCTCTATTTATCTCTGTTGGGAAGGATCCTGTAATCACTTTTATTAGACACACACACACACACATTTTATATTTGTCTAAAAACATAGTGGCTAAAAATCCCTAAAATAGATTTTCCTGCCCACATCAGAGACCAATTATATTGTATAATTGTAGGTTATATAACATGTCTTGTCTCGTTTATGGGTCCTTCATACCGCCGCAAATAAAGCAGGATTTGTTTAATCAATACAACAAGACGGATGCCGGTGGCCCTCGCTTTCCCCCTTCTGGGCCTCCCCCTCCCTTCCCAAATCCCCCTCCCCGCGCTCTTTTCTTTCCCAATTAATTGGTGCGCTGCACCCCTCCTGCAAGAGAAGTCGACTAATATAACCAGGATTCCCCGCCAGCCAGCCCGGTGCTGCCAGGTTTCCATCTAGGTTTTCAAGAGGACACTACAAAGGCAATCAAGGGTGGCCCCATTAACCTGGTGGCTATCAGGTTGCCGGCGGCGGCGGGGCAGCGGGGGAAGGTCGCCCTGCGCCAAGAAGAGAACGCCGCGTCCGACCCGCACGACTCCCGTTTCAGGAGAGGAAGACACCCTCACTGCTGCCGCTCTTGGGGGCCTCAGCCCGGTATCCGACGCAATCTTTTCCCAGCCGTCTCTCGCCCAGGGCATGTGGGGACCCTTCCAGTTATATATTTCGATCCACCGCCCACTTCAGCCTACGTCTTCCTCGAGGGCCCCAAGCCAATCCCGAGGGAGCGCTTGGATAGGACACAAACGACACCCGAAGCCACGGATTCCACTGAAAGTTACTCCCAAGTCAGCGCGCTTAGAACCTCTGCCCCGGAAAGCATCCAAATGCGCGGAGGATTTCGCTGAGTTTTAATTTACTGCCAAGTAAATGCAAGTACTGTGGGGTTAGGATAGGCAGGGTGCAATCCTAAACACGCTGACAGCACAGCACATATCTACTCAGAAGTAAGTCCCATTGACTTGCGCTGGGCTTACTCCCTCCTAGGCAAGTGGGGGATTGGATCGCAACCTTCACTCGAAAATAAACATAATGGGGCTTACTTCTGAGTAAAGAGGGTCAAAGTCTACGCCTCCAGCATGATCCAGCTAAAGTGGAAATCGTATATATGCTCCAGTGGTTTGAGTTTTAAACTGCCCAGAGAGCTTAGGCTGTTGGGCAGTATAAATATGTAATAAATAAATAAATAAATAATTGAAGGGAGGGATATACAGTCCGGACCTCTGTAGGTTTACTTGGAACCGCACTGTGGATTTGCTCCCAGAGGAAGTGTGTTTAGGATTGGAGTCTGTAAGCATCAAATCAAATCAAACATGTTGTTGTCTTGGTCTTAACAGAAATGAAAAGCACTGTAAGTTAAGCGGTGGGAAAGTAAAATAAAATAAAATATATTAAAAACTAGACCACCAAATAGTCCCCTTTTTGAAATCAATAAATATCCAGCCATAAAACAAATACAAACAACCTTCTCAGTTTCCATTAGGTCTGTCTAATAGAAGGTCTGGCTCATGTAAAACCGACCCAGTTTTGCTCTGCCTTAGCTAATGGAGCCACTGTAAAAAGCACGTGCCTGTTGTCTCCCCCATTGAAACCAATGGGGCTGAAAGGGGCTGAATTTCGCCTGGAGCTCGCGCTAATTCGGAGGGTGTCCCATAAAAGTCAATGCAAACTGCTTCCACGTCGAAGTCAATGTGTGTACTAGGATCGCATGCTTTACATCCGCTTAGATGTCCATGCGCCCATAGAACTGAAGGTGGAACGGTGAACGCCCTGGGCTCTCCATCGGATTCCACACATCAATCCTGCGGGAAACAGAGGGCGTCTCTTTAGAAAACGAAGTCTATGAATGGGCAGGAAGTGACCCCCACCACTTCGGCTGCTGAGCTGGAGTCGTGTGGATGGGACAGTGCGCAGGTAGGAAGATGCTGGGTGCAGCTCAACGGGAGCAACTGACGCGGAAAGTCACACCCATCACACACACACGCGCGTAAGTCCTCCTGAGCTCATCCTGTATACACTGACCAGGGAACAAGTCCCATTTGCACTCAATGGGGCTTACTCCCGAGTAGACGTGGATGGGATTGCACTAAGAGTGCTTAGGAGGGCAGCTAAAGGGCATTTAACAGTGCGATGCTATGCATGTCTACTTGGAAGTAGGGCCATCTGACCTGAATGGCGCTTACACCTAGGTAAGTGCACTTAGGATCCGGGCCTAAACTTTCCTTCATGTACTCCTAGTCCCTAAACGGGTCAGTTAAATTCAGTCAGCTAAAAGGAACCGGTGAGGGGAAAGGAGGCAGCAAGAGCAAGGCAAGCGGGTTGTCGCTGTTGCTGTTTAAATGAAAATAAATAAATAAAAATCTGAATAAATGCACTCAGAAGATTGGGAATTCGTCTCATCCTGCCGCAGATTGCAACCCTCGCTGCCTCAAGAATCTGATTACATTTTCTATCCCCCTCTCCATAACAACCCTGCCTAGCACGGTATTTGCTTTCAAGCCAAGTTTGTTAGCATAATCGAGTTAGCCGCTACATTATCTGAAATCTCTCCCCCCACTCACCCGACGCGCTCTCGCTCGACCCTCTCCCTCGAAACAAAACCGGGCCCACCGCGAGGCAAAGAACGCTTTTGAAGGACCCCTTCCAAAATAAGGAGGAGGAGTGCAAATAAAATAATAATAATAATAATAATAATAATAATAATAATAATAATAATAATAATAATAATAATAAGGACCCGCAGAAGGAGGTTCAGCGTGCTGTGTCCTTCCAGGGCCGTTCATCCGATTCCCTCCACGCGAACTCAAGACCCACACCGTCCCAGGCGGTTGGGTGGCTGTTCCCCATTGAGAAGACTGGCGCGCTTAAGAGTTGCGGGATCGAGATGGGCAAGAGGCGGTCCACAGCTCCTGGAGCAATCCCATTGATTTTAAAGCGCCTTTTCCCCTTCCTCTCTTCCTGGGCGGGAGGGCTGGTGTTCGGTGGCATCTTCTGTCTCACTATATTAGCAGCATCAGTTCCAAGATCTTCCCTGAAAACCGAGAGTTTAGGAAAGTCTATCAAGCCTGCACTATTATTCGCGTGCAATGGTGGTGGTGCGGTGATACCATTTAGGAAATATATTTTTACAAATATCCCCTCCCCGTTCGTCTTGATTACCACCCCCACCCCAACCCCCAGGAAGGGGAAATAATAATAATAATAATAATAATTATTATTATTATTATTATTATTATTATTATTATTATTATTATTATTATTATTATTATGGAACCGCGCTCCTAAAAGTTCATTTAATTTTCTTGGGGAAAGAAGTCCCGACTCTTTCTCCAACTGTATTTAGAAGGGCACATTGAAATTCCCTTTGATTTCAGTGAGATGCAAGAAAATAGAACGCCCAGGATCCGGCTGCCCAGGATCCGGCTGCGGTGCCACTCATGCCAATCTGCTGTAGAAAATTGCACATCCCGTCCTAAGCTTCACGGGTTATACTGAAAGTCGTATAGCGGTTGTTGAATGAGGATAATAAAACTGATTTTACTACGGGGTGTAACAGTACGACTATGTGCGATGATTGCAGTCCTATAATTAACAGCAATATTGCTAATCGTCTGGATGAAGTAATATGGTTACTAGGCTACTAGTAAAGTTGTAGTAGGAGTACAAGTAGATTCAAGGCTGGTATCGGTACTTTTTGTTTGTTCTTTTTACTGGTGATAATTAGCAGGATGTGGAGAAATTGGTTTCCTCTTTCTTTAACCCTTCCACAAACACACGAAGGATTTCATCCTAATGAGCTGTTCTAAATGATACAGGTTTTCTTTTGATCTCTTTTAAAAGATATATCACTATTGTTGCTCATATTATTTTCCTGTCCTTCCTCCAAGGAGCTCAGGGTGCTGTATAGCCCCCTCTCATTTTGTTTTCACAACAACCCTGTGAGTTAGCTTAGGCTCAGAGATAGGGATTGTCCCAAGGTTGTCCTGTGAACCTCATACATGAGCAAGGATTAGAATACAGATCCAAGCCTGACTCTCTATATCCACTATACCACATTGGCTCTCAACAGCAATCAACAGAAAACTTAGAAGGCTGTGAGTGAGTAAGATAGACAATAATGCCATTGTAGGTCTCCAAGTAGCACTTTGTAGCACATTTTAGAGTCGTGTGGCTAATATTTCTTAAAGAGGGTGGAGAGACACTATAGAGGTAAATTGCTTTTTTACAAGGCCAATTCAACTACTCAAAGAACGAGATTTGATGGTTGCAGCTACAGCAATAACGGTTCGTTTGTTTGATTTTAATTTGGGGAATAAAAATCATCTCATTTTTCCTGAACACGACCAAAAAAAGCACAACAGCAACAACTAAGACGATGATTTAAAAAATAGATATTTTAATCCAGTTTGGAATTAAATTGTTAATTACAACCCCAGACCTGCCCTCAACTACACAGTCACATGCAGACACGATCCTACATCTATTTACTCGGAGGACTGAACTCAAACAAGGCTCACTCCTAAGTAAATGTGCGTTGGACTCCGGCTTTGGAAGGAAGAACTCCTGAACGTGGTCTGAAGGTACATGATGGTGCAACTTAGTTGAAGCCATGGAGATCTAAGGTCTGGCCAATGCCTAGATAAGGAACATAGCCTGACCCTGGCAACTTGATGTATGCTGTCTTGAGGAAGAAAGGTGGGATATAAACAAGTAAGCCGTTTGAAACAGACCTGGAGAGCTATGGACCTACCTTCCATTGAAATCCAAAGGGCTTGAGGGTTGTAACTGTGGGCTTAAATTCCACTGACTTCAATGCAAATTTGAGGCATGCCAATTTCCCCCTCCCCTAGATTGCATTTATTGGCTGCGATCCGTGAAATTCTTACACCAGAGCAGGTCCTGGAAAAGCGCCTATATCGCAGAAAAGATCAAACTTTTCTAAAGGAGATGAATTAACCAGGGGAAAAAGCCCACCCACTGGTTTCCTAATTCACACACATTCTCTAGGGTGGGGTGGGGTGCAAAATCTCTTTCATCCTAAAGGCCAATTCCATTTTGGATAACCTGCGGGGAAGGGGTTGTGTGTTCCATATTCCAGGGGTGGGCGTGGCCAAAAGCAAAAGGGGCGGGGCCAAAACACAAAATTTACCAGCGTATTTGAGTTTAAAACGCAATTCCCAAGGTGCTGGCAAAGAGAGAAAGTCTTCTTCCACCGAACAGGTCCAGACTGAGGCAGGAGGGGTTAAAGGATAATAAGAATTAATGTGTGTGTGTTGTCAGGTGATCTCTAGTTGATAGTTATTCTTCGTTCGGGCTACTCGGATGTAAGGGTTGAAACAATGCACTGTCTCCAGTGCTGGTCTAAGTCTAGCCCAGAGAGCTCGGCTATGGGGCGGTAGAGATGATGAGAATGATGGTGGTGGTGATGTCCCCTTCTTTTCAATGGGTCTACTCTAAATTGGAATCTTATTGGATACAACCTGAAGTGTCTCTGCAAATCTCAAAACAACAACAACCCACTTTAGGGTAATAATGTCCCTGAAGGCCTACTGCTGCTGAGAACGATCGTAGCCCTTTCAGTTCTGGGTCTGATACTTGAAAGTAAATCCCAACCAGTGGTGTGTCCCCACGGCAAGACTTTGGGCCCAAAGTTTAGGACCCCATTCAGCAGAATGAGTAGGGAGCTCCCAAGGGCAGCTGAGATGGCTTACCACATTTTGAAGACAGTGAAATAATTAAAGCGTGGTGGTGGTGGATAAAGGTCATTAAGTCCAGATTCTAAAATTACTTAACTGCACCACTGATCTTAGCCGTGTCATTCTAATGGGGTGCTTGGGGTGGCAGCTAAAAGAACGGTCCCATGCGTGCTTATTCCGAGGTAAGGCCCAATGCGTTCAATGGCACGTCCTCCCTAGTTAAGTGTGCTTAGGGCTGCAGTAGTTCGGTGAGGATCGCAGGTTTTCTTCCCATCTGGTGGAGAACCAAGCTGGGGCCACCAACTACCAGTCAAACCCCAGTTGAGTTGCTCCGCACCCCTTCTATGGGAAGTGTGAGTTCAAGCGCAGGACCCATCTGAAAGCTCTGAAGTCCTGGATTTGGTGCCACTTCCATCCCGGTTGATTTCTCCTCTCCCGTTGGAATATTTCTGTACTCCCCCCACCCCCGCAAAAAAAAAAAAAAGAAAAAAGAAAAAAGAAAAGAAAAGAAAAGAAAAGAAAAGCACAATTGGAGGTGCATTTCGACTCCACGTGTCATCAATTCGCTTCTGCCTCCCACCGATCTCCACTCCGACTTTACTGCGCAACAACAACATACACACAAAGTAATCGTATCTTAACCAGACAGCCAACGAATCTCTGTCCGGCTTTAAGCAGAAGAAGAGATCGAAGACGCTCTTGGGTCTTCCTAGGACACGATTTGGTGGCGGTGGGCGGGTGGGTCGCATTTTTCCAGGGGTGCCACAGGAAAGAGACTCTGAGATCATCAGACCCCCAGTACAGGTTCTGATGAGGCGAACAGCTGCACTTTTCTGGTTCCACCCCCAGCACCCACCAACCCTGGTTCAAGTTTTCAGCTGTTGCGGTTTTCGGATTGGGGCCACAGCTAGACCTAAGGTTTATCCTGGAATCATCCAGGGTTCGCCCCTGCCTGAGCACTGGATCCCATGTGTGTCACCTAGATGAACAGGTTTGACCCCTGGACGATCCAGGGATAAACCTTAGGTCTAGCTACAGCTTGGGTTAAGAACTCCGTAAGAAGAGAAAAGGGTGGGGCGGGGTGGGTGGCAGGCGTTAGGAAGACAGAATTACCTTCCGGAAACTTTGGCTACAGTTTAACAACAATTCATAGAGGACATGTTCTTCTCTCCAAGGGCAGCTTGGGGTGCAACCTGGACTTCAGTTGTTTGTTTATAGTATAGTATAGTATGATCAATAAGCCTATATGCACCAGTTGCTGGGGAACATGGGCGGGAGGGTGCTGCTGCACCCGTTCCCTGCTTGTGGGTTCCTGGACAACAACGGATTGGCCACTGTGTGAACGGAGTACTGGACTAGATGGACCCTTGGCCTGATCCAGCAGGGCTCTTCTTATGTTCTTATTTGTTTGGTTTCAGTACAACTGTGGCCACGACGACTATGATGATGATGAAGTATAAGAAACAGCATTTATACCGTGTTTTAAGCTCTTAGTTCACACAAAAATTTTGCAATCCTTTCTGGCCACGAGGGGGGGGGGAGTGATTATTATTCCCACATTTACACACACACACACACACAGAGAGAGAGAGAGAGAGAGAGAGAGAGAGAGAGAGAGAGAGAGAGAGAGAGAGAGAGAGAGAGAGAGAGAGAGAGAGAGAGAGAGATGAGGAGAAGATGGAATCGCCTGCCAAATAAATTCATCGCAGGAGCCAGATCAGAAATGGGGTCTTCCTGATACCTATCTCAAGCTGAAATCCTATTGCAAAACATTTACCTGGGAGTAAGTCCCATTGAACTCAATAGGGCTTACATTTCAAATAGTGCATAGGATTGCGCTGCTACAGTCGATGGGCAGTACACCAGTGCCTAGCCTGTATTTTTGGCTAAGGAGGATTTGAAGCTGGATCCTGTGCATATTTATGCAGGAGTAAACTGTACTCAGAAGTACGACACATATCTTTCTTTTTTGCCTTACTTTTTATATTGATTTTTAAACTTATTTTTAGCTGTTGGTATTGTGGGTTGAGGTTTTTGTTTTTTGTAATCCGTCTCGAATTTTAGACAGTTCACATAGTAACGTTTTAAATAAATACTCTCGTTGCTTTTTCAACGAAACACAGCACATTCCTTTTCAGCATCTTTACTCAGAAGTAGATCCCACTGAGTTCAAAGGGATTTACTCCTAGGGAAGTGTGCACAAGGTTAAGTCCTTACAGCACTTTTCTCACATCTATGTGTATCACTGTCCCCCCAGGGAACTTCTCTTCTGTGATAATACATGGTGGAACCGGGAAGTGATTTTGGTAATACAGCCAGCCGGTTGCTATAAAGATCGCCCCCATCCAGGAATTTTTCAGTTCGGATTCTTCTTCTTTTTGGCTTAGTTGGCTTTGGGCTAGCAAACAATCCCTCTCGAAATGTTCTGCAAACTTTATTTCAGTTTCAAGAAAGTAGCAGCCCCAATCCGTTGCATGTTTACTGAGATGTTAAGTCCCAACGTAGATCAATGAAATCTAAACGCTTTAGGCTGAGATCTTAAGCACATTTACTAGGGAGTAAGTCATCCTGAATTTAATGGGCTTCTCACTTGAGCAATCACGCCTAAAATTGCGCCATTAGGCTGGAATCCTATCTGCATTTCGGGGGTGAATCTCATTTGCGCTGTAAATGAGGCTTGTAATCTAGAAGTTTATATGGAATGGGGGATTGCAGTCGAGATCTACTAAAGTCAGAGTGATCTGTGAGGGTGTTTACGGGGGGAGGCATTTCCTCCCTCCATTTATCAATTGGTTGAGGATTGCGCCTTCAAAGCCTGCGTGTATCTCGGGCACCCCATTGGAAACCCATTAATTAGATGTGTAACCCACAGAAATCGATATGGCCACTCAAGAAATTCTTCTTTAGGGTCAGGGTAGCAAACAGCCGCAAGTCATAGGCAGTTCCTCCAGAATAAATCCAGTTCAGTCAATGAGACAAGGCAGTGTAAAGTTGCGTGTGGCTCGAAGGTTTGAGGATCACGACAACCGTGGGGTTAAAAACAAACCCAACCAAAAACAGAAACCCGAGGCGAACGATTTCTCCCTTTGTTTCAGTGGTACCCTGCAAAATCTCCTTCGCTTTGTATTCCCCCCCCCCTTTTAAATTGCAGCCTTCCAGATATAATGAGCTGTAAAAAGAAGCCGAGTTTCCAGCAAGATTTGAAACTGTTGCATAGGTGTAGACGGTTACAGCGTAGCGCAAGAAGGAAGTGGATGAGAAGCAAGCAAGAACTCATCTGGCAAATAGCTGCTTTTGGAATGAATGGAGGAACATTCCGAGCCTTGGGTTAAAACGTTCCATTTCCATTCACGCTCCTCCTTGCCCACGAAGCCCGGCTGTTTGGCTTCGAGTCGCTTGCAAACCACAGGTCCCGACGATTCCATCCAGGCCTCTCCGGATCCCCAGTGGCCGCTTCCCCGCGAGGCACAAGCTCCAAGCCGACTTCTCCTCCTGCCATCTGGACCAAGAGTCCTGGCCGGCGTGCGCGAGGGAGGCCTGGCACGGCTGTCTCTCAGCGCCACCGCTTCGGTTTCCTTGGAGAGACCCGCAGGGTGGAACTTGGTAGCTGATCTGCCCCGTCTACGATCGCGGCACGGTGGCTCGCCCTGCGGAGCTTCTCTCGCGTTTGCCGGCTGCCCTCAGAGGGCTTGAGTTCCTCCGAAATGAGGTTGGAAAACAGAAGGGAATAGCTCTCCCTCGGAAGACGTGGGACTACTGCGAATTTGTTCTCGGGAATCAGTGTGAGCTCCTCGATTCCTAACCTGCGTTTAAATCACGGCAGAACGTGTGGCGCAATTTTTTTGACGAGAGTTCCGTTGAGCATACACAGAATTCTTTTTTCCCCCTTCATTCCGATCATTCCGGGGTCGCGGGGTAAGATTAGGAATTGAGGTCTTGCCACCCCTAGGGGATTAGACTTCTAGAGAGGTTTAAGACCTGGCACCTCTCCTTTTGCAAATTAAGCACTGGATCTAAGGAGACGCGGGAAGTCAGTCAGTCTTGCTTTTAGGAGACCTCCTAGAGGAAATTGAGACCCCGGAGATAAATTTACTGAGAGTTTCTTTTCCTTTCTTTTCCAAGGACTGAGATTGGGAGAAGCGGAGGCACACGCAGCCACCACTTCAAAGCCCCCACCCACCCCCTGCCCGCCCGCCCGCCCGCCCGCTCGCGCACACACACACACACACACACACACACTGCAAGCAGTGAGGTCTTGCGATTCACAGAGCCCCGGCCGGCTGCGACCCCGAAGCATCCATAACTTCGAGCTCACTCACTTGTTCATCTAAACTGCCTTTGAAGCCAAACACGCCTGCCGATATTCC
Source organism: Elgaria multicarinata webbii (assembly GCF_023053635.1). Lineage (NCBI taxonomy): Eukaryota > Metazoa > Chordata > Lepidosauria > Squamata > Anguidae > Elgaria > Elgaria multicarinata. The sequence goes on from NC_086174.1 coordinate 25,173,566, forward strand.
TCTCTCTTGATCTCCCGCTCTCTAACGCCTTCACGACATTTTCTATTTAGAACCCGGAGGTGAAATGAACAGATGTTGAAGAATAAAAGTAGAGGAAATGTACGCACGTATCTCCGTTTCTATCTTAATGAGCGAACCGTCGAGTATAGTCAAATTGTGGATGCGTGGATGGATGGAACCCCTGCTGAGAAGCCTGCAGCCTAGGATGCCGGTGCGCGCGCGCGCTTGTGTTTTAACTATGCAATTATATCGGTGTGTGTGGGAGGGGAGAGATTTGAGATGTAAGAAAAAGTATATTTCGGCTATAAATTGGCATCCCTAAAACATATAAGCCCAGTCCTAAATAGAGTTCCCTATCAGTATATTTTCTATCCATGCATTCAGAAGTCTACCAGTTCAATCCTATGCATGCTTACTCATTTACTTAGCCCACTGTGTTCAATAGGACTTACTCCCAGGTAAGTGTGCATAGCATTCCAGCCTTGGTAAATGAAGAGGGCTCTAATCCTAACCTCACACGCAAACTGGTTCCTCTGAAATTCGTGCTACTTTTCTTCAGGATAAATAAATGCATTTAAACAGAAAATAGAAGTATATGTGGTTTTAAGCACCGAGCCACCCGTTGTATTCTTAGCAACACTCCACCTAAATTGCAGGTTTTTGGATGGATTGTAATTTAAAATCTTTTAAAATCCCAGCAATTCGACTTGAACTGAAACTGAAAGCGGAATCATCTCAGACAATCAGGATGAAGACAAGATTTTATAGCTTGAAATTTTCATTTTAAAATGCAACTCAATGACTCCCAAGAAATGTAAGAATAAAAAAGCAGACTTGTGTAAAACATTACAGAAGAGGAAAAAACTGCTCTTTTAATACTTCCCCCCTTTTTTTTTACTAAAGGACTTTTGAAAAAAGATGACCATTGTAAAAGTCAGAAATTCTTCATCCCCGCAAAAGCTCCCAGTAAGACTTTCCACAACTCCGAAACGCTCCAAAGATCTGTACAAACTTTCCTCCAATTGGGGATTTTTCGAATTGGAAAGCGTCAGCGTTGGGTTGGGGGGACCTGTCGGTGTTGTAGCGCCCCCGTTGTCAGTCAGTGGTCAGGCCTGGGTGGAACCCTGGGTCTCCCCCTCCTTCTTTCCGTATTTCGCAGTGTCAATCACAGCGGACATTTCTTTCCCCCTCTCCCTCCTCAATCTCTCTCTTTCTCTTCTCCCTCCCCCCTCCTCAGTAAGATCCCAGCTCTAAAAAAGCCCGCCTCTGAGTGGCTCGAAGCAATCTGTCAACCGAGCCGGGGAGCCACCTCAAAACAGATCGGGTTACTTTTGATTGACAGCGTCACCATGGCAAATAATTTGATTAAAGCTATTGTCTTCTCCTTGGCAGTCCCCGGGTCAGATAACTGGACCAATCACGGCGCGGCTAATCACTTTTTCATGCCAGTTTAGAATAATATTATTTGGAAAGGAAGAAGAAAGGAAGAAGAAGGGGGAGAACAGGAGAGTGGGGGGAAAAAGAAGAAGAGAAGAACCGGCAAGGAGGAGAGGAGAGGAGGAGGAGGAGAGAGAAGACGAAGAGGAAGAGGAAGAGGAGGAAGAAGGTGGTGGTGGTGCAGGGCATTTTAGTACTAGATTACATGTAAGCGATCCTATCGCAGAAAAGCGTGGAAGAGAGCGAGCGTGAGAGAACGAGAGCGAGAGCGAGAGAGGAAGAGTGGAACTCTTAAGCCCGGCCCGGGGGGCTGTGTGTGGGGGGGGGGGGAGAAAGCGAAAGTTCCAGCGGTGCGAGCGCCGCTCCTCTCACACAATAGAAGCGCAAAGTTGTCGATCGGAACCCCGGGGACTTACAAAACAAACACCAAGAAGACCACTCAACCCAAACAAGCAGCGTTCGAAAGGTGAAAGTTGGGCGCTGCCTTTGATCCTCCCCCGCGCGTGAAGATTCTAGCGCTCCATGGGCGCCGCCGCCGCCGCCGCGCTGACCTAGCCCGAGGCTTCCATTCGTAAGCCAGGAGCTGCTTGGCGCGCTCGCTGGTTGGCTGGCCCCTGGCGAGGCCCTTTCGCCATTGGTGCCGGTTGCACCCCGACACCCCCCTCTTCCCGGGTCCCCCCAGGCGGTGCCTGCCTGCGGGGCGCTGCGCGTCCCTCCGAGCGGCTGCCCCCTTTCGGCCAGGGCAGATGCGGTAAGAGAGCGCGCGCGGGCGGCGGCGGCGGCGGCCGGGCCTTGGAGGGCGCGCCATCATGTCCATGCTGCCCACGTTTGGCTTCACCCAGGAGCAAGTGGCTTGCGTGTGCGAAGTGCTCCAGCAAGGCGGCAACATCGAGAGGCTGGGCCGCTTCCTGTGGTCCCTGCCGGCTTGCGAGCACCTCCACAAGAACGAGAGCGTCCTGAAGGCCAAGGCCGTGGTGGCCTTCCACCGGGGGAACTTCCGCGAGCTCTACAAGATCCTGGAGAGCCACCAGTTCTCGGCGCACAACCACCCCAAGCTGCAGCAGCTGTGGCTCAAGGCGCACTACATCGAGGCCGAGAAGCTGCGGGGGCGACCCCTAGGGGCGGTCGGCAAGTACCGGGTCCGCCGCAAGTTCCCCCTGCCCCGCTCCATCTGGGACGGCGAGGAGACCAGCTACTGCTTCAAGGAGAAGAGCCGGAGCGTGCTGCGGGAATGGTACGCCCACAACCCTTACCCGTCCCCTCGGGAGAAGAGGGAGCTCGCCGAGGCCACCGGGCTCACCACCACCCAAGTCAGCAACTGGTTCAAGAACCGCAGGCAGCGCGACCGGGCGGCCGAGGCCAAGGAAAGGTACGAGTAAGTACAGCCGCTCGCTCCAACTTTGGCCATCTTGCTTCCTTGCAAGAAAGGTTTCTGATTTGGGCACGGCGGGGGCGGGAGGGGGAGAGGGGAAAGGTGCTTTACTCATCCGAGGTTTGGGCAATTGTTCAACTTGAAATCAGGCTTTCCACGCGCTTTCCTCCGGCGTCAGCCTCGTTGAATTTGGCGGGATTTACACCCGAGCAAAACAGTCCCAAGAGCGGGGCTTTGCTTTATTTAAAGCGCCCTAGACGCCATGGTAGGGCAGAAAACTTTTAAAGCTTTTTAAAAGGAAAACCTGGCTGGGAGTTTCATTCTCTCGCTTCAAATGCAATACAAACGCGCCTTCAGCCGTTTCACGGAAGGTGATGCCTGGAAAAGCTTTCCGCTAAGAGTTCAGTTTGATCCACTTGGGAGAGAGAGGGGGTGGGGAGGCGACTGGTTTTACACGAGAGCAAAATCGAGTCGCGGTCCAAGGTCTCTCAAACCGCCGGGATTCGGCTTGGATTCCAAGCCACGTCCTCGGAAAACGGATTTGGAAGGAATGGATCGGAGTACTGAACAGTGAATGGGAGAGAAAAGTTGCAACTTCTTCCTTGAAACGGTGGCAGCTTCGTTCGCTTTAACTGCCTATTGTGCCTAAATCCTTCTGTTCGGTGCTCTTAAACTCAAATTGAGCTACTTATTTACGTAATAAAAACCTATTCGGTAAGCCATTTCGTTACTGGGGCAGAACTGAAACAAAAATACTACTGAAAATAAATAAATATCCTGATGTATTCTTCTGGCTAGCGTCGAATTTATATTGAACAACTCACCAGAACATGTTACAAGGCCTGAAGGTCAGGGGCAGCCCTTCTCCAGAAAACAGGAAAATTGTTTAATACCCCACCCTAAACAAACGTACCCCTGATTAGATCAAAAGGTAAGACTGCAAGCTTGGAGTCAGCCCCCTTGAACATGATGGGACTTATTTCCCTTGCATAAGTTTGCCCTGCACGAGTTACGTGATCTCTGACCCAGCCGGGATTTCTCAAACTGACGGGTACTGCTTCCAGCGACTCCATTCATCTCAATGGGAGTGGTGAAGTAGCAGCAGGTTAAAGTAGAGAAGGAAGAAGGGGCTTTGGAACCGTTCAGAATGCTGCTCCCGAAATAGCTATACGAGGTCTCCAGCTTCCAAACGAAACCTCTTCGTAACTGATTGGCAGCAAATGTGTGTTTAAAGCCATTATCATCGCCAATAAATTTTAACGAATCGTGATGATAATAATTAACTCGTTTCCGGAGATCAGTTGTAAATCTTTCGCTCACTTCTCATTGACAAGCCCTTAAATTTCCCTGGGATACTGTCAACTAAAAGAGCGGGGGCGTTTCTTTTCTTTCTTTTCTTTTTTAATGAGTTGAACCCCCCATCCTGTAAAAACAAACACATATTTTCTTGGAAATAAATCCCAGGAGTTTCAGTTCAAATTAATGTCTAAGTGTGTATCTATCTGGATGTAAGTTCCTTTCATTTCACTAAGACTTACTTCCGTGTAAGTGGAAAGGTTGGTGGAACTTCCAGACAGTAGACTGGGTGATAATAATAAACTGTGGGAGAGAAATATGCAATAACTCCATATTATTAAGACAGACACATTCCATCAATTACTTTAAAACAGGGAACAACAATAAGAAGAATATTTACATTTATAGCGCATATTATCTAATATGATAATCGTTGGAGATGAAGTCATTTTTCTTCCTGTCCTGAAGTCATATTCTGGCATAGATATAGCTGCTGGATAAACTTTTCAGAGCAGCAACCTAGAATATGTTCATTGATATTAAGAAGACTAATCTGGAGTAAATGTGCAACAGATTGTAGCACAGCCCCAATTATTTTAAGGCTGCAATCCTATCTGCATTTGCTCAGGCATCGGTCCAAGCTGGTGGCTTTACCCCTGAGTAAATAATACCCTTTGGTCGTACATTATAAAATCAGCCTCAGACCCAGTCATACTTCAAGGTTTAGCCAAGCAATTGCAGTTGAATGTGACTATTGGTGGCCACTCTCCTGAGAGATAAACAGCCTGAGCTAGATTCAGACAGCTTGTGAAGGCTGTAGGCAGTAACAGTGCAAATCTTAGCCTCTGTCTACTCGGGAGTAAATCCTATTCCGTTTGGTCGGACATACTCCTAGGTAAGTATAAGGCCACTTTGGAGTAGAACCGAACTGACCATATTCCAGCATTTAGTACCTATTGCAAAATACTGCAAAACAGAAACCAGGAAGTCTTTGATGGGACTCAGAAGGTGAGGAAAGGTAGCATAGAAACCTGTGAAAAGAGAAAGACACCATAGTAATCATGACTTCCACCAGCCAGGTCTCTCGAAGGCAAAGAGAAAAACCCACCGTTTGGTTTGATGGGAAAATACTAGGCAGGCCGCAAAGAAATACATCCTAGGCCTATTTCGCGTGGATAGGCGGTGACATACTAGCGATCGCAACCTAGTTGGGGCTCAGCGCCTGGTGGAATAAGGAAGCCCCTAGTACCAACCCAGACGAGAACTACACTTGTGTAATTGGGCAATAGTTTGTAGGAGCCTACCCATTTATAGTATGCTCACATTCTTGAATTCTGGATCCCCCTTACAAGGAAATCGGTTCCTTCGAATGGAGGGAGTCTAAGGCCACAGCTAGACCTAAGGTTTATCCTGGGATCATCCAGGGTTCGCCCCTGCCTGAGCACTGGATCCCCTGTGTGTCACCTAGATGAACAGGTCTGACCCCTGGATGATCCAGGGTCTCGCTATGGCCTAAGTCAATCTGCCTGCAAAGCAGGCTGTGGGATTGATTGCTCCGGAGTTTACAGCAATTTGCAGGTTGCAGCCTCAGCCTCGCAATCCATTCCTTACTCACTGACCTGGTAGTAATTCTCGCTGGTTTTGAGGGATTCCTGGGGTCTTAACTGCTTTTGCTGAACTGAACTATTCTTCCACCTTCTCCCTCTTTTGCAACCAACTGATATGAACGCCTTGATGTCGATGGAAAATAATCATGAATCATGTTGACTGGTCTGAAATATATAAAGAATATTTTAAAATATGCACACATAAAACCTGGAAGCCAGTGAATATATATATATATATATATATATATATATATATATATATATATATATAATCACAAGGGCTGACACTTGCCCTGGCTGGGTGGGTGAAGAGGGTTTCTAAATTACACTGAGCCTCTTGGAGGGATCGCTCCAAGAGGCTCAGTGTAATTTAGAAACCCCCTTCACCGACCCAGCCAGGGCAAGTGTCAGCCCTTGTGCCATGTGAAAGGGGCCTGCTGAACAGCCCAGCGATTGAGGAAGACTTTAGGGGCTCTTCGATACACTTTTGATGGGAAAATATTGATCCAGCCCCGGCTGCAGTGCCTTTTGGCACCGTCTGACACACAATAAAAGAGTTCAAAATATGTTACTTTCCAGTGAGCCAACGTTGGTAGAAAATCCAGAAAACAGTGACGGCTCCTTCTGCTTCCACCAACATGTGGGGCTAATAAAACAGATAGGCATCTGGTTGGACCGACTCAGTCTCTCTACTGTAGTTTGCGGCTGCCATCCAAAAAAAAAAGAGGAGGGGGAAAACCCACCACCGATGGCTTGGAGATTTCTCCAGAGAATTTAGATTGCAGTTGGAGGTGGTCACCTGGATTTACATGTTACAGTGGATTCAGATTCGGAGCCTGAGGAGGCCCACCCACAACTCCATAGGCGGCCTAATCCTGCGTAGGTATATTTGTTCGGAAATGCCCTCTCACATTCCAAGGAACTTACTCCCAAGTAACAGGGCCATCCTATGCATGGTTACTCGGAAGTAAGTTCCTGCATATTAGTACGTCTAAGATTGCAGCCCAAGGTTGTGATTTTATGCAAACTTCCTAGGGAGTAATCCCGCACTGAACAGAGAGTGGGACTTACTTTTGAGTAAACGTGCCAGGGTTGTATTGTAACTGTGCCTAGGCGGAACTGCACAGCCTTCAATCCTGCTTATAACAACCCACGCCGATCCCGAACATTTTAAAAGAAAGGGGTGTAAAACGAAGTTCACAACCTGGGTTATTCAAAACTCCAGGCAGCAAGACGATTTCAACCCGTGCTACCTTTAATGGGAGTGAAATCGCTTAAAATCTAGGCTGTTTTTTTTATGATTCATGTAGCCGAGTTGCTGCAAATCGCTTTGGATTCTAATGGATAGACTCGGCCCGGATTACAGACTTCCTGGAGCAGCACACACCTTTGCAGGTTTACTCGGAAGTAATTCTTATGGAGTCCAAAAGAGCTTATTCCCAAGTAAACGTTCATAGATTCACAGCTGGAGTCTCTGTCATTGTATGGGTCCCGCTTCTGAGAGCATCTGCCGAGGCCTGGCTACCAAGGCCACAGCTAGACCTAAGGTTTATCCTGGGATCATCCAGGGTTCACCCCTGCCTGAGCACTGGATCCCCTGTGTGTCACCTAGATAAACAGGTTTGACCCCTGGATGATCCAGGGATAAACCTTAGGTCTAGCTATGGCCCTAGAGTCGATAGCAGGCTTGAGGCGGTAGGTTCCCCTTTTTGGAAACAGGGTTGGATCCAGGATCTGCGTTCCGCGAGAGAAGGAGGCCTTCTGCTCACAGAAGGTCCCTTAAACCTTACTTTTTTTGGAGGGGGGGATCTTCCACAGTCATCACAAAGGATCTCCTGACTCTTTGTGGAGCCTTTTTAGGGATCTGGAGGACTGCTATGGGAACTCCACTTCCTTCAGCGCAGTTGATTCAGCCTCAATCCGGATCCAGCTCACAGACTGCAAACATCCTAGCAATTCTTTTCACATTTGTATATATCTATATAAATTAATACATGCCAATTTTATACAGATTTGCATCCTATGGTCCTGGGACCCTAAATATTTTCAGTACCTAGCACGGCTCCTGCTGATAGTGGATCATAAAGTAAACTTTAGTGAATTCAAATGAAATTCCTTGTCTTGAGCACAATCACATCGCCCAAAGACTCTAATCAGTAACTGGCTTTTACAAGAACTCTCTCTCTCTCCCTCTGTGACACAGCCTGGGAACTTTATACAGAAAATGTGCTCCCGGTGGGTGTAGTCCAGGAACACTGATGGCAAATTGTTGAGGGCTACCAAATGCCAGATCCTGCATTCCCCAATTATTGTTTCAGCATAAAAACATGGGGGGTTCGAGCCTAAGGGACCTAGAGGATTTGTTTGCCCAGCATAAGAGGGTGTCTTTGGGAGGGGAACCTATCCCCATGATCTTCTGCATATGGTGGACACAAAAGTAATTCCCACTGAGTTCATTGGGACTTACTGTCATAGGATTGCAGTCTCAGGTGTGGTGGTGGTGGGGCTTGAAAACCTCAAGAGATCTATTGCATTTGGGGACTGTTAGGGGCACAGAACAGATTTCATTGCATTTGCTAGCAGTTCCAATGGATCGAGTTCTAGGTTAAGAAATGAATGGGCTCCAATCACTTCCCTAAATGGACGGAGGCTTCTCATTTTCTTGCAGGAATGGCTGCGCGGGGGTGGGGGCGCTGCCAGTCTAGGCTTGATGAGATGAAAGATATTTTACTAGTAATAGAATGGACAAAAAACGAACGCAGGCGCGCGCACATTGAATGCCCAAAGGAAGAGAAATAGTATCCTATCCAGAGGTCCCCAGAGTTTGGGCAATAGACAGCTCACCCTCCAGGGTCCCGAAAGCTTGGTGGCCCCTCACACAATGTGACCTCTATTTTCCAGACAGAAAAGGGACGAGAACAAAAAGGCCCACTTTATGCTTCCTTGACAATAGTGTTCCTGTTTCACATTCGCTAAATCATCATCAAAAGGATGTAACCAAACGGTGCAGTACTTTATGGGTGTAATGATTACGTTGTAATCAAATGACAATCAGCCCACAGGGAGATTCGCTTATAGCCCCTAGTGGGTTACCTATGAACACCTGTAGGATGGTAGAACTGAACACATTACATTACTGGAAGTGAACGTTCCCTGATCATTACAAGTGGGGCTTAAGAGCTCAATCACGGAGCTAATTTTGCCAAACTCAGATGGGATAATTTGGCTTTACAGCCCGTGAGGACATGCTTCATCCCATGCATGGATTGAAGCTGATGCGTCCACTTCTCACATCAAGTAGTCTCACACCATTGATAAACTCGCCATTTTATATACTGGGCACCACTAAAACAGATAGTCTTCCAGGTGTCACAATACTCCTTGGCTGCAATCCTATGCACACTTACGGGGCTTGATCCCATTAAATCCAGTGGTTCTGAGTAAACTAAATTAAGATTGGGTTGATGGTTATTCTGTTATTTCAGTGATGCCTCCTTCCATTTTAAGCAAACTTCTCTTGAATCCATTAAGCTTGCTTCAACTACTCAGAAACTATAGCTGCAACCGTGAACTCACTAAAGAGGGTAGTATCCAATGCTAGTCCTATGTAGAGTAAATCCATTGAAATGAATGGGACTTAAGTCTCATTAAGAACATAAGAAGAGCCCTGCTGGATCAGACCAAGGGTCCATCTAGTCCAGCACTCTGTTCACACAGTGGCCAACCAGCCATTGGCCAGGGATGAACAAGCAGGACATGGTGCAACAGCACCCTCTCACCCATGTTCCCCAGCAACTGGTGTGCACAGGCTTACTGCCTCGAATAGTGGAGATAGCACACAACTATCAGTGCTAGTAGCCATTGATAGCCTTTGCCTCCAGGAATTTATCCAACCCCCTTTTAATGGATCTATTCTAGGTAGGACTAACGTTGGATACTCCCCTATACCAGCTTACCTGAGGGAGGACATTTTATTGAACCCAGTGGGGCCTACTTCTCAGTAGACATGCATAGGATTGCGCATTGGTGTTAATGTCTGAGTAACGGTGTGTAGGATCAAAGTGTCAGGCTGCTATCCTAAGGATTCTTACTTGACAGCCCACTCCATCGAAATGACTATGCCGAAGGGAAGGACCCATCCTATGCCTGCTTTCTTGGAAGTAAGTCCCTTTGCCTTCAAGGGGGTTTACTTCCAATTTCAACTTAGCGGGCCTCGGAAGTTATAAGCCATTATGCCCCCCACCCCGTGCACCTCCCATTTTCTCAAGCAAACGCCTCCAACGCCGAGATGCCGGCAAATGAAGAACTCTTCGCGTGCCACGGACTGTGAAGGGCATTTCCGCTCCTAATTCGGGAAAAGAAACTGTCTCGCCTCTGCTGCTACTGTGCATTGGCTTAAAAAAAAAGGGGGGGGATCAACCTTAAGAATGGACGGAGGGAAACGGGTTTAGCTACAGCGAAGATCTTAGGAAGAGATCCCAATATGGTGATATTTTTGCCTTCCCCCGTCGTGGCGACGTCCGACTCATCCGGAGCAAGCTGCCAGAATGTTTTCCTTTCCTTTCTAGGGTGAGCCTTGGAGCGCTAATGCAACAAACCCGCTCCGTCCTCCCTCCTCCCAAAGGCGTCATGATCTTTACAGGAGAAAGAGAGAGAGAGAGAGAGAGAGAGAGAGAGAGAGAGAAGTTTTTGTTTTGTTTTGTCAAGCCAAGCTTGCTACTTGGCCAGCCAAAAACTTGTTTTCAAGACCCCAAGACCAACCCAATGAGCGGTGGGGGGGGGGGGAAGGCAAAGATTATGGAAGCCTGAATTTTACTCTCACCCACCAATGCCCCCCCTTTAAGTTTTCATCTAAAACTGACACCTTGGTCATAGCATAATGTAAAAGCATCCTTCTCCTATTGTTAATAAGTACCATCCACCACCCATGTCAATCAGGTGATCATGGAATCATAGAATAGTTGAGTTGGAAGGGGCCTATAAGACCATGGAGTCCAACCCCCTGTTCAATACAGGAATCCACCTTAAAGCATCCCTGACCAATGGCTGTCCAGCTGCCTCTAGGAGGCCTCTAGGGTGGGAGAGCCCATGACCTCCCTAGGTCATTGGTTCCATTGTCGTACTGCTCTAACAGTCAGGAGGTTTTTCCTGATGTCCAGCCGGAATCTGGCTTCCTGTAACTTAAACCCATTATTCCACATCCGGCATTCTGGGATGACCAAGAAGAGATCCTGGCCCTCCTCTGTGTGATAATCTTTCAAGTACTTGAAGAGTGCTGTCATCTCCCCTCAATCTTCTCTTCTTAAGGCTAAACATCCCCATTGTCATACTGCTCTAACAGTCAGGAAGTTTTTCCTGATGTCCAGCTGGAATCTGCCTTTCTGATGGGTGTCTTTATTCTAAAACTGGGCCAAAACAGATCTTACTTTAAATCTTGTGTGTAACAGCTACACTTTTTCCCAATTTCTTATGTTTAGGTTTCCTGGTTTGTTTTGTTTTTACTCTAGAGTAGCTGCAGCCCCCCCCTGTCCCTTTGGATTGGGTCCCTAACATGGGTGGCAGTGGTAAGAGAGTCTTTAAGATCCAGATTGGATCCCCTGCACCTACTCTAGGGTAAAAACAAAATGAACCAAAGGCATAGCTGCTAGGCACAGATTTAAAATGATGTCTGTTTTGTAGGATTGATTTCGAACTAAAGTGTACCTGCTTTTTATTTCCAGTTCGGTTATTTTTGGAACGTGTGTCCATTCTCACGACCCACAGTGGGATCCTGGTATCATCCCTTGAGTCCTAAAACAGTCTGAGGAAGCATGGGTGACCAAACACTCAACTGTACCCTTTCCGCCTTAGGCCGCTGTGGAAAACCCAAATAAACGCAGCATTAGTTTGCAGAAGCCTGACGCGCATCCAAGGCTGCTACAGCAGGACCCGGGGGCTTGAGAGTTAGCACGCGCCCCTGCTATGGATGCCGTGACAAAAGTGATTGTGAGAACAGCTGCCTTAATGTCGTTTGCTGCCGAGAAAGGAGGGTGCAGACTGAGATCCCTGTAGATTTGGGGTTGGGGGAGAAAACTTTGCAATTTGGATTTGAATGAGGAAAAGGCTGAGAGTTCCTAGATGGAGTTAGCTAGAATTGGGGTGCGGCCTGATGTCTGTGCGCGCGGGCTCACGAAAATAACTTTCTGCAAATCAGAGGCACGGGAAGGCTATTATTGCCTCCGCTTTGCCTTGTTTTGTATATCTGTCAATAAAGTAATGTGGCAAAGTCACCCTAATTATCCAGTCCTCTGCCCATCCTTGTAGCACTGCCCCTGGAGCTCTTCTTGGGATTACTTTCCCACCTAAATGCCTTTAGGTAGGGTGACCATATGGGAAGGAGGTCAGGGCTCCTGTATCTTTAACAGTTGTATTGAAAAAGGAATTTCAGCAGGTATCATTTGTATATATGGAGAACCTGGTGAAATTCCCTCTTCATCACAACAGTTAAAGTACAGGAGCTATACTAGAGTGACCAGATTTGAAAGAGGGCAGGGCACCTGCAGCTTTAAATGGTGTGATGAAGAGGGAATTTCACCAGGTTCTCCATATATACAAATGACATCTGCTGAAATTCCCTTTTCAATATTTATTTATTTATCACATTTATATACCGCTCCCATAGCCAGGGCTCTCTGGGCGGTTTACAGAAATTCTAATATTGAGATAAAAACAAGTATACAAAATTTAAAATTCTAAAACACAGAACATACACACATAGAGCATTAAAAACCATTAAAAAACTAAACATGTGGGTGATTAAGATGGGTCCATTTCAGCAGGTGTCATTTGTATGCAGGAAGTACCTGGTGAAATTCCCTCTTCATCACAGCAGTTAAAGCTGCAGGAGCCTTTCCTTCTTGATAGATACAAAAGAGGACAGGGCTCCTGCAGCTTTAACTGTTGTGATGAAGAGGGGCTGCATGCATACAAATGAATTCTGCTAAAATTCTTTTTTCAATACAACTGTTAAAAATACAGGAGCCCTGTCCTCCTTTCCATAAAACCACACCAAAACTTTCGGATTAGGCACAAACCCCTGCATTCTCTCTGAACTGAGATGGTGGATCACCCTGTGGCTGTTATTAATCCCTGTTGGTGTTTTTAGCAATCTCTGAGGAGTTTAGAAAGGTGATTAGCATCCAGACCTTGAGCCCTGGGTTACTTCTGAAGTAAAGGCTGGCATTCTCAGTGCGACTGACTCTCTTCTAGGTAACTGACCCTAGGATTGCATCCCTGCTGCACAGGTCAATGCATTTGACTTTTATGGGGAACTTCAGTGAGACTTACTCCTGAGTAAGTGCGCAACACTAGGCTGCTGCTAACTGGAATGAAGTGCACTGACATTAAAAAAGAATAAGAGGCGTCTTTTGGACTGTGTGTTTGCGTCAAAGTAGATGAGATTGGCTTGTTAACCTCACAGCAATCCTGTGAAGTTGGATAGGCAGGTCTGGGAGGCAGAGACTAGCTAAGGTCACCCACGGCAGAGCTTACTTCATTATTCATTTGTTTATTTATTTAAGGTATTTTTTATGCCATTCCTCAGTGAAAAAGGTTCACCCCAGTACAAAATACCACTGCTGACTTACAATCTAGAAAAGACACAACACACGAGGAAAAAGGAATGGGGAGGGAAGAGGAAAAAGTAATTAAGATTATAATCCCTGACCTGGGAGAAAACCCCATTCAACACTATGGCACTTCTGAGTAATCATGTATAGGATTGCACTGTAGATCTTTCAGCAGTTTTGGTGGAATGGTCCCAGGTTCCTCCCTCATCTCCTTCAGTACACCTTAAGAGGCAGCTTAAGCCTGTTTCTTAGAATGGTACTATAGCTGTGTTTGCAATGTGCTTTTGTTTGTTTGTTTGAATGCCTAGGTCAGCTCTAAAAGCCCAACAGAGATTTCAGCCTTTCTCAAGTTCCTGCATCCCACACTGGACTTGATTTGGATAAAATATTAACTCTCAGGGGTGTGCGGATTGGAAGGATAGTGCAGTGGGTCACTAAGGGGTGGTGGTGAAGGTAGAATCAGTTGAAATCCAAATACTTGAATTGTGAGTAGGAGGGAATTATGCAGAAATTTACTCAAGGAATTTTAGCCCTTGGCTATTCCTGTGATTTTACAGGAACAGTGTTGGGGTAAACCTCTGCTATTGGGAATATAAAAATGATGATGATGATAATGATGATGATGATTGATGATGATGATGTAGAAAAGAAAAAGGGAAAGAGGGAAAATATACACCACTTGCTATGAAGTTAAAGAACTATGGCAACAGGAAAGGGTCACACTCACAACTATTCCATTAGTCACATCAGTCACTGGCATCACATTAAAAAAAAACCTATACAGAAAAGTGAGAAAACCTTCAGAAACTGGGCCTGCTAAAATGCAGCCACACAAACATCCAGAAAACAGTCATACTTACAACAACAACAACAACAACAACAACAACAACAACAACAACAACAAGTCATACTTAGAACATGCTTAATTGTCAGGAAATTCCAGAATCAAGAAAAGACTTGGCAAAGGCCATCATGTTTGACTAGAAAAACCACTAGGAGTGAAAAAAGAGATGATGATGATGATGATGATGATGATGATGATGATGATGATGATGGCTATTATTCCAGCCGAAGATCTCAAGGTGTGAAAATGACATCATTCATGTTCTTCATCACAGCCAGATTTCAGGCTATTCTTTTTATTAGGATCTTGAGATCCAGCAACCAGAACCTGGTGCAATAGACATACACTTAGAATTAAAGAACTCTGTGTCCAGGACTTTTATTTAAGTCCAAGAACTGGGTGGAGTTCATAACCCTGCCATCCTTAATCTATTCCTGGCTATTTGTTTCTTTATTATATTTCTATATCACAATAGCAAAAGCTCTCTAGGCAGTTCACAACAATGAAAGCCATAAAATAGAGCATGAGAAAAGATAATCTGAAAGTTCAAAAAAAATTGGTATAAAGTAAAAAAATAAAAACCAAATAAAAAACCTAGGAGACGTGCAAAGATTTAAAATACAGCAATAGATTTAAAACAACAGAAGCAGAAAGACTAAAACTGTTTAGCCCCCTGCAGATTTCTTCATTTCAGCAGTATAATGGGCTGGGGATATCATTTTGTTTCTGCTATTGATTGGGAGTAAAAAAAGAAGAAGAAGAAATCCTTGCTGATTTATGTCAAATCACCCAGCGATCTACCAGTAAATTCAGGTCTATCTTCTGTCCACCCTGATGTACTATATATGCAAGCAGGTATTTTCATGCTTTCTCAGATGTAAGTCCCAGTGATTTCAAGGAGATTTACCTCCAAGTAAATATGTAGGATTACTGTGGCCTTTAATCCATCAAGGGCACAATCCTATGCATGTTTAGACAAAAAGAAAAAGAAAAACAAAGTCCTACAACTCCCAGCCAGCAATGAATTGTAGGATTTTCCCCCCTGTCTAAATATGCCTAGGACTGTGCCCTAAGGCATTAGTTCTAAACAACCTGGGTTGAACCCAGATTTAGTAATGGGACTTAAGTGAGTAATGATTTAAATCTACGCATGTCTTAATTCTAAGTCACTTTAAGTAAGCAAGGCTAAACCTGGATCCAACTCACTTACTAGGGAGGAAACCCTCATAAACAAAATGGGACTGACTTCTGAGTAAACATGTGTAGTATTGCACTACAAATCATTCACACTCTTACTTTCAAAGAAGGGCCATTGACTTCAGTGGGACTGACTTCAAATGAAACCTGCATATGTTTGACCTGATAGTAGTAGTAATGCTGGGGTAGCCTTCCAGATGTTTCTCGGACTGCAGTTCCCATCATCCTTCTCATCATTGGCTATGCTGGCTAGGGGTGGATGGGAGTTGCTGTCCAACAACATCTGAAGGGCCACAGGTTGACTGTCCCTGCAATGTGGGATGGGAGGATTGACGATCTGCACCTTTGGCCACTAAGATTTCTCCTCTTTCTTTACTTTTTTCTAGGGAAAACAATGAAAATTCCAGCTCCAACGGCCACAACCCGCTTTCCTCCTCCCTGAACGGCAACAAGGCAGTTTTGGGCAGCTCTGAAGATGAGAAAACACCCTCAGGGACCCCTGATCATTCGTCGTCTAGCCCCGCTTTACTGCTCAATTCGAACCCAGGTTTACAACCGCTCCACAGCTTAGGCCATCCCCAGGGTCCTAGTGCCATTCCGGTACCTAGTGCGGACCCTCTGCACCATCACAGTTTGCAAGACTCCATCCTCAACTCCATGTCCTCTAATCTGGTTGACCTTGGCTCTTAAACATGCTTGTGGCATCAATGAAGTTCCCCTAGCCCAAGCTTCCCTCTCAGCTGTCTTTTTTTTACTGTTTTTTTTTTAAAAAAATCTCATATCTATTATATGAAAAATTGAAAGGGATGGCAAACTCTTGATTCCAGATCCGTTGTCTCGCTTTGGATCAAATGGCTGGCCAGCTGACTATTGACTTATTTGGAAGGTACTGTAAAGCTCAAGACCTTTGCAAGCTGTTTGGGGACAAAGTCTTAAGAGAGGGTTTGGCGAAGCTGGTTGCAGAGTGATGGAGCACTCTTTCCTTAAGGACTTGTTTTGTGGGGAGAAGGGGGCAGAGGAGGTTGATGCAGAAGCTAATTTGGGAGGATGGAATGGGGTGGACATAGCAGCTTCAGTATTTGCAGTCTCTTGGTACTTCATCGGATCTAATCTTTGGGTTGCCAACTTCTTAACTGACCCCTGTAGCAGTGCCTCAACCTGATCTGCAGGGATCAGCCAGTGAAGCTTTTCAAGACATGAGAGATGGAACAGACCAAAGGTCAATTCAGTTCAGCATCCTGTTTCCTATAGTAGCCAACCAGATGCCTCTGGGAAAGGACTGGCCCTACCATTTGGCAGTTGCCTTAGGCGGCAGATACTGGGAGGGAGCAACAAGGTATTAGAGGTGAGAGCTGTGTGCTATACGCAGCCTACTCTGTGCCTGCTAAACTAGTTTGCTGCCTTCAGATGCAGTGGAGGATGCTGTCCCATCTGAAGTATTGAAATAAGATTCAACTGCATGTCCAGTTGGCTTTTGTACATGGAACGGGACTGGGTGCCATCTTGTTTTTTTTGCCTTAGGCAGCAAAATGTCTTGGGCCATTGGGCCAGATGGGAGGCACTAGTTTCCCCCCATTGTTACCCCAGTAACTGGTATTCAGCGCTCTCTGAACTTGGATGCCCCTATATAATCATTATGGCTGGGAGCCACTGATAGATTTGTCCTCCAAGAGTTTATCTAATCCCCTTTGCAAGCCATCTAAGCTTGTGGCTCCCCCTAGTGGCAACAAATTTCACACATGTCAGCCTTCCTCAACTTGGCACCTTCCAGATGTGTTGGACTACAACCCCCACCATCCCCAGCATTAGATGATGGGAGCTGTGGTCCAATACATTTGGATGGTGCCAAATTGGAGAAAGCTGCATTAATTTATCACCTGCTCATTACTGCATCTTAAGCTGCTGTCAAAAGTTCGTAGTGTAACAGTAGGCAACCTGCAGCGCTCCAGAAATTCAACTCGAAAGCTCCCATCAGCCCAACTAGCATGGCCAATAGTCTGGGATGATGGGAGTTGTAGTCCAGCAACATCTGGAGGGCTGTAGGTTCCCCAGCCCTGACCTAGATACTGAGGCTGCCTGCAAAATTGGCAACTCCATCCAAACCTGTTTATGATAGTGAGTCTTTTAGCCCACACCAACATGGAAAAATGTCCATCTGAAATCATTGCACTCCTTTCCATATAGGAGGGGGTTTGTTTGTTTGTGGTGGCTGCTGCAGTCTTCAGCTTCTTTCCTTAATGACTGTAATGAGACTCATCTCATTGTGGTTTCCAGGCAGTAAAACAACAGCAACTCTATTGACTGTAATGAGACTCGTCTAAGTTGTGGAATCCAGGCAGTAAAACAACGACAACAACACCAACGACCAACAACAGCAACAGCAGGTTACATTGTCTGGCAGGAGTAGAAGTCTCCTGTTGAAAGGGAAGCCACACTTCTCACCTTCAAAACACAGTAGTGGTCAGGGTACTATATATGCCAATGCAGGCTACCTTTCAAATGCAGTAGTACCTAACAGCTTGTAAATTGCTGCTGGCATCTAGGCATGCCCCTAGTCCATACTATTCTCCTTTGTAGCTGATGCCATGCAAAAGAAAGAAAGAAAGAAAGAAAGAAAGAAAGAAAGAAAGAAAGAAAACAGGGAGGGTGGGCTTGTTTCGCCTCATCCAGCATGGTTCTTTTGCTATTCTTTAGGCAGGGATGAGGACGAGATCCACGAATCGCTTAAGCCAGAGAACTTGCCTTCCATCGATCCGGTGGTTCCAAGGTTGGAGTTGAAGCTGGGAGATCTGGGTTGAGCTCATCGACTCAGTGGGCACACTTCAACCTCAGTTCCCTCACCTGTAAAATGGGAACAAGGGCAAACTACCTCACAGGGCTATTTGTGAGGATAAAGACTGTACAGCATTTTGCACATTTAACACTGAGATAGCCTATATCCTTCATTATTATTAATATACATAATAATATTTTTCCCCTCTGAGGTCTGTGGGGCCATCCCAGTTAGTGTGCATAATTGTCCAGGCTTAAGTGGCTTCTAGGTCATATCCCTAGGCTCCAAGTTTGAACCGCGTGGAGCCCATGACACCTATCAAATCATTACCTGGCCAAAAGCAGTTCTTATATCTCTAATCTATCTCTATCTATCTATATATCTCTATAAAATAACCCGTTGCTGTTCATCGAAACCCAAGGACAATAATCAAGCGTCAGTGAGGCTCCCCCTTCGGATTTTGTGTATTGTTTATATTATGTGAATAACGGTCTTTGGAAAAATATTTCTGCTTCTATTTTATAATAAAATCAAGAAATCCAGCCTACTGTGCAAGAGATGAGCGGTTTTGTTTTTCACCAGCACCCAGAGCTCTTTTTAAATACCATAATAATTATTAATAGGTTCTGACTGGCGTGATTGTATGTTAACCATTATCTGGTCTTACTGTCATGGATTGACACCCCCATGGGAATTCTGGGAATTATAATACTAAGTAGAAAATTGACAGCACCGTGACAAGACTACATTTCCCAGAATTTCTTCCAGAGAAACCTTGACAGTTAAAGTAGTTCTCATGATGACAAGAGGGAGAGACAGATGCCTGTTTATGTGCTGTGAGAAATGGAAACTTTCCTAAACTTGATGGAAAGATGCTTAGGCTACAATCCTGTACCTACCTGGGATTAAGTCCCATTGAATTCACTGGGGCTTATTTCTGAATAGATATGCATATGATTCTTATCCCTATCTCCACCCAAGGTTCCCCCAAAAGAAGGAAAAACTGTTCCAGAGTTTAAACCTGTATCCATTTCTCCATCCATCTACATGCATGCTTCTTTTCGCAAACTCCACTTTTAGTCGTCAAATGTCAAGTACCAAATCCCAGTTCTATTCTTCAAGTTTCCAGTCCTCCTTGAGGGGAGAAATTTCAAAAGAACATATGCCTATTGTTTAAATCATATTTTGAAGCTCAAAGAAGCAGGGGATGGGAGATAGGTTGCACACCACACATCTGCCTTTCCCCCCAGGATCATCCCTGTGCATGCAAATGTCACACAGGGGATCCCGGGAGCAGGTAGGGATGATCTCTCCATTTTCCTGGGATAATCCTTAGGTGTAAAAAGGGCCAATGGGCTCACCTACACCAAGCAGGATATTCCACTATGAAAGCGGTATATAAAAGGCAGGTGCCACCCTACTGCTTTACAGCAGTATTGAAGTGCACTGCAGGATCTACACTACTGCTTCATAGTGGTACCGAAGTGCACAGACAACTGTTGGGGCCCGTGACACATCTACACCAAGCAAGATATAAAACTATGAAAGTGGTATCTGGTCTGTGTCAAAGGGCCCCAACAGTTGTCAGTGCACTTCAATAGTGCTATAAAGCAGTGGTGTGGCTCCTGCCTTTTATATAACCACTTTCATAGTGGAATATCTTGCTTGGTGTAAATGAGCCCTTAGAGAGGTTCTTAGCTCCATCTCCATCCGAGATGCCCCTGGAAGAAGGAAAAGTTGCTAAAGTGTTTTAAGCCTGTAATGTTGACATGCTCTTTCAGCTAGTACTGTTTACAAACCACTTAGGATTAACCATGTGCTAGGTACTGCAAGAAACCAGGTAAAGGTCATTAAACCATAGCCTCCTTCTCAGAGCTAATTCACATGTGTGTTAAGTACTCACTCTACTATGATTCACCATGAGAGCATGATGAGTGATGTTAAGTAGTAAGAAAACTGCGGCGTTGAATCTCTGACCGCTATTTTTACATGCCGTGAGTCCCATCTTTTCACCTTGCCTGGAGATAAAAGATGTACACGTGAATCTCACACCTTTTCTGCTAACTTCATGATGGATGTGTTCATCATAACATGATGGAACTACATTTCCACTTAGAATCAAGCCTGATCAAAGGCTGGTGGCTCCATTATTATTTATTATTATTTATTTATATAGCACCATCAATGTACATGGTGCTGTACAGAGTACAGTTTTGGTGGGGCCATGAATCCACTCTGGGTTTCTATTAGAACCATACAGAAGACTAAAGGAGCTATCCAAAGTGCTGTACCTATTCTGGGGATAGGGTTCAGCATTTTGAATAGCTCCTTTAGAATTCTGGCTGGTTCTAACTGAAAGCCAGAATGGATTCACAGCCCCACAGAAGTCAGAGCCATCAGCCTCCACTTGCACATGGAGTAAGCTAATCCTTCCATCCTCAATTGTGATCCTCTCTGTACCCCATGCCCGGGGCAATCACATTCAGGAAAAATATCTTCCATTGGTGCCAACAGACACCGATGGGCTTAGAAAATGGATTTGCACAGGATGGCAAGAGGGGAAGGTTAAATGGAAGATAATGGAGTGAAGTGAAGGGTTATTTTTGGCTTCTTGCAGGTTGCCTACGAAATTGGGTGGGCATTTCAGTAGGGGAAGTGGGATAATGGTACAATCCCGTCTGTGTCTACTCAGAAGTAAGTTTGATTGCATTCTGGGGCTTATTCCCATTTAAGTGGATATAGGATTGCAGTCTTAGATTATCTTCAAGTTTAAATTGCAAAACAAACAAACAAAAACAAAACACCCTGGACAAATAGTGTATTTTAAAAGCACGTATTGTGATTTTAAAAATAATAATGCATCCCCTATTAGCTATAGCAACATCATAAATACAAGCCACCCACTCCTATACATGTCTATTTAGCCATAGATCCCATTGAGTTTAATGAGGCCCATCCACTAGTAAATTGGTATAGGGTTGCAGCCTCCATCTTCCTTATTAAAGCTAAGGGACTGGTGCTTTTGACATTTTACTTTTTTATGTATTACATTTCTATACTGCCCAATAACCGAAGCTGTCTGGGCAGCTCACAACAGATTATAGACACACAGTCACTAAAACCCATTCAGACCATCCTATACATTGCTTAGAAAATAGTTTATTTCTTATTTTATTTTTTAAATGGTCTTGTGCCCAATCATCCACATGTACAGCCAACAACACAGGTGATTTTGAGAGATGACCATTTATAATCCGAGACATTTGCATCCATACTACAAACCAGTGCATATGCTGAAACCAGTCTTTGAAATGGGCATACTTGAAAGCAAACATCACTCCTCCATCCACAAAAACATTGCTTTGTTTCCTTTTATTTTATGGACTTGGAGAAGATAAATGTTTGATATGGACCGAGTAGGATACCAGGGCTTTAAAAAAAAGATCACCATGTTCCTTTGGGTGATCTTTCTAGAAATCAATGGCAGTGTCAAGTTCCTTGCCTTTGAGGACAAGGTTGAATTCGAAAGGAACAAATCTGGCAGTGGGAAGATCAGGAAGGTTTTAAAAAGCAGAAGGCAGGGCTGGTGGTGGAGGAAAGCAGGCTTACTGATTCGAAGTCTCTTGTGGCTATCTAGTCTGACTTTCTAGAATGCACTACCCAACGAGATAAAACAGCTTTCTCCAATCTGGTGCCCTCCCACAGTTTGTAGGTCAACTCATCTGAAGTGTACCAGGTTGGGGAAGGCAAGGTTAATATTTCAGCACTGCAGGAGCCATTAACTTGGAATAGCTATCATCCACTTTACTATGAGTCCTTCCAGATGAGTTTTTGTTTTTTGTTTTTTAATGCTGCCATCATCCTGCCTTGTTTACAGAATTTTACAGGGGTGGGGGCAGACAAGGACATCTTCCACTCTGAATCCTCCCATGTTTCCCCATCTCTCCTACCATCCTTTTCCTGACCATAGAAAATCTGCTAAAGAAAAAAAGACAGAATTGCTACACACTGGAAGTACTCTGTATTTGTAATTCCTTACACGGTATAGGAGCCCTCAGCTTCAGCCCATCTATAAGGCATGCATTCAAATGGGAATGGGACATCTACCTGTAACCAACTGATGGAAGTGGGTACTACTTGCCACTTGGCTGTTGAATAGGGTGACCATATGAAAAAGAGGACAGGGCTCCTGTATCTTTAACAGTTGTAGAGAAAAGGGATTTTCAGCAGGTATGATTTGTATGCAGACAGCATCTGGTGAAATTCCCTTTTCATAGCAATAGTTAAAGGTGCAGGTGCCCTCCTCTCTTTTGTATCTGGTCAAGAGGGCAGGACTCCTGCAGCTTTAATTCTTATGATGAAGACAAAATTTCACCAGCTGCTACATGCATTCAAATGACACTTGCTGAAATTCCCTTTTCTATACAACTTTAAAGATACAGGAGCCCTGTCCTCCTTTTCATATGGTCACCCTACTGTTGAAGGCTTATTGTAGGGTCAAGAATTCACCTGCAGAGATCTTGGGCAGAGGGTGGCAAATCCTCCTGCTGGCACGTGGATTAAGACCTGAAGGCTGCAAAACAATGTACTCATTTACTCAAGAGTAAGCCCCATTGATTGACAAGAAATGTACTCACTTGTAAATATGCATAAGATCAGTTTATTAGCCCACAGGCTCTCCAATGGAAAATCTCACAAACCAGGGAGAGTTTTGATCGCTCCTGCTTTCCCCAGGCTGGTGTTCTTCAAAAAAGCAGGACCACTTCGGGTGTCAAAACAATAAGTAGCAGTGTGAGTCAACACAACAAAGATCATGTCTGTACAAGGATGGGCCAGCTGCAAAGGTGAAACACTGCTACTACACCTTTAATTGCTGTGTAGACAAAGGCATCTCAGCAAGTCTAACTTGGCAGAACTATGAAAGGTACAAAGGCCTTGTCCTCTTTTGCACCTGGCTACCCTGTACAAGACAGTGAAGACGGGTTTTACACTCAAGATATAGGACTCTAATCAGGAGCTTTACATGCATTCTGGTTGAAATGTCTTGTTGATTGGTTACACCAGCCTTCCTCAACCTCTGCCCTCCTGATGCATTGGGCTACAACTCCCAGCATCCACCTGGCTAGGGGATGATGGGATTTGTATTCCAACACATCTGGTAGGCACCAAGTTGGGGAAGGCTAAGTTACATAATGCAATCCCATGGCATGTTTACTCAGAAGTCAGCCCCACTGCCTCGTTAAGCCTCACTTAATAGGGCTTACTCCCAAGTAAGTCTGTACAGAATTGCAGCCTTCATTGGCTACACCTGTCGGGCTTGAACTTTATAATTAAAGGGAAAGGCACCACAATTTAGACAAAAATTATTTGCACTACTACAAGCTCAATTCTCGGTGTCTTGCAATTACCCCATCAAAGAGTGCATTTACTGAATTATGTGATTCTAGATCGTAATAAATCAGTTCTTAGTGCCACTCGGTGGCTTATTCCTGTTTGTTTTAATTTCATTGGTAAACCAATGGAACTTGCTTCTTTTTTTCTTTTTTCAATTTAGGGAACTGAAAAATTACTCAGTTATCTGTACCCTTTATATTTTCACCCGATCCTCTCTCCCCACACTCTAGGAAAATAGCTGCATGTTAAAAGAGTATATAACCAACCTGTATTCGTGAATGTAATATTGGTATCCTATATTCACTTACATTAATAATAAAGCATCTTATATTTTAGTAAAGTATAGGGCTGATTTATTTTATTTTATTTATTTTTAAGAAATGAAGTAGGATTGGCTTACAATGAGAGTTTAGAAAAGCAAAACTAGAAGGAGGGGGATAATTTACTATAAAAGATAATAGGATCATAATAAACAAAGAACAATATCAGATAAGAGTCTATTATTATTATTATTATTATTTATTTATTTATTTATTTATATAGCACCATCAATGTACATGGTGCTGTACAGATTACACAGTAAATAGCAAGACCCTGCCGCATAGGCTTATGAATAAAATAGCTGCAATGTGCTGAATGGAATAGCCATAGCCCAACCTGGAAGGCACTTAAATCAAAGTGTAGTTTTTAGCAAATCCCAAATAAGTAATCCTCATAGGATCTGCTACTAAATTGCTCCTTCACTTCCTCCTTCTGACAGTCCTTTTCTTATATTTTTCTTATAAGTCTCTTGTTTTCACACCAACCATATTTACTTAGCAGCGCAATCTTATACATTGTCTGCTCAGAAGTAAATCCCATTAAGTTCAGTGGAGCCTACTCCCAGACATAAATGTGTGTGGGGCCACAGATTAAAAGTCTAATTGATCAGAGTGATATTTACTTCCAGTTAACTAAGACTAAGGATCACGGTTTTTGGTGTATAGAATCTCTAGACAGAAGCCCCATTGAGTTGGGATAAGAGAACGACCTCCATTTTGGGTGATAGGGTTCAGCACTTTGGACAGCTCCTTTAGAGTTCTGGCTGGTTCTGACTGTAACCCAGAATGAGTTCACAGCCCCACCAAAATTGGAGCCACCAGCCTCCACTGGTTTCATTTATTATTGCGGCTAAAAGCTGTTCACAGATCATGAACATGTGCACCCTTTTCACCAGGGCCTCTTAAGCGTGGGCCCCTCTGATCTCTATTTCTCTTTGACCTCCCTCGGTGTTCGTTGGAAACGTTTGATGGCAGAGTCTACAGCCACCTTGATGAAGCCAAAGAAGTGTGGGTCTCATCAGTGCCTGGTGGGAAGCCCACATTAAGTCCCATGATAGGAAAGAAATAATAATCAACTCTGTACTGAAGGAGATGTGTGGCAGGGCTCGCGCTAAAGATGCTGCACTAGCCCAACACCAACGCCTAACACAAGGTTAGTTGCTTTTGTGCAAAGGGGGGGGGGGAAGGGCACAACATGTTTAGCGCTAGCCCTGCGCCACCACTAGGTACCAATACCACCCATGGTTACAGATCGAGAAACGGAATGCTGCTCTTTTTTTCTAAATAGGAAGTGAGAGAGGATCAAACGAAGGCGCAATTTACTCGGGGAGGATGGCACAGACACCCACGCAGCCTAATAATAATAATAATTAATAATGCACTTATACCGCGCTTTGGAGGGATCTGTGTCCAAAGGGATGTGTGTCCAAATTTAAAAAGCAGGGACTAAGAAGGTGGAGCGATCAGGTAAGAGAAGGCGAATACTGTTGTGAGCCGCCTTTTTTTGGGGGGGGGGGAGGAGATTCTGTTCTGAAAGGCGGCCAAGATTTTTTTAAAAAAAATACTGAGGGATCAAAGGATTGGGTGAAACTCGGGAAGTGATAGTGTTGTTGAAGCCATGAGCTAGACAAAATTCGAGCTACTCAGTGCTATCCTATACACGTCTACTCAAAAGTAAGCCCTGCGACCTGAGTGTGCATGGGATTACAGCTTTAATTAGCGAAGCTTTTTCGCCTCGGTGTTGTAAAGTGGGCGGGGGGGGGGGCGATCCCTACATGTTACGAGGACTCACTTATAGCTTGTCTTTGGCAATTGTGTTTTTCGAAACAAGTTCAAAATTGCTTCCCCACTCCCCCGGTGCTTACTCGATGTGTTGTACACCCGCTTGCGTTTCGTAAGAGAGGCTGAAAATGCACAAAGGGCCATCATTAATCCGGGATGTGCAAAGGATTTCAGATCTGATTCACCAGAAGTGAATTCTGTGTGGGTAAACCTTACGTTGGGAATGTTTGACCGTAGTGTTCCTGTTTAGACGTGGGTGTGTTTTAAATAAATGCCTTAACAAAGAAATCCAGTGCAGGATTTTGATTTTACACCTTTGGTTATTTATGCCATTGAAAAAGATTCCCGAAAACAATTGCTCTTGATCTCCCACAATGCTTCCTAAAATCCCCTGTCTCACCGCCCCCCACTTCCGCAGGAGGAAAATATAAGCGGAGGGATTTATATGTGATTTGATGTTCTCTGTTAATTAACGTGGAAGAGTGGCTACTTGCAAGGGCACCTTCTCACATTAGGTGGAAAGCCTTTGATTTACTGTTCTACACTTGATGACTGTCAAAATGAACACGTGAAATTTACTCCAGTGAAAACAGTGAGTAGATCGGGTCCACATTCTCGTTCAGCTCTGGAAACTCCTTGATGACTTTGGTAATTCACTCACTGACTCAGGCACTTTCTCAACCTAACCTACCTCACAGAGTTGTTGTGAGAATAACAAAGGGTGGGGGGAGGAGAGAATCAGAATGCTGCCCTGCATGGAGGAAGAGCCGGAAGAAAAAGTAATAAAAATACAATGTTTCATTTTTATTTATTAAGGGATACACACCTAAAAGATACATAGCAAGTATGTGCACAACCTGGTTTGTTGTTATTCTACACTTGATGGCTGTCAAATGGATGTATAAACGGATTCCACTGAAAAGCATTATGGCTCTCAAACTGTGCCTGTGAAGAGAAAGCGTGAGGGCACCAGTCTCACCTCTAATAGCTTCATCTATTTATTTGTATGCCTCTGTGCCCAGCGGAGGCTGGTGGCTCTGATTTCGGTGGGGCTGTGAATCCATTCTGGGTTTCAGTCAGAACCAGCCAAAACTGACTGATCTATTATGACCCATAAATTATGACATAAGCTAGGGATGGGAACATGTGGTTCCTCAAGTTGTTGCTGGATTGCAACTGCCATTATCCCTCACCACTGGCTATGCTGACTGGGTGGGACAACATCTGGAAGGCCATTCATTCACCACCCTTGGCATAAGTTTTCATGGGCCTTAGCTAGACCTAAGGTTTATCCTGGGATCATCCAGGGGTCATCCCTGTTCATGTAAATGACACATAGGGGATCCTGGGAGCAGGCAGGGACAACCCCAGGATGATCCTGGGATAAACTTTAGGTGTAGCTAAGGCCATGGACTCAAATCCCCTTCATGAGCATAGGCATACACAAGGGTGTGCTGGGTATGCCCAAGTGCACCCTAATGTCTCTAGCAATAAGTGCTGAATTGAGGGGGGCAGTAAGTAGGGATCCAGATGCAGTAGGAATGGCCCTCTGGCTGCCCTCCAGCTGCCCCACCACCACACCAAAGCACCACGCTGCTTCTGAGAGAGCATCATTGCTCCAGACAGCAGGAATGAAAAAGGCCAGTGTCACCACAAAGCCTCACCAATGCTGGGGCTTGGGGAACATCTCCTCATTCCCCGCCCCCACACCTGCAACAGTCCTCCCACAGTCAGCCAAACTGAACGCAGAGTAAGGCATCAGTGTCTACAGTGTTTATTAAATAAACAAATTAAAATAATGTCCTTTATGACTGAGTAGTCCGTAAATGCTCATCTTTTTTAAAAAAAATCTCTGGGTGCACACCCTAATGAAATGTGCTGTGCACACTTATGTTCATAAAATTCAAGAAGGGTTATCCTTAATTCCAGGGGACTGAAAGCAGGGAGGTCAGAAGTAAATGAAAGATCACAAGCTGAATATGAGCCAACAGTGTGATATGGCTGCAAAAAAGGCAAATGCTTTTTTGGGCTGCATTAATAGAAGTATAGCTTCCAAATCGTGTGAGGCACTGGTTCCTCTCTATTCGGCCCTGGTTAGGCCTCATCTAGAATATTATGTCCAGTTCTGGGTGCCACACTTCAAGAAGGATGCAGACAAGCTGGAGCATGTTCAGAGGAGGGCAACCAGGATGATCAGGGGTCTGGAAACAAAGCCCTATGAAGAGAGACTGAAAGAATTGGGCATGTTTAGCCTGGAGAAGAGAAGATTGAGGGGAGACATGATAGCACTCTTCAAATACTTAAAAGGTTGTCATACAGAGGAGAGCCAGGATCTCTTCTCGATCCTCCCAGAGTGCAGGACATGGAATAACAGGCTCAAGTTACAGGAAGCCAGATTTCAGCTGGAAATCAGGAAAAACTTTCTGACTTTTAGAGCAGTACGACAATGGAACCAGTTACCTAGGGAGGTTGTGGGCTCTCCCACACTAGAGGCCTTCGAGAGGCAGCTGGACAACCATCTGTCAGGTATGCTTTAGGGTGGATTCCTGCATTGAGCAGGGGGTTGGACTCGATGGCCATGTAGGTCCCTTCCAACTCTACTGTTCTATGATTCTATGAAAGGCAGAAAGTTACAGATGGCAAGAAATTGCCTCTTTCGCTTCTGCTGCTGTGAAGTTTTCATTTAGCTATCCATCATGACCCCCAGGATCTCTTTCATGGAGAGGAACAACCAGGTCATACCCCATCTCAGCAGATTTGTACAGGTGAGAAGGTGATGGGGATTGACTATATAACTCCCATCTTCGGGCTGGGGAGGATGAGGCTGGAGGGCTCTATAGGTCGAGGGAGGGCTGTTTGAAGTCCTTTGCACATCCCGGATTAATGATGGCCCTTTGCGCATTTTCAGCCTCTCCTACGGAACGCAAGCGGGTGTTTACAACACATCGAGTAAGCACGAGTGGGGGTGGGTGGGGGGAAGAGAAGCAATTTTGAAGTTGTTACGGAAAACACACAGTTGCCAAAGACAAGCTATAAGTGACTCGTCCTAACACGTAGGGATCACACACCCCCAACCAGTTTGCAACACCGAGGTGAAAAAGTTTCGCGTAATTAAATCTGTAATCCCATGCACACTCAGGTCGCAGGGCTTACTTTTGAGTAGACGTGTATAGGATAGCACTGACTGGCTCAGACTTTGTCCTCCTTCCCAAATGAAGCGAGGCTCAGCAAGGTGTGTTTATCCCTCGTCCTTCACCTCTCTCCCTGCTCCTCCTTCTGTGGTCTCCTCGGCCCCTTCTCCACCAGGTAGATTGGAAGCTCCCTGGGGCGGGGAGTTGTTTTGTGTTATTCTGTACAACTCGGGACACAAGCCTGCGCTCCAAAGCTCAGGAGGAAGATGGAAAGATTTACCAGGTGAGATGTGACGAGGACGACGGCAGCTTCCTTCGAATTTTCTCACGTGGCTTCACATTTTCATCACCGGTTGCCCTCACCCCCACCCCGTTGATGATCTACCTTTAAATCTGATTGGATGCAATGGATGTATCTGTTCCCTCCACCACAGAGAAGATCCTGCGTGGAGAGAACAGATACATCCATTGTAGGGGTTCGTTTCAAGAATACTTTCTACCATACATCTACATGTACACGTTAAACATTCCGGAGGCTCCCAATTAACTACATTTAGTAGTTAATTGAAGGAACTATAAATGGTGGCATGCAATTCAACTTGCAAGCGATGTAATGAATATAAACACTCACCCACCCAAGTAGCTTCTTGGGGGTATTTCTTGAGAATGATACTGGATGTATGTGGGTCATGGGGTGTGTGTGTCCGCACACCACATTTATCTTCACTGTCTCCCCTCCCCCGCCTGTTTTATCCAGGAGAGTGGTGAAGAGAGAAATCATGCAACCCTTCAGCCCTAATTGCATATAATAAAGAGATAGGAGGACCACCCAGTGTAAAAGGGCCACGTTTAGGCAACCTGGTGCCCTCCAGATGTCTTGGACTACATGCCCCATCAACACCAGCAAGCATTGCCAATGGACAGTGATGATGGGAGCTGAAGTCCCAAAAACATGGAACTTGGGAGGGGCCGTAGCTCAATGATAGAACATTGTCAAAGGTCCTGGATACAACATCTCTAGGTAGGGCAAGGAAAGAGCCCAACTCGAAACCCTGGAGAGCTGCTGCCAGTCAGTGTCGACAATATTGGACTAGATGGACCAAGGGCCTGACTTGGTAAAAGGCAGGTTCCTATGCTGCCCACTCTGTATAAGGCATCTTCTTGGCACCAGGTTGTTAACTCTCTAAACAGAGTGAACACAGAAGAAACTGTAGGAGCTTAACCTTAGGGCTAAAATACTTGACTGCTGAGGACCAGCTGCATGTTGCATGTCAGTCTTCCCCAACCTGGTGCCCTCCAGTTCTTTTGGACTACAGCTCCCAGTATTCCTGATCACTGGCCATGCTGACTGGGGTTGATGGGAGTTGAAGTCCAAACCACCTGAAGGGCTCCAGGTTTGGAAAGGCTAACTGTATGCACATAAGGAGTTGTGTGCACATCAGTGGGGCTATGAATCTATTTTGGGTTACAGTCAGAACCAGCCAGAACTCTGAAGGAGCTCTCCAAGGTGCTGAACCCTAACCCCAAAATAGATTCAGCACCCTGGATATCTCCTTTCTGGCTGGTTCTGGCTGAAACCCAGAATGGATTCACAGTCCCACTGAAATTGGAGCCACCCACCTTCCACAGTGCACATAGCATACATTCTGAACTAGACCTTATACGAGTGTCAGACTGCTGTCTGTGCTGTACCACATCCCACTTTGGGTGGGAGATCAGATCACATGCCTTGGATGCTCTTTTACAACAAACAAACAAACTAACAGTAGATCAAAAAGACTGGGCTATAAGGAACCCTTCTTGTTCTCTCTGTGAGAAACTTTTGTACCTGGGAGAATTCAATCTCACGATTCCCCACCTTTGAAGTGGTACAGCTCAAACACAGGTTTACCACATCAGACCCATAACTACACCTGGCTCAACCCATCAAAAAGTTCTGTCCCTTTAAGGAAAAACAGCTGTGGGAGACTGAAACTGAAATCAGAGGGCTGGCGGGGGTGGGGGGAGCAGGATCTTAGCATCCTGCCCTTTGCTCACTGCCTACCTACACTCTCCTGGAATTCTCTGGACACCCCTTCTCCCCAGCCTAAGTCCACATTTGCCAAGAGTGAGAGGGCCTCACCCTAATCCCTCTTCCCCAAACTTCTAATAATTGCCTAACTCCAATTCACTCCCCACCCCATCTATTTTCCCATCCATAGAAGAGAAAGATACAGGACATAGGGAAGCTGCTTGATATGGACCATTCAGATGACTGGTCCATATGGCTCAGTGGACACTGATTGGCAGCAACTCTCCAGGGTTTCAGGCAGGATTTCTTTCCCATCTTTATGGGGTGCCGGGGATTGAATGTGGGATTATTATTATTTTGCAAGTGCTCTGCCATGGAGTGTTTTCCAAGAACCCATACCTCTCTTACCTTTAATCCTTCAAAGGAGAAAAGCAGCAATTGTGGCTACAAGGGTTAAGTGGACTGTTCCTCCAACAGTGCCCAAGCCCTACCTGTTCACTGCGCTCATTGTCTAAGGGCCTTCTCCAGGTGCCTCCTCTGAGGGAGGCTTGGGGGGTGGCAACCATGGAAAGGGCCCTTTTGGTGTTGGCCCCCAATTATGGAATGAACTCCCCCGGCATGTTTTAGGTTTGGCTGACAGCTCAATGGCTGTTGTCAATGTATACTGTCTGTTTTTATGTTTTATATTTTGTATATCATTTTTAATGTTTTAATCTTTTGTAAGCTGTCCACAGAGCTTCAGCTATGGGGTGGTATTCTCTCCCATGACACTGAGCCCTAGCTAGATGCCAGGGGACCAATCTAGCCACAATGCAGAGGAGTGCGGAGATGAAGATCAGGGGCAGCTCAAGACATGTTGTTCCCGTGGCAAAGGACAAGATGGTGCCCCCTTCCATTCCAAGTACAAAAGCCAACTGGACCAGCAGATGAATCTTTCTTCAACCTTGTTGATGGGACAGCATCCTCCATCTGAAGGCACCTGGCTAACTTCAGATGCACAGGGCAGGTTGCACGGCACTTCTAACACCTTGCTGCTGCCTCCCGGCATCCACTACCTAAAACAACCTCTTCACTCTGCCTAATGGCAGGGCTGGCCCTGGAGAAGATTGCCTCCACTGCTCCTCCCACTCTGCTGTAAGCTTCCAAATTCAGAGGCATATGGCCATCCCAATAGGATTGCACCCAATCTTGTAAACTATTCAAAGAGTTTTGGCTATTGGGCAATATAGAAAGCTAGTAAATGAGATGAAATGAAGCCCGATTGGTTTCTCACATGAGCTTTTCATAGAAATCGGGATCAATATCCCCCAAACTGCTCCTGCATGTATACTTAGTCCTTGAAAATTAGGTCTCTCTCACTCATAGCCCCAATGGAGCAGAGACGTCCTGCTGAGGTCAATGGGACTTTTTCACAAGTACATTTTGCACATGATTTCACAGGTTCAGTGAAAAGACCAACCAAGCTTGGGATATTAATCAAAAGCATGCCTCCCCAAAGAATCTTGACTGCAGAGGCAAGACAAATCCCATTGCCACTGTCTTTGCTTTCAAAGGCATGTCACAGCCTTTCCCCAATTAAGCTCCTTTCGTGCGTGTGTGTGTGTGTGTGTGTTGTACATTAACTCTCATTGGCCTCAGGATTCTAGGAGTTGTATTTCAAAAAATCTGGAGGACACAAAGATGGGGGAAAGCTAGCATTACATATGGACTATTGTGGACACCCTCTCCTCCCCTCCCCTTTACCCAGCATAAGCATAACCTCTTGGCCAACTTTATCCTTACATTGACAATGGGAGGAATGTTGGAAGTTCTTCTTCTAGGTGCCTCTTCAAGGTTTCTCCAAAACCTTGAGGGAATTTTATGAGGCCTGAGAGTCTGTGATAATTCTGGCACCCCTGGAGGCAAGGGTTGTAGAACATGTACATACTATCCTACAGTCATAATTTAGGCCATAGCTAGACCTAAGGTTTATCCCTGGATTGTCCAGGGGTCAAACCTGTTCATCTAGGTGACACACAGGGGGTCCAGTGCTCCAGCAGGGGCGAACCCTGGATGATCCCAGGATAAACCTTAGGTCTAGCTGTGGCCTTAGTAAAGTAAAATAAATGCTTTCCACACAGAAGGTCCCAGATTCATTCCTTATCATTTTCAGGTCATTGGGTGTATTATTATTATTATTATTATTATTATTATTATTATTATTATTATTATTATTATTGAATTAGGTAGCAGCCTATGGGAAAGATGCATTTCTGAGAGATCCTGGAGAGCTGCTGCCAACCACAATAGATCAGGGGCGTTGAACCTCTTTCAGCCCAAGTGCTGAGTTCCATTTTGAAGAAGCTTTGGGGGGGGGGGGTGTCCAGTAGTGGGCAGGGCCAAAAGTAAAATGGGTGGTACCAGAAATACCAACCTATTTTAGCCTAAAGGCTCTGACTGCCAGTAACTAAGGATTAGGAGAGGCATTTCAAACTTTTAGAATGGGCATGGGGACTGTACAAAAGCCAGGAAACCAGCAAACAATCAGTGGTTGGAGAAAATTTTGGAAACCCTGGAGGGCCAGATGGGAACTCTAGGATGGCTATATTTATATCCAGGCCTGAGGTACTAATTCCTGGAGTAGATGGTTCAGGGTTGGATGGAGGAATAGTCTGGCCTGTTATAAAGCTACTTCCTTGATTTCTGTTTTGCTCAGGACAGCATACAGCATTTCCCCACTTTTTTTATCATCATCATAACCCTGTGAAGAAGGTTAGGCAAAGATAGAGTGACTGCCCATAGCCATGGACAACTAGTAAGCTTTGTGACTGAGTGCAGCTTTGTCTCTATGGGCCTGTTCAGACATCGCACTAAGCCACAATGGTTAACGGTTTTGACTCAACTACAGTGGCTTAGCACGTTGTGTGCGGTGGGGTGAAAAACAATAGCATGATGGTTACAGAACCACCCTGGATAACCATCCTGTTGCAACAGGGTTAAAGGGCCCTGGGGTGGCTTATTGTGACATGTGGCAGGCTCCCTGGTGGTTAGAATGGCCTCCTGGTAGTTTCTAGGCTGCGACCATAGAGTCCGCTGGCAAGAGTGGCCACCACTTCCAGTGATGCTCTTGCCCCTGCAGACTTCCTCTATAGCTGTGTGGCCATTCCCCCCCCCCCACTTTCATCAACAGAGAGGCCTCTGGGAGCCCATTCATACTACCAAGGACATCAGGGTGCATGGTTAAACTGCACAGAGATATGTCTGCTAACTATGGAGGGGTGGGCTGGGCACTGCATAGTTCCCGGTTATGTGGAGGATTCACTTGTAGTGGTTCTGCTACCCTTCCCCTCTCTGTAGTTACCCAAACTACCCTTCTCCTCACATGTGTGAATGGGGCCTATATCTCCCTAATCACAATTGGATATGCTAGCCTCTACCCCACACTGGTCTGCCTGTGTACAGAGACCTCTCCCAGTAATTTGTCACCTTCAACAAGAAAGAAAGAAAGAAAGAAAGAAAGAAAGAAAGAAAGAAAGAAAGAAAGAAAGAAAGAACCCCAGCCTTGGTAAAGTTTTGTCAATGTCCCAGCCTGGTCACCAGCAGACAATTCTCACTCACCACAGGTGACCAGGCACGAGGGTGTTTATAAGTTCTCTGTTTGAGGGTCTTGGTCATCCTATGCCACATTGTTGTTCTCCTATAATTGCTTCTTCTCCACCCCTCCTGAAACTCTCCCTCACTCCTTCGCTCTCCCTCTTTGGCTGCTTGGGAGCTTAATATTTTATTTATTTTATTTATTACATTTCTATACCGCCCAATAGCTGAAGCTCTCTGGGCGGTTCACAAAAATTAAAATCATAGTAAGACAACCAACAGGTTAAAAGCACAAATACACAATACAATATAACAAGCACAACCAGAATAAAAGAGCCCTGCTCCAGTATTGGCTCTTGCTGCTCTTTGCCATGAACCTGCATCTGGTGTGTGTGTGTGTGTGTGTGTTTGGGAAGGGGTGGGGTGGGGATAGTGAGGCCCTTATTTCCCA
This sequence comes from Elgaria multicarinata webbii, assembly GCF_023053635.1. Taxonomy (NCBI): domain Eukaryota; kingdom Metazoa; phylum Chordata; class Lepidosauria; order Squamata; family Anguidae; genus Elgaria; species Elgaria multicarinata. Next base: position 25,208,361 of record NC_086174.1, read on the forward strand.
GAAAGATCAGGTCACCTTTGAGTCATGCTTGGGCAAAGTAGCAACCTTCTCCTGTAACAGGGACTTAGGGAGAACAAAGGGGTTCCGTTCTGCACTTAACGACAACAGAAGTAAAAGGGAAGCAAAGAAAAAACTTTCATTGGTTTCTATTCAGGAGAAAACAGGTATGACCGGGTATGATGGAGAAGCGTTCACTGCTTCAAGTAGCTTGTGGCTGATATCTATTACACCCACGGCCTTGTGTAACTCAATCCTAGAGCACAGAAGGGGCTGCCAGACATGAGACTTGGGGAAGGGACGAAAAACACCCGAACGCACCTCCACATTCTTATTGACATAGAACGAGTCCTTAACACCCATTCTAGTGCTCTGGATGCAGAATGTATCCTTTTAAGTGCCGGAGCGGTGAGGCAGATTCACTCTTGTTGGATCTACATTGTTGTTGTTGTTTTAAAAAATATATTATTAAACATATAAAGAAGGCAAACTCCATGTTAGGCATTATAAGAAAAGGAATTGAGAATAAAACTGCCAGTATCAAACTGCCCTTATACAAATCTGTGGTGCGACCACACTTAGGATGCTGCGTACAGTTTTGGTCACCACACCTAAAAAAGAATATTATAGAGGTGGAAAAGGTGCAGAAAGGGGCAACTAAAATGATTAAGGGGCCGGAGCATCTCCCCTGTGAAGGAAGGTTACATCATACAAGAACTGGGATTGTTTAGATTGGAAAAAAGAAGGCTAAGGGGAGACATGATAGAGGTGTACAAAATTATGCACGGTATGGAGAATGTGGATAGAGAAACACTTTTCTCCCTCTGTCAAAATACTTCTCTCATCCCATGAAGCTGATTGGTGGGAGATCCAGAACAAATAAAAGGAAGTACTTCTTCACACAGCACATAGTTAAATTATGGAACTCATTACCACAAGATGTAGTGATGGCCAGCAATTTGGTTGGCTTTAAAAGGGGGTTAGATAAATTCCTGGAGGCGAAGGCTATCAATGGCTACTAGTCCTGATGGTTGTGTGTTATCTTCAGTATTCAAGGCAGTAAGCCTGTGTGCACCAGTTGCTGGGGAACATGGGTGGGAGGGTGCTGTTGCACCATGTCCTGCTTGTTCATCCCTGGCCGATGGCTGGTTGGCTGCTATGTGAACAGAGTGCTGGACTAGATGAAACCTTGCTCTGATCCAGCATGGCATTTCTTATGTTCTTATATAATATTATTATACACTGCTTGATGTAATATTTCTAAGTGGAACCTTAAGAATGACTAATGAGGACCAGGTGCAAAAGACATGCATGAGTAGTTTATCCAATGTTAGTTTTACTAACCCATTGAAATGAAAGGGGCTTAAGTTAGTCAGACATTTTTCTTCTTCTCCCATAATCCTCAAACCCAATGGGGTCATCGCATGAAGCTGATCGTGGGAGGTTCAGGACAAATAAAAGGCAGTACTTCTTCACACACTGCATAGTTAAATTGTGGAATTCACTACTACAAAATGTAGTTATGGCCACCAATTTGGATGGCTTTAAAAGGGTTTGGATAAATTCATAGAGAAGGTATCAAGGGCTACTAGTCCTGATGGCTACGTGCGACTTCCAGTATCTGAGGCAATAAGCCTATATGCATCAGTTGCTGGGGAACATGGGTGGGAGGGTGCTGTTGCACTCTATCCTGCTTTGTTGGTCCCTGGTTGACAGCTGGTTGGCCACTGTGTGAACGTAGTGCTGGACTGAACACTCAGGCCATAGCTAGACCTAAGGTTTATCCCTGGATTGTCCAGGGGTCAAACCTGTTCATCTAGGAGACACACAGGGGATCCAGTGCTCAGGCAGGGGCGAACCCTGGATGATCCCAGGATAAATCTTAGGTCTAGCTGTGGCCTCAGTCTGATCTAGCATGACACTTCTTATGTTGTTATGTTCTCAGTAAGTTGGACTAAAATTGGATACAACCCAAGATGTCTCTGAGCACATTCTGAGCTTGGGAATTTGTTCTCGGTACCAGAACTGAGTACCAGAAAGTTCACAATTATTTCACACAAAAGTCCATTTCTGGTTGGCGCAAGCTTGCTTCATTTCAGCAGTCTAATTTAGGTTGAGAAAAGTTGTTTTGGTCTTGCTGCTCTGGATCTGCTAGAAATCTTCCAGAGGTCTGCTGGTGGATCAGTTGATCCTGATCTACCTTCTGCCCACCCCTGCCTTTCAGTCAGGCTAACAGCCTGAGACTGTGCGTTGTCGTCGTCATCAACATCATCCCAACCCTTTTACAAGAAGTATATAAAATGACACAATTCTCACATTTCAAAGCAATGAATTTGAACCCAATTTTTTATAATTTCTGCTGTCTTTTGTATCTGGTCAAGAGGGCAGGGCTCTTGCATCTTTAACTGTTGTGATGAAGAGGAAATTTCACCAGGTGCAATGACACCTGTTGAATTTCCCTTTTCAATTCAACTGTTAAAGATACAGGAATCCTGCCCTCCTTTCCCTATCGTCACCCTATAGTTAGTAGCCATCACATGACTGAGTGAAGAAATAATTTCTTTGGTTTGTCCTGAACGGCTACTCCTGTCAATTTGATCAGATGATCATATAATCATTGAATGGTGGAACTGGAATGGTTCTAGTGCAACCCAGTAGTATCTTGCAACAACAGTGTCCCTGAAGGATAGCCTTTCAGTTTCTGCCTCAATATCTCCAATGATGAAGAACCCACCACCACCACCTAAGGAGGTAGACTGTTCCACTGCTGACCTTGGGGCTATCTATAGGCACTAGGCATGTGCTCCGCTCCGATTAGAAGCGCAGAAGCAGGAGCGAATTGGCCTGCTCCGCCTTGCCGAGAGGCGGAGTAGAAGCGGACCGCGGACCCCTAGAAGCAAGGCAAAGAGAAGCGCCCATTTTCGGAGCGCTCCGGTTTCCGCGGTCCGATCCGATCGCCATCTTGAAACATTTCGCCCATAGGATTGAATTGCGGAAAAGAAAGGGGGATAACTGTGTTGTTTTTGAAGCTATCTTTCTGAAAATTCTTGTGCTTGTAGAGTCGTGGATGGGGGTCATTTTGAGACTACTCTCAGCTCTCTGCGTGCTGTGGTTCGTGTGCTAGAATTTTTTAAAAAACCGGCGGGAAAATACCTTTTCCGAAGGGCTGAGGGGCAGAGTCAACTCCCGGTCATGATCACATGATCCCAAAGTTGGAGGAGGGGATAGGCAAAATGGGTAACTTGGGATTCTGGGAACTTCTCTTTCTTAGTCTGAACGGACTTTTCCCAGTGTTTTTTAAAACAGTAGCCCCACAAAATGCACAAACACAACCTGAAATCATATACTAAGCCAATAGAAGAGAGCACTGCTACCCACCCTAACTTTGGGGAACAACTGAAAAGATGTGGTGCAAGGGGATGAGCTCCCCTAGGGCATCCCATGTGGACGTGCCCGCACTCTCTCCTGTACTTGGAGGGCCATTAGAGCCCTCCAAAGAGAGTAACCCGGTGGAGCAATGCCTATCATGAGTTGAAGTGAGAGTTCTACTCCTCGGCTCTCATGGTGAAGCAATGGCTTTCATGAGTTGAACTGGCAGCTGCTTCCCCCTCCCCTGGGCACGTCCCCCTATTGCTGGTAAAAGACAGATATAGCCTTTTTAAAAAAATTCTTCTTGTTGTTTATTCAGCAACACTGCTGCTTTTAATTCCACCCCTCCTTTGTTTATTTATTTATTTATTCCATTTTATATGCATTACTAGCTTATCCTTGGCTCACTTCCTTATGCCCCCGGAAATGTCTGCTGCCTGCCTGCCTTCCCTCTCTCCTCTCCTGCCCGCCTCTCAGGGATGTTGTGTGTGTCTGGCTTTGACTCAGGGGAGAAGTCCTTCCTGCGCTCACTTGGAGTTTTGGAAGTTCCAAATCCATTTTTCAAGTGTGGAAGAAGATTCATATAGGTTTATCTCTATTCCCCAATTCATGGCATGTTGGGATTTCCTTTGAAATGGCCCCAGTGAGATGTCTGCAGGTTTAAGCCCCTCCAAAAATCAGGGGATGATGGGACTGCCTTGAGTCTTGGCGTGCATGTGCATCCCTGGATAAGCTATCATGGTGGCAAGTTTGAGGTTTTTAACGTGCAAATTGACGGAGCTATCGAAAGGGGTGTGAATGGGGTGTTGGATTTTCATAAATTCCCCAAAAATCAGGGTATGATGGGACTGCCCTAAGTCTGGGTGTGCGTGTTTGTCCCTGGATAAGCTATCATGGTGGCGAGTTTGAGGTTTTTAACGTGCAAATTGACGGAGCTTTCGAAAGGGGTGTGAATGGGGTGCCCGATTTTCATAAATTCCCCAAAATTCAGGGGATGATGGGATTGCCTTGAGTCTTGGCGTGCATGTGTATACCTCCATGAGGTGTCATGGTGCCAAACGTGAGGTTTCTAACTTTCACAGAAAAAAAGTTGTATACTTTTTTAGCTTAATGCAAGCCTATGGGGGGGGGGAAACGGAGCTCCGATCCGAATCCGGAGCTCCGCAGCGGAGCGGAGCGGGCATGGGTGGAGCGGGGGCGGAGCGGGGGTGGAGCAAAGCGGTCCAATCCACAAATCGCGGATCTGGAAGTGAAGCGGAGCGGGGGGTCCGTGCGCACCCCTAATAGGCACTGAAAGGCCCACAATGGGTATGTGGCGGTGCTGCATCAGTTATATGCCATTGCAGGGCTTTCCTGCAAAGCTCCGCATTTAAAAAGTCACCAGGGCCTGAACCTGCTCTGTGTACAGCATCTGCCTTGCATGCTGAAGGTCTCAGATTTGATCCCCAGCATCTCCAGGTAGGGCAGGAAAAACTCCTGCCTGAAATCCTGGGGAGTCAATGCCAGTCAGTGTCCAAAATACTGGGCTAGATGAACCAGTGGTCTGACTCAGAATAAGGCGGCTTCCGATGATGATGATGATGATGATGATGATGATGATGATAATAATAATAATAATAATAATAATAATAATAATAATAATAATAATAATTCACCTTTCCCTCTGGATCAAGGCGGGGAACAACACAGAATACAAAATATTATAAAACACATAAAACTCATTAAAACATATAAAAACTAATACATTATTAAAATAACAGCCAGACATCTTAAAATTCGACTGGGTATGCCTGCTGGAAGGGATCAGTCTTTATTGCTTTTTTATATTCAGAAAGATGATTGGTTTGATTCCACTTTAATTTCAGTAGCATCACTTTCTAGAGCACTCTTCCCCAACCTGGTGCCCTCCCAATGTTTTAGATGTCCACTCCCAGAAATCCTGACCACTAGCCACATTAGGTGGAGCTGATGGGGCAGATGGGAGTTGAAGTCCAAAACATCTGGAGGGCACCAGTTTGAGGAAGGCCACTCTAGAGGGAGAGAATGCATCCATGCACAAGTACTGTTTGAATTAATTAATTTGTTTTGGTAGTGCCATCACTAGCTTTATTGCATTAACCATATATCACAGCACATGGGCTGGGGAATCCCATCTGACCCAACCAAGGTGCCCAATGGTCAGAGGCTCCTCATCCCTGCTGTAACATAGAACAATACAAAAGTAGGAAATAACAATAAAAACTGATAAATTAACAGTAACACAATAACAAGAATGATGATCAGACGTGTGTCACTGTAAAACTCCTTCTAGAATTGCTTGTATGCCGTTCTGCCAAGGGAAATTCAGTGCACCCTTTCTTATTTTAGAGAAATTAGCTAAGACCCAATGAACTCCATGCATGCACAAAGAGTGCCTCCATATGCACACATGGGAGAAGGCTTTGGAGTTCGTTTGCTTCTTTGTTTGCCAGTTTCTCTTTCCCACAATATCCCTGCATGCTGCGTCAAATGCTGCCTTGGAGGCCCTCTAATCTTCAGGAGCAGCTTTTCAGGAGTCATCTGGAACAACAGTGGTAGGGTGACCATATGAAAAGGAGGACAGGGCTCCTGTATCTTTAACAGTTGCAAAGAAAAGGGAATTTCAGCAGGTGTTATTTGTATATATGGAGAACCTGGTGAAATTCCCTCTTCCTCACAACAGTTAAAGTGCAGGAGCTATACCAGATTGACCAGATTTAAAAGAGGGCAGGGCACCTGCAGCTTTAACTGTTGTGATTAGGGGTGTGCACAGACCCCCCACTCCGCTTCTCTTCCAGATCTGCGATTTACGGATCGGGCCGCTTCGCTCCGCCCCCGCTCCGCCTATGTCCGCTCCGCTCCGCTGCGGAACTCCGGATCTGGATCGGAGCTCCGTTTCCCCCCCCCCATAGGCTTGCATTAAGCTAAAAAAGTATACAACTTTTTTTCTGTTAAAGTTAGAAACCTCATGTTTGGCACCATGAGGTATACACACGCACGCCAAGACTCAAGGCAATCCCATCATCCCCTGATTTTTGGGGAATTTATGAAAATCGGGCACCCCATTCACACCCTTTTCGATAGCTCCGTCAATGTGCACGTTAAAAACCTCAAACTCGCCACCGTGATAGCTTATCCAGGGATACACATGCATGCCAAGACTCAAGGCAGTCCCATCATCCCCTTATTTTTGGGGAATTTATGAAAATCGGGCACCCCATTTGCAGACGTGGACTGTTCTCTGACATTTGGACAGATAAAAAAAGGGAAGTGGGCACACTCACAGATGCCATCTAGACCCACAATCATGCCAAGGTACAAGGCAATCCCATCATCCCCTGATTTTTGGCGGGGCTTAAACCTGCAGACAGCTCAATGGGGCCATTTCAAAGGAAATCCCAACATGCCATGAATTGGGGAGTAGAGATCAACCTAACTCTTGAACCTAACACATGGGGAACCTAACAACCTAACACACTTGAAAAATGGATTTGGAACTTCCAAAACTCTAAGTGAGCGCAGGAAGGACTTCTCCCCTGAGTCAAAGCCAGACAAACCATCCCTGCGAGGTGGGCAGGGGAGGAGGGAGGGAAGGCAGGCAGGCAGCAGACATTTCTGGGGGCATAAGGAAGTGAGCCAAGGATAAGCCAGTAATGCATATAAAATGGAATAAATAAATAAATAAATAAATAAATAAATAAACAAAGGAGGGGTGGAATTAAAAGCAGCAGTGTTGCTGAATAAACAACAAGAAGAACTTTAAAAAAAGGCTATATCTGTCTTTTACCAGTAATAAGGGTGGGTGGGTGGACGTGCCCAGATGGGGAATCATCAGCCAATTTAACTGGTCCTGTCTAAGAACCAGTCTTTTAAGAAGCAAAGCTCTCACTTCAACTCATGATAGGCGTTGCTCCACCGGTTTACTCTCTTTGGAGGGCTCTGATGGCCCTCCAAGTACAGGAGAGAGTGAGGGCACGTCCACATGCCCTAGGGGAGCTCATCCCCTTGCAGCACATCTATTCAGTTGTTCCCCAAAGTTAGGGTGGGTAGCAGTGCTGTGTTTCTATCTCTTATTATTGGCTTAGTATATGATTTCAGGTTGTGTTTGTGCATTTGGTGGAGCTACTGTTTAAAAAAAACACTGGGTAAACTCCGTTCAGAGTAGAAAGAGAAGTTTCCCAGAATCCCAAGTTACCCGTTTTGCCTATCCCCTCGTCCAACTTTGGGATCATGTGATCATGACCGGGAGTTGACTCTGCCCCTCAGCAATTGAAAAGGTAATCTTTTTCCGGCCTTTACCCTACTTTTTTAAAAATTCTAGCAAGCGAACCGCACCACACAGAGAGCTGAGAGTAGGTTAAAAATGACCCCCAGCCATGAGTCTCTAAGCAGTTTCAGAAAGATAGCTTCAAAAACAACACATTTATCCCCTTTTCTTTTCCGCAATGCAATCCTATGGGCGAAATGTTTCAAAATGGCGATTGGATCGGTCCGCAGAAAGAGAAGCACTCCGAAAATGGGCGCTTCTCTTCGCCTTGCTTCTAGGGGTCCCCAGTCCGCTTCTACTCTGCCTCTGGGCAAGGCGGAGCAGGCCAATTCGCTTCTGCGTCTACGCTTCTAATCGGAGCGGAGCACATTCCTAGTTGTGATGAAGAGGGAATTTCACCAGGTTCTCCATATATACAAATGACACCTGCTGAAATTCCCTTTTCAATACAACTGTTAAAGATACAGGAACCCTGTCCTACTTTTCATATGGTCACCATAAACAGTGGAGAAGAGGAACAAAGGGCACAATCCGATGCATGTTTAGACAGAAAGACATCCTACAACTCCCAGCATGCCCCAGCTAGCCTGACTGGTTGGGGCATGCTGGGAGTTGTAGGAATGATTTCTGACGAAACATGCATCGGATTGTGCCAAAAGGCTACTGTCCACAGAGAATGGTGTCTGTGCCTTATCTCTCCACAAGTAGCCATTCAAAACTGGGTTGTAAAAATATTAGAGCCGACTGGGATCCTTTAAATCAAGGATGGGGAATAAGTGGCCCTGCAGATGTTGTTGGACTGCAAGTCCCATCAGCCCAAGCCATAGCCAATAGCAAGGAATGATGGAAGTTGTAGGCAAAAACATCTGGAGGGCCACCTGTTGCCTATTCTTGCTTTAAACATATGGACTTGATAGATACCTTGTTGAAGTCTCCAGGAAGAGTTTTATCTCCAACAGTTTTCACTGTATGATAAATATCCCCATTTTTAAAACAACCCACAATGCCATATTCAAGGCAAATTGAATCACTGGTGCAAATCTATTGATTTTAGCAGCCTGGAGCAGTTCCCCCCTCCCCTCATTCAGCATTTGATTAAAGAAAGCACATGGCTAAGATACAGCAATTAATTAATACTTTTTTGCCTCCATCTGCTGGAAGGTCACAAGCATAGGCCTTTAAACTCAGTGTTTATAAGCATCTCCTATTACAGTACATTACATGGCACCATTTCTGTTACCTGATACAGCTAATGAACTGCATGGCAAACAGTGTAATACTGTTGGCTCATTCAGAAATACCAGGCACACATTAAAGAAGGTGGCGGCCTCACTCAGGGTTTCCTGGGAGGATTATATCAGTAAATAAATTAGCTTAGAGATGCATCAGCAGAGTGGAAAACACACACGCATACAGGGAAGGTTGGCCTTTTATTTAGTATTTACAGAGAGATCCATTTCCATATAAACTTCTTTCAAGGTGTAGTTGCTGTAGTGATCCCAGAATACACCATATAACAGGCTAGAAGTGCTCTCTCTCTAGGGACGTACAGATTTTATTAAATCTGTCCCAACTGTGTTTTGAGGATTGTCAGGCAACTTTCATTCCATCGCTTGCTCACTGAATCCACATGATTCAGAAAAAGTTGGACCGCTCTGGAATCCGCAGGTCAGATTCATGGCTTCATAGAAATCAGAACTCCTTTGGATCCATTGTGGATTTCTCTGACATCCCTACCTCTCTCACACTTTTGGCCTGGATGCCCCTCATCTTTAGCAATTGGCTGAACTAAAACTACATCACTGAATGTTCACAGATATTCTTCCATGAGGAAGAAGCCAGTCACCACCAATTCATAGGTTAATCTTCCACCGAAGATGTGGATTTTAAACAACTCACATGAGTCACCCATTCATGAGCTTCATAATACATGAAGAAGGAACCCCTTTTATTTATTTATTACATTTTTATACTGCCCAATAGTTGAGGTTCTCTGGGCAGTTCACAATTAATATTATAAATATGACATAATATCATAATACATTGTTGGTGTTATATAAATAAATAAATAAATAAATAATATAAACTATAAAAGTTAAAAGCAAAAGTTTGTGAAAGGTTTGTGAAAGCAAAATAAGTTACAGCCTAGGGTATGAAAAGATACGTTTTCAGGAGGCATTTAAAGGAGGCATTTTCCACCTCCCAAACCACACGGGAGGGTTTTCCAGAGGGTGGGTGCCACTACAGAGAAGACCCGCCAGCGAGGTTCTTCATGGCAACATTCCGTTCATTTCAGAATGACCAGCAGGAACTCCTCTGAAGATTATATATGTCATCTGGGTGTATATAAGGAAAGGCCGTCTGCTAAGTATCCTAGTTTCAAATTATCACACATCAGCTCCAAAATCAAAAAATCTTGGCTCATGAAAGTTGATCTTTATGGGATCTCTTGATTTTTGTCCTCCTCTCTTATACACTTCGGGTGCTCAGACCTGTCATGGGCTGACTTGTGGAGCATTAATATATATAAGCAACAATGGAGGTATTTGTGCAAATTCACACTTGTAGTAATGCACATTAGTGCTAATTTGCGCTTGCAGTAATGCCATTACTGCAAGTGGAACATTATTCTCGCAACATAACATGTCCCCATGCACTGGAAACATGACAAAGGCAGCAGGCTAAATCCTGCTTCCTAGGAACCATTTCTCTCTTGTAGGAGAGGATGGGGAACCTCAAGCTTTTGAGTTGAATATGGCATCTGTAAGGTCCCCATCTAGCCCTTGCCCTTATCTCCAGAGAGCAGAGATTGGAGATAAGGGATTTCCCCTCCTCCCTCCCACTTGCCAAATGAGGTTTTAAAAAAGCCTCCACTGGTGACAATGGAAGCCTTTAAAAGCCCAATTCTAGTAGAGTATAAGAAATGCCCCGAAAGCACACTCAAAGTGCCACATAACGTGGCAGAAGAGAAACTGGTAGGGCAAGGAATACGCATACTGTACACACAGTATCACATGTTCTCTTGGAATGCACATTGTTAAGAACACAGCAAGTACACATGGACAGATCTTTTTAAAGAAGAGTTTTTCAGCACCCAGAAGATGGTTTACATTGAAGAGCCCAGTTCATTTTTCACATGATGGAAGCATAGCCCTAGCGATGGATCAGTATGTCAATTTTCATTGCTATCTGTTTCTCTGTTTCCCCATTTTAAGTTGAGTTCATCCCAAACTTTGAGATTTTCACCAACCTTAAATTCAGTTTATCCTGAACTTTGAGGTTTTTATTTTTAAGTTCACATGAATATTTCTACACATTGTTGAGCACATTTCTCCCCGTACATGTATTTTTAAATTTAATTTTGCCTAATATATACATTTCCAAAGCAATTATTCTAATATTATTTATTTATTTATTTATTGCATTTATATACCGCCCCACAGCCGAAGCTCTCTGGGTGGTTTACAAAAGTTAAAAACAGTAAACATAATACATTTTGTAATGTAATTTTCACTAATAGATGCAACTGCCCAGAGAGCTTCGGCTGTGGGGCGATATATAAATGTAATAAATAAATAAATATCTTTGTGTGCATTTCTCTCTAATGTATGTATGTATGTATGTATGTATTATTATTATTATTATTATTTATTTATTTATATAGCACCATCAATGTACATGGTGCTGTACAGATAACACAGTAAATAGCAAGACCCTGCCGCATAGGCTTACAATCTAATAAGTTGTAGTAAACAATAAAGAGGGAAGGAGAATGCAAACAGGCACCGGGTAGGGAGAAGCTAACAGTATAGAGTCAGAACAAACTCAATATTTGAAGGCTATAGGGAAAAGAAAAGTTTTTAGCTGAGTTTTAAAAGCAGTGATTGAGTTTGTAGTTCTCAAGTGTTCTGGAAGAGCGTTCCAGGCGTAAGGGGCAGCAGAAGAAAAAGGACGAAGCCGAGTAAGGGAAGTGGAGGTCCTAGGGCAGGCGAGAAGCATAGCATCAGAGGAGCGGAGAGCACGAGCGGGGCGATAGTGTGAGATGAGAGAGAGGAGAGATAGGCAGGAGCTAGACCGTGAAGAGCTTTGAAGGTCAGCAGGAGAAGTTTATATTGGATTCTGGAGTGAACTGGAAGCCAATGAAGAGATTTCAGAAGTGGAGTGACATGGTCAGAGCGGCGGGCCAAGAAGATGATCTTAGCGGCAGAGTGGTGGACAGAGACCAGCGGACTGATGTGAGACGAAGGAAGGCCAGAGAGAAGAAGGTTGCAGTAGTCCAACCGAGAGATAACCAGTGCGTGAACGAGAGTCTTGGCAGAAGAGACAGACAAAAATGGTCGAATCCTGACAATATTATACAGGAAGAAACGACAGGATTTAGCTACTGCCTCGATGTGAGGAGTAAAGGAGAGCGAGGAGTCAAATATAAAGCCAAGACTACGAGCTTCCTTGACCGGAGTAAGCGTGACATCGTTGACAGTAAGAGAGAATGAGAGGTGAGGAGAGGGTTTAGGAGGAAAAACAAGCAATTCAGTCTTTGCCATGTTAAGTTTCAAATGATGATGAAGCAGCCAGGCTGAGATATCTGAAAGACATGGGTGAATTGTAAAAGCTAACTGTGTTTATATCCATGTCTCGTTTCGGTAGTGCAAAACTAGATAAGTTCACATTAAAATGTAAAGTGAACAAATACCACCCCCATGCCTATATAACCCTGCCGATAAAGGGAAGTCCTTAAGGGAAAGTTCTCATAAGGAGCAAAGAAAGCCCTATCACATATTATGCTCTTTATCGACCAAGTCCAGTATTGTTGACTCTGACTAGCAATAACTCTCAGAGTCTCAGGTAGAAGCCTTCCATTATATCACCTACTACCACTAGTGATGTTGGAAAAATTCACAATGAAATCAAATGAGTTCGATTTCTATTAGTGCAAACTGCTGGTTCCGCAGTGGACCAGCTTTTCCCAAGTCTCATGGATTCTGTGGACTTGTGAACTATGAACTATTTTTGCTGTTGTTGTTTTGTTTATTTTCTGTTTTACACAAATTTAGTCATAGAAAAATAATCAAGATAAAAAAACACAGGCAGAAAATGTGCATTTCCCTATGGGCTAAAGCATAACAATGTGCATTGGGGTGGGGGGGGGAGAGATTTGTGCATTTTTGCAAGTACAAATGTGAACTTGTGCAAATTCCAGAAAGGGGGGGGGATACAATTCTGTCAATGGGCAGGCATCAAAACAAAATGCACCTAGTAATCCATGAATGCAGATGGAGGAGAGTTTACAAAAGCCATACATCCCTATCATTGCACTACAGTCTGTCTGGTTCGCCACTCCAGGGCTGGCCCTGTCATTACACAATCAAAGGCAGTTGCCTCAGGTGGCAGCTGATGGGTGCTGTGGAGTGGGCAGCAGTGGCAGCACCCTAACAGTCCCCTTATGCTGGAGGCCACAGTGTGGCCTGCCATTCACCCCCTAAGTTACCCTGCTTCACTCAGATGAGTAGAGGAGGCTGTCCCATCACCAGTGGTGAAGTAAAATTCAATGGCCAGTGACTCATAAGAGGAGGAGGTGTGCCTTAGGGCATGTCTAGACTTAGGGAGCAGAGGGGGAGGATATCATGATATGGTGATTGCGAGATCCTCCCCCTCAGTCCACTTGCAGCACGTGATGTCCTGGAAGGAAGGAGGACGTCGCGCCTGCCATTTTTTTTTTTCTATTGAAGATGGGTGCATGAGCACTCCATCAAAAAGGTAGGTGGTTTCACCCCCAAAAAATATCCTGCTCCCCCCTCCCACCCACGATGGGCACGGAGCCCCTGAAGAGCTCCATGACCCATGCCTGGTTCCCGGCTCCTCGTGTTTACTCGTGAGGAGCTGGAACAAAACCGGGATATGCTGCCATACGTCCTGTGGGAAAAGTCAGGATTAAAGCCATCCCGGTTATCCCGGGGAAAGGGAGGGATCATCTCTCCCTGCTCCCGGGATCTCCTGTGCTTCATGTGGACGCAAAGGGATGATCCCAGGGCGATCCCTGGGATAAGCTGCCATGTAGACATGCCCTTAGTAGCAAGGGCACCTGCTTTGCCTGCAGAAGGTCCCAGGTTCAAACTCCAGAATCTCCAGGTAGGGTTAGGAAAGAGTCCTGCCTGAAACTCCGGGGAAGCTGCTGCCAGTCAGTGTTGACAATACTGGGCTAGATGGACCAATGGTCTGACTCAGCATAAGGCAGCTTCCTGTGTTCAGCTTCTGTAGGTGGAAGGGGGGGGGAGCATCTTCTCCTTTACCTCAGGCAGCAAAATGCCTTGCGCCAGCTCTCAAAAAGACGGATTTCAGTTTCCACCATGGGGAAAGCCCATGGCCAGCAAAGTCACTCTGAACTTTGTTAGAAGCTGCACATTCCCCTCTGCAAGTTTATTTCCAGCCTTCATTGGAAGGTCCAACTAACCTGCCCGTATTAGAAACAGCAAACGAACAGGGCGGTGCAGTTGCTTCAAGTTTCTCAAGGCAACTCCAGCCTGGTCTTCTGTTTCTGGAAAGGACCCCCGAAGATAAAGTTTCAGCGCCATCTGCTGGCAAAACAGAGAATTTATCCCCGGGACTCTGGGAGGCATCAACCACAGCAATAGATAGAGAAGCAAAAAAGCAAACCATTTATCAGTGGGTGCTTTAGTCTCTATACGCGCTGCATGAGAAAGGACACAAGGAAGCATGTGCTTATCTAGCACTATGCATAATAATGTGTGTGATTGTATAGTGATGGATGCTTACCTGGGAATGTGCTTTTTAGCTGACTTAAATACACATTTATTAGGTCCATGCCCTGCTGTGACTAGTTATTATATAACATCGCTGTGATAAATAACACAGCAGTAGCACTTTCAATGCTTGCTATTTCATGCAAATGATGTTTTTCCCCCTCTTTGCAAAGCAACCTGTCGCCACAGACTCGCCTCTTAGAATTGTACGCAGCCACTTAACCATGTAATGGAATCCGCGTTGTATGTCTTTTCCACCCACTCTCCTGAGTAAAATTGCACACCAGAATGTAAAAGCCCATCTGACTTTCCAAGAGCATAAGCTATGATGCCCCAGATAACTTTCTGAATGGGTCAAAATCCACAGGTTTTGCTACCCAGGGGTGCTTTTGTCCCCACGGTTCTATAATGGTGGTTGCAGTGAAGTGGCTACTATTCAGAAAGTCCCGAGTTCAAATTAGGGATGTTGGAGGACTCCATTTGGGGGATAGAACTTGGTGCATATTTATTTACTTATTTATTTATTGCATTTTTATACTGTCCAATAGCCGAAGCTCTCTGGGCAGTTCCCCAAAAATTAAACCATTCAAAGGATAAAATAAACAGTATAAAAGCATGATATACAAATACAATATAAAATCAGCAGCAGTGCATAAATAGAAATTCAAAACACAAATTTAAAACAGCAAAGTTAAAATTAAGTTTATAGATGGTTAAAATGCTGAGAGAATAAAAAGGTCTTCACCTGGCATCTGAAAGAATATAGTGTAGGTGCCAGGCAAACCTCTTTTTCGCCAGCTTGCCCTCTCCCCAGACTCTGGCTCATGCACCCTTGGCATTGTCTGACTAGTCACGTGATGGGTCAGGCAAGCTTGCAGCTTTCCACTTTTAAAAAATAAACACAAATAGTTATAATAGTTGTAATGACCACAATTTGTGCAAAATAATTAGACCATTTACGCCTGCAATTTGCACAAGTTGCACTACTTCTGAATGCAATTTGGCACCAATCATGATTTCTGCAAATAGTTATACCTGTGATTCTGCACAAATTGTGATTTGCACATATTTTTAAAGGTGGAAAAGTTCCCAAATTTCAGGAATTGATCCACTGCTTGGCTCGTGAATGTGCACTGAGTTGGGGGTGCCAGGGAGATCCATTAAGTCAAAAGTGAAGAGGATTTCCCCGTTACAGCCATCCCTAGTTCAAATCTCTCATCTACCATAAGCTTAGGCAAGCCACTCTATCTCAGCCTCAGTCCCTCCATCTGCATTATGGGGGATAAGAACACTGACATACATTATAGGGTTGTTATTAGGATTACAACTGGATATTGCATGTGAATCACTTTGTACACTCGAAAGCACTACACAAATGGTTACAAATTAAAAATGCCATTGAGAATGCGCAGAGACGCATTAAGGCTTTCCACTTTTTTATTCAAAAGGAGGCCAATATATTCCTTCAGGTATTGAAGTTTTTGAAGCAAAGGCCATCTCCCAGATGTTGTATGGATCTGAGGCCACAGCTAGACCTAAGGTTTATCCTGGGATCATCCTGGGTTCGCCCCTGCCTAATCACTGGATCCCCTGTGTGTCACCTAGATGAACATGTTTGACCCCTGGACGATCCAGGGATACACCTTAGGTCTAGCTATTGCCCCAGTTGTGTGCATATAAAAGCCTTGGCCCCTTTGAAGTTACTCAGTCTAAGTTTTTGTGTGCAGTTTTGGGAGTCCCAAGTTGTGTTCCCAATGTCATTGTTAATTTAGAGGCAGGACAAATCTCTGCTGAGGCCCATATATAGACCCTTAGGATTCATTACTGGCTGAAACTGATTTTCTCCCAGTAGGTCTGGCTCCATTGACACTGACTGATACATGCCAGACAAAATGGAAGTCTACGCTATATGAGAAATTGAGAAATCTGGGCTTCGTTGCTCTTGGTTATGAAAAAACTAAAATAACAATTCAACAGCGTATTTGGGATGTGGAATTGCAAAATTATTTGAGTTTGGCTTCAAACTCTGAATTTAGAGATAATAGGATGACATTTGCGTATGCAAAATATCTGGTGGACTTGAATATTCCTAAATTCAGGTAAACTTTCACTCTGGCCAGGTTCAATGTTCTGCCTTCAGCCCTTTTGGATGGAAGGTTTGGAAATACACCCGATCAAGAACGGGTATGCCCCTGTAAGATGGGTAAAGTGGGAACAGTAGGCCATGTTCTGCTGTATTGCTCCTTTTACCCATATTTGCGCCAAACATTTAGGAACCCTATCTTGCAACGAACCCCCAGTAGATCAGATGAATACTACCTAAAACATCTTCTATCAGATCAGAATCCTTAGGTTACTCTAAAAGTGACCAGTTTTTGTGCGACTTCCATAAGCCAACGGAAATTGATGTTGAAGAGTTTTATTGCTGAACAGTAATATTTTAGATTCAGGCTGAGACTGCTGTGTTTTTATGTATGTATTTTATGTATGTATTTTATCATATGCATTTTATTGGGGTGTGTGTGTTAATACTATTACTGATTATGTTTTCTGCTGTACTGGTCCATGACAGAAATAAATAAAATAAACTTTGTGCACATGAAAGCACTACACAAATGGTTGTTATTATTATTATTATTAATAATAATAATGACAATTATTGTGCATTAGTGCAAGTGCAAATTTGCACAGATCCCCTCAAAACTACAAAATCGGCCCTCAAGTCTGCAGAATCCATGTAACTTGGAAAAAGTCTATCTGCTGCAGAATCTGCAAGCTGGATTCATGGAATTCCGATTTTGCTTGAATCCATTACAGATTTCTCTGACATGCCTTACTCATAGCCCTCTTGTGTTTTCCCAGTGCTTCTTCCATCTTTTTTTCTTACTGCAGGAACACCATTAAGTAGGAAAAGATGCAACAGCTGCTCAAGGCCTTGTAA
The DNA here is from genome assembly GCF_023053635.1 of Elgaria multicarinata webbii. Lineage (NCBI taxonomy): Eukaryota > Metazoa > Chordata > Lepidosauria > Squamata > Anguidae > Elgaria > Elgaria multicarinata. The sequence goes on from NC_086174.1 coordinate 25,225,714, forward strand.
CTGGAAGCAAGAGGAGCCCTAGGTCTGGAAGCACCCAAAGTTCTCCAGGCAACCTACAATAAATCAACATAAAAGCAGTTTAGATAGAAAATAGAACATAAATTCAGAAGAGTTTGGTGTGAGTAAGGTGACTATTTGTCATCAGAGCACTGTGTTTTAAGCCTTTCCCCTCATTCAGTCTGATGATCATCATAGCAAATGTGTTAAATGTGAATTTTGTCTGCTGAGCTAGCCAGGAGTTCATCTCTCAGCTATTATTACTTAGCACATCTCTAGCTGCCTCTGGGAATGGAGTGGCTGTTTGAAATCTGATGTTCATACGCCATTCTAGGATACACACAGACGCATGCACACACACGTTAGGTTGCATTCACACATTGGCACATTAAGTGGCTTATAACATTGTAACATCAGTAAGGGTCCACACCACTTAGTGTTTTGTTGTTGTTTCAAATGCTTCAGCACCATTTAAAGCATTTTACTTTGGGTCATCTCCCAAGGTGGTCTAGAATAAAGAGCATTAACCTAATGCAGTGTAAACATAGTGTAAATGTGTCAAGCACTTTAAACGGCCACCCTCTGGGTTACAGTCATTCCAGCATGCATCTGGGCCAGACAGCTGGAGGGAAGCAGCTAGGATTGTTACCCATTTTCCCTGCACAAGAAATGAATGCCCTTAATGGCTGCACGGCATGCAGAAATTCAACAGGTAAAGCTCCTGGTTATTGCATTTCCATACCAGGAAAAGAACAAACATCTAAGTTAACATGCTGCTGTTGAAAGCATTCAGAACCTTTGGCAAGAAAATGGTTGCAACCCTGGACACTGCCTAAGAGAGAGAGAGAATTAAGAACAGTAGAATCATGCGGGATCAGACCAAAGGCTTGTCTAGTCCAGCATTCTGTTTCCACAGTCACCAATCAGATGCCCTAATGAATGCCCAGAAGCAGAACGTCAGTTCAACAAACTCCTCCTGCTCATGTTCCCCAGCAACTGGTATACAGAGACTTGGGCCTAATCTACACCAAGCAGGCTATTGCAGTATGAAAGTGGAATGAAAGCGGTATATGAAAGTCAGGAGCCACACTGCTGGTTTATAGCGGTATTGAAGTGCACTGACAACTGTTGGGGCCCATTGGCACATACCATATACCGCTTTCATAAAGTTTTCATAGTGCAATTTCCTCCTTGGTGTAAATTAGGCCATAGTGGCTCTGATAATGGAGGTAGTGAACAGCCATCATAAGTAGTTGCAAATTCCAGTATCACAGGCAGTAACCCTATGTACACCAGTTGCTGGGGAACCTGGGTGGGAGGGTGCTGTTGCACCATGTCCTTTTGCCCTGGTCAACAGCTGTTTCACCATTGTGTGAACAGAGTGCTGGACTAGATGAACCATTGGTCTGATCCAGCAGGGCTCTTCTTATGTTTGTACATCTTTATCCTTAGTGAATTTGTCTAATTCTTTTTGAAGCTGTCCACTTAGGTGGCCATCATTACTACATCCTCTGGTAGCAAATTCCACTGTTTAACTATGTGCTGTGTGAAGAAGTCCTTCCTCTTATCTGTCCTGAATCTCCCATCAATCAGCTTCATTGGATGACCCTGTATTGGATAACCCTACTCTAGTATTATGAGAAAGGGAGAAAAAAAGTCTCACTATCGAATTTCTCCTGACATGCACAATTTTACACATCTCTGCCATGTATCCCGTTACACACCTTTTCTTTAAATTCAATAACTTGAAACATTGTAATATTTCCTAGTACAGGAGTTCTGATGTGTTGCTGCTTACAAAAGGCTTTCCACCTTTCTGTGCATATCACTTCAATTTTTGTGAACCGCCCAGAGAGCTTCGGCTATTGGGCGGTATAAAAATGTAATAAATAAATAAATAAATAAAGGCCTGTTCACCAAGTAGTTTTGCCATGAGGCCCCTTTGAAATGCCACCACGATGCATTACTACTTAGAGGACAAATTTGACACAAGGCTGCCAACATCTGACCCATATTTTGGGGCATTATTAGAGTAACAACAATGAACACGACTCCAGGGAGAAGGGAGCATTATTCTTCTACATCAGTGTTGCAGAACCTCAGGTCCTGTGGCCCAAACCAAGCACAACTGTGTTCCAATCCAGCCATCTGGGATTCTCCAAGTAGCCATGACCACCAATAAGAAATCCCGTAACCTGTTTAAAAACCTTATCAGATGCTGCCAAATGCTCGAGAATAGAGGAAGGTCTTAACCTGGTTCTGAAAAATAACGATGTTAGTGCCAGGCAGGCTTCACTGGGAAGATTGCTCCATAATGGGGTAGGGGCAACACAGAGAAGGTTGTCTCCTTTGTTACCACTGCTTGAGCCTCCATCAGAGACACAGGGCATGTCTAGATGATGGGATATCTCGGGGATTGCCCTAGGATCATCCCTGTGCATCTACATGGCGCGCAGGGGATCCTGGGGGTAGGGAGGGATGTTCCCTCCCTTGCCCCGGGATAACCGGGAAGGCTTTAATCCCAGTTTTTCCTGTGGTCTCGTGATCGTCCCGAGATCATGGGAGGTGTGGGCTGCCATCCTGGTTTCATCCCAGCTCCTTGTGAGTAACCGCAGGGAACCAGGCACAGAGGTGGGGTGGGGGAAGCGGGAGGGTGTTTTTTTTTGTTTTTTTTTTTAAAAAAACCTTTATCGCTGGAGCACTCCTGTGCCCATTTTTTATAAAAAAAAAATTTAAAAAAGCAGGCGCGATGTCCTCTTCCTGACGGGACATTGTGCGCCACATGTAGACTGAGGGAGAGGATCTCGTGATCAGCATATCGTGAGATCCTCCCCCTCTACACCTCTGGTGTAGTCATGCCCTTAGTTAAAGGCAGTAAGAGCTTCACACTTACAATGTGTTGGTATTTTGGCCCCACCGCTTTGTCTTTGGCCCCACCTACCACTAGAATGTGGCCCCCAAGATTTTCTCCAAAATAGAACGCAGCCTTTGGGCTGAAAATGGATTCAACATCCCTGACTTATAGAGAGGGATAGTGGATACTCTCTCTTTCGATACCAGCTTCCCTTGGAAGTCCAAAACAAAAAAGAAAACAAAAAAACTGAAACTTTAGAGGAGGAGAATCATAGAATCATAGAATAGCAGAGTTGGAAGGGGCCTACAAGGCCATCGAGTCCAACCCCCTACTCAATGCAGGAATCCACCCTAAAGCATCCCTGACAGATGGTTGTCCAGCTGCCTCTTGAAGGCCTCTGGAGAACCCACAACCTCCCTAGGTAACTGATTCCATTGTCGTGCTGCTCTAACAGTCAGGAAGTTTTTCCTGAAGTCCAGCTGGAATCTGGCTTCCTTTAACTTGAGCCCGTTATTCCGTGTCCTGCACTCTGGGAGGATCGAGAAGAGGTCCTGGCCCTCCTCTGTGTGACAACCTATTAAGTATTTGAAGAGTGCTATCATGTCTCCCCTCAATCTTCTCTTCTCCAGGCTAAACAGGCCCAGTTCTTTCAGTCTCTCTTCATAGGGCTTTGTTTCCAGACCCCTGATCATCCTGGTTGCCCTCCTCTGAACACACTCTAGCTTGTCTGCGTCCTTCTTGAATTGTGGAGCCCAGAACTGGACGCAATACTCTAGATGAGGCCTAACCAGGGCCGAATAGAGAGGAACTAGTACCTCACGTGATTTGGAAGCTATACTTCTATTAATGCAGCCCAAAATAGCATTGACCTTTCTTGCAGCCATATCGCACTGTTAGCTCATATTCAGCTTGCAATCTACAACAATTCCAAGATCTTTCTTGTTTGTAGTATTGCTGAGCCAAGTATCCCCCATCTTGTAACTGTGCATTTGGTTTCTATTTCCTAAATGTAGAACTTGGCATTTATCCCAATTAAATTTCATCCTGTTGTTTTTAGCCCAGCACTCCAGCCTATCAAGATCACTTTGAAGTTTGTTTCTGTCTTCCAGGGTATTAGCTATCCCACCCAATTTTGTGTCATCTGCAAATTTGATCAGCGTTCCCTGCACCTCCTCATCCAAATCATTAATAAAAATGTTGAAGAGCACTGGGCCCAGGACTGAGCCCTGCGGCACCCCACTTGTTGCCTCTCCCCAGTTTGAGAAGCTTTCATTGATAAGTACTCTTTGAGTCCAATTCTGTAGCCAGAATCGGACTCAAGATGTTTTTATTTAGATAGGTTTTGGTAGCCCATAATGTTTTAAGGAGGGGATTACATTAGGTGCAATATTAAGCACATATTGTAGTATTTGCTTTGCCTTGGTTTATGCAAATAAACTGAAATTTTACAAGAGCAGATCATTGCCTATTTATTTTGTGCTGCTTCTTTTCAGCTAATTAATTTCCCATTCCGACCTGGGTGGCTTTCTAGTGATATCTTTAAAAGTGAGAAACCTGCCCTACTTCATTAGCACCTTGACTACCCTTTGAAAATATTCAAGAGACCTTATTTTTGTGCTCCTCGTAGGCTGCCAAGTGTTAGACATTCAGCATTCTTTTCTTTGAGAAGTCACTGTGCTCTTTGGTTATGTATGGAATAGACAAAATACCTGAGATTTAAGAATAGCTGGGATGAAACAGAAAAGCAGCTGGGATTTAAGAAAAAGATGAACCAGTGTGGCCTAGTGTTGGGCTAGAGTGATGGAGAGACTTGGGCCTCACCTACACCAAGCAGGATATTGCACTATGAAAGCGGTATTTAAAAGTAGGCATGTGCTCCGCTCCGATTAGAACCGGAGAATCAGAAGCGAATTGGCCTGCTCCGCCTTGCCCAGAGGCGGAGTAGAAGTGGACCACGGACCTGTAGAAGCAAGGCGAAGAGAAGCGCCCATTTTCGGAGCGATCCTCTTTCCGCGGACCGATACGATCGCCATTTTGAAACATTTCGCCCATAGGATTGCATTGCGGAAAAGAAAAGGGGATAACTGTGTTGTATTTGAAGCTATCTTTCTGAAACTTCTTGTGCTTAAAGAGTCATGGCTGGGGGTCATTTTGAGCCTACTCTCAGCTCTCTGCGTGGTGCGGTTCACTTGCTAGAATTTTTAAAAAAGTAGGGTAAAGGCGGGAAAAAGATTACCTTTTCGATTGCTGAGGGGCAGAGTCAACTCCCGGTCATGATCACATGATCCCAAAGTTGGAGGAGGGTATAGGCAAAATGGGTAACTTGGAATTCTGGGAACTTCTCTTTCTTAGTCTGAACGGACTTTTCCCAGTGTTTTTTAAAACAGTAGCTCCACCAAATGCACAAACACAACCTGAAATCATATACTAAGCCAATAATAAGAGAGCACTGCTACCCACCCTAACTTTGGGGAACAACTGAATAGATGTGGTGCAAGGGGATGAGCTCCCCTAGGGCATGTGGACGTGCCCTCACGCTCCTGTACTTGGAGGGCCATCAGAGCCCTCCAAAGAGTAACCCAGTGAAGCAATGCCTATCATGAGTTGAAGTGAGCGTTTGCTTCTTAAAGACTTGTACCTAGACAGGACCAGTCAAATTGGCAGATGCTTCCCCCTTTGGGCATGTCCAACCCCCCCTCTTACTGGTAAAAGACAGATGTAGCCTTTTTTTAAAAGTTCTTCTTGTTGTTTATTCAGCAACACTGCTGCTTTTAATTCCACCCCTCCTTTGTTTGTTTATTTATTTATTTATTTATTTATTCCATTTTATATGCATTACTGGCTTATCCTTGGCTCACTTCCTTATGTCCCCAGAAATGTCTGCTGCCTGCCTGCCTTCCCTCCCTCCTCCCCTGCCCGCCTCTCAGGGATGGTTTGTGTCTGGCTTTGACTCAGGGGAGAAGTCCTTCCTGCGCTCAATTAGACTTTTGGAAGTTCCAAATCCATTTTTCAAGTGTGGAAGAAGATTCATATTTAGGTTGATCTCTACTCCCGAATTCATGGCATGTTGGGATTTCCTTTGAAATGGCCCCATTGAGCTGTCTGCAGGTTTAAACTCCGCCAAAAATCAGGGGATGATGGGATTGCCTTGTATCTTGGCATGATTGTGGGTCTAGATGGCATCTGTGAGTGTGCCCACTTCCCTTTTTTTATCTGTCCAAATGTCAGAGAACAGTCCACATCTGCAAATGGGGTGCCCGATTTTCATAAATTCCCCAAAAATCAGGGGATGATGGGACTGCCTTCAGTCTTGGCATGCATGTGTATCCCTGGATAAGCTATCATGGTGGTGAGTTTGAGGTTTTTAACATGCAAATTGACAGAGCTATCGAAAGGGGTGTGAATGGGGTGCCTGATATTCATAAATTCCCCAAAAATCAGGGGATGATGGGACTGCCTTGAGTCTTGGCATGCATGTGTATCCCTGGATAAGCTATCATGGTGCTGAGTTTGAGGTTTGTAATGTGCAAATTGACGGAGCTATCGAAAGGGGTGTGAATGGGGTGCCCGATTTTCATAAATTCTCCAAAAATCAGGGGTTGATGGGACTGGCTTGAGTCTGGGCGTGCGTATGTATCCCTGGATAAGCTATCATGGTGGTGAGTTTGAGGGTTCTAACATGCAAATTGATGGAGCTATCGAAAGGGGTATGAATGGGGTGCCCGATTTTCATAAATTCCCCCAAAATCAGGGGATGATGGGATTGCCTTGAGTCTTGGCATGCGTTTGTATACCTCCATGCGGTGTCATGGTGCCAAACTTGAGGTTTCTAACTTTAACAGAAAAAAAGTTGTATACTTTTTTAGCTTAATGCAAGCCTATGGGGGGGGGGGAACGGAGCTCCGATCCGGATCCGGAGCTCCGCAGCAGAGCGGAGCGGACATAGGCGGAGCGGGGACGGAGCGAAGTGGCCCGGTCTGCAAATCGTGGATTTGGAAGAGAAGCGGAGCGGGGGGTCCATGCACACCCCTATTTAAAAGGCAAGAGCCACACTGCTGCTTTATAGTGGTACTGGAGTGCACTGACAACTGTTAGGGCCCATTGACACATGCTATATGCCACTTTCATACCAGTATATCCTGCTTGGTGTGGCTCCTGAGTTTTACATACCACTTTCATAGTGCAATATCCTGCATGGTGTACATGAGGCCCTGGGCTCAAATCCCCCACTCAACCTGGTCATTAAAGGCTCAAACGACCTCTGTGTCTCAAAGCACCTTTTATTATTACCTTCAGCCGATATACCAACTGTGACCTTACCTGGATGGACCACAAAAAGTGGGTTACTGAGCAAATATAATCATTTGTAAGGCAAATTTTGCTGATATAACTCTAAATGTAATTGTATTGACCATTGTACTGCTGTTTCTTATATATGACCATTAGAACTGTAATGCCAGTTGTATAGATAAAATCATTGTCTTGACCATTTCCTATACATGACTATTTGAGCTGAAAGGCTAATTGCATTGATCTTATTCATAGTATTTAGACAATGTGATGTGTATGTATATATTTCAGTACAATTTGTGTGAATTTATGAATATATTTTGATTTCTATTATCATTATTAGCCTTACAATTGATTATATTAGTTCAGTAATCCACATTTCATGGTCTTTTTGTTCTGGTTTGACATATCCATTGAGGGGTACCCTATTATTATTATTATTATTATTATTATTATTATTATTTATATAGCACCATCAATGTACATGGTGCTGTACAGAGTAAAATAATAAATAGCAAGACCCTGCCGCATAGGCTTACATTCTAATAAAATCATAATAAAACAATAAGGAGGGGAAGAGAATGCAAACAGGCACTGGGTAGGGTAAACAGGCACAAGGTAGGGTAAAACTAACAGTATAAAGTCCAAACAGCATCAAGTTTTAAAAGCTTTAGGAAAAAGAAAAGTTTTTAGCTGAGCTTTAAAAGCTGCGATTGAACTTGTAGTTCTCAAATGTTCTGGAAGAGGGTTCCAGGCGTAAGGGGCAGCCAAAGAAAATGGACGAAGCTGAGCAAGGGAAACCGAGCAAGGGAACCCTCTTATCTTCTTTGGTCTTACCTGGACAGCGTGGCCACAGTTACCCATGCTTTGGGAATCTCCCATTACTGTTGCAATGGACTGACTTGAAAAACCACCGCTGGTCCAAAATAGGGCCATTAGATTACTAACTGGGGCCAGGCAGCTTGACCATATTACACCTGGGCTTTGTCAACTGAACTGGATCCTAGTTCATTTCTTGGTCCAATTTAAAGACTGTTTTAATCATTAAAGCCCTAAATGTCTTGGGACAAGGTTACCTGGAAGACTGCCTTCTCCCAGATGTACCTACCTATACCCTAAAGTTTTTTTTCCAAGGGCCCCACAGAATGAAGTTAGGTGAGCAACTACAGAGGGCCTTTTTAGTAGTAGCACCCAAGTTATGGAACAGTCTTCCCAAAGAGGTCTACCTGCTGCCATCTCTGTGATCTTTTTTTTAAACCAAGTGAAGACAGTGAAGCCTGGTGACTGCAATGTCAGTGGGGCAGGGAATTTGCTCCGAGTCCCAGTCAGAACCAGTCAGAAATTTTAAAGGAGCAAAGAACACTAAGGAGCAAACCACCTTGGATAGCTCCTTTAGAGAACTGACCCAATATACTATGCTCCTGAACTTTTGTAAACCGCCTAGAGAGCTTCGGCTATGGGGCGCAATATTAAATAAATAAATAAATAAATAAATAAGCTAAGACTGTGCTGTTCTCCCCAGGCCTTTTAAATAGCTACAGTTTTAAGTGAACAAAATCATGCTGTGTAAGCTGTGTTTTATTTGGTAAACTGAGCTGCTAACTGATGATATTTTCCTACTGCATTTTTGTCGGTGGGTGGGTAGAGGTTTTAAAAATTATTATCTTGCATTTTGATGTTTTACTTCTTGGTTTGCAAGCTGTCCAGGGAACATATGCTGATGGGCAACACACACACACACACACACACACACACACGCACACACACTCAGGTGGCTGTCATTCATTATAACACAGAGCCTCCCTTCCCTTCTTTATAACCCATTTTCAATTCTGGTTATAAAAATATCTCTGGCTCACGCAGACACATCCATGCAAACAGCCATTTGGATGCACCTTCCTTCCCATCTCATTCTGTTCCCTCCCAGCCAAGAGAAGTGTTCTCTTCCACTGTACGGTTCATTAAAGAGCCCGGCCTCCATACTGTCACCCAGTTTCTTCCATCCACTGGCTAATGGCCTGCCTTGCATATGGTGCTCTTAAAAGCTGGAACAGATGTCACTCATTTATATTTCATGCCGAGCCCAGATTATGAACCAAGGCAAGGCCTGAACACAGCTTCCGAGTGCCTTTGTCCGTGGATTCCTGGCATGTCCTACATACTGCCGGCGGCCTCTTCACATTCTCCGGCACAATGATCTCAATTGTTCAGGACAAAACAGCTGCTGCCCCAACGAGATGTGGCCAATGTGACAACTGCTGAGATCTTACAAATGATCTGTTAAAGCAAAGTTGCCAGTGCCCTCTCAGGCTCCAAATGAGCTGACACACTAGCCCCAGCCTTAATTATCAAAATTACCCATTACTTACTTGGAATGGTCAAGTGTCCTCTTTTACAGAGGATCATCCTCCATTTGAAGAGCTGTCCAGTTCAATTTTATTTATTGGTTTGTTTGTTCTATTTATATCCTGCCTATCTTCCAAGGAGCCTAAGGCAGCATAGTGATCTTCATCCCCTCCATTTTATCCTCACAACAATCCTACAAGGTTGGTTGGGCTGACAGCCAGTGATTTGCCTGCTGAAAATCATCCAGTGATCTTCAGGGCTGGGTGGGAACTAGGACCTGGATCTCCAGAGTCTCAGTCCAGCACCCACTGGATCTCCAGGTCTGGTTGAAAGATAAAGAACCATAAGGAAGGAAGACTGGGGCTTTGAATTTGCACACCAACACTTTGCACCGGAACAGCTGACTAAGCAGCAGGTACACACGTCACCTGGTCTTCCTTACTATATCTTCCCCATTTTGGTGAGATGTATTATATTTCTATTTAAATTATAGCATCTCTTTCTAAATGTGCACCTATGCATATATATTAACACATGCCATTATGATGCAGTCTGGTATCCTCTTTTGGGGGGTGATGTGTACCTGGCCAGTCCCATGACAGACATGGACCTCATGGCCACTGCACTTCTCATTACCCATTCAAGGGCTCATCGCAGGCTCCAGGCTTCAACGAGGAGGATTTCAACAGCCTCCGAAAATGGTTCAGAGCTTCACAGTTGCCCTTAAATTATGTTCTTACTCCTGTCTTTCCCAATGAGATAAGAGCAGAGAGTCTTGAGAAAAAGACAACCATCTCCTTTGTCTCTAATGAGGGTATTGCAGGGTTGGTCACCCTTCTGCTATCATTCGGAAATCTGTTCCGCAGTGCTTGGCAGAAGCTAAAGAGCTAAACCTCTGGCTTTTCCTCTTTATTGATAAGTAGGTCAATGAGATAATGCTGAAATGCTGCAAAGACAGCAAGAGGCCTATTACAAAGCGATTTTTCCAGGGTGATCTCGAGAAAAACCAAACAGCTGCGTGTCACATGTGGTCCATGCCTGCAGCACAATTGGGCTCTTAAGCAAATGATACTTTGTTTTTTTTTTTAATCCAACACAATGAACTCTTCTTTTAATGCCAGGCATGGCTATTCCATTTTCAATAACCATGGAATCTCAGTGTAGACACTGGTTTTTAAAGTAGAGTTTCAAAGTTGTTGTTTTTTTTAAAAAAAGGTTGTTTCTAGGGATGAGCAAATGAGCAATGTTTGAGATTGCTAAGACTCTCTGAGCATCGTGTTGCTCGTCTTGGGCCTGATTCCCATTTGTGATTATGGTTTCTGCTCACACTGTGCAAACAGGACACATGCGCGAATCAGCAGATTTGTGTAAATTTCACCAAGTTTGCACAAATGTCCCTAAATATGCTCAACTGTCCTAGGTTGCCCAACATCCCTAAATTGTGCAACAGGGCAGGGGCGTGGCTCAGTGGGAGAGGCCCTGCTTTGCATGCAGAAGGTGTCTGGTTCAATCCCCAGGTAGAGCTGGAAAAAAAACTTGTCTGAAATCCTGGAGTGCCGCTTCCAGTCAGTGTTGGCAATATTGGGCTAGCTGGACCAAGGGTGGGACACATGGGCCTTAGCTAGACCTAAGGTTTATCCCAGACAAATGGAGGGGTCATCCCTGCTTGCTCCTGGGATTCCCTGTGTGTCATTTGGATGCAAAGGGATGATCCCAGGATGATCCTGGGATATAGGCCTGGTCTAGCTATGGCCGAGCCTCGTGTGGCGCAGAGCGGTAAAGCAGCAGTTTCTGCAGCCGAAACTCTCCCCACGGCCTGAGTTCGATCACAGTGGAAGCTGGTTTCAGGCAGCCAGCTCGGGTCAACTCAGCCTTCCATCCTCCTGAGGTCGGTAAAATGAGTACCCAGTTAGCTGGGGGAAAGGTAATAACGGCAGGGGAAGGCAACGGCAAAACACCCCGCTATAAGGCCTGCCAAGAAAATGTCAGTGAAAGCTGGCGTCCCTCCAAGAGTCAGTAATGACTCAGTGCTTGCATGAGAGGTTCCTTTCCTTTCCTTCCTAGCTATGGCCATGATTTGCATATATAAGGTTTGAGGTTCAATCCCCAGCATCTCCAGGTATGGCCAGCAAAAATCTTGCCTGAAATGCTAGAGTGCTGCCAGTCAGTGTCAACATTACTGGGCTAGATGGTCCAGTGGTCTGACTCAGTATAAGGAAGCTTTCTATGCTCCTATGTCCTCCATGGACTAAAGCAGGACAAATTCAGCCAATGGAGGGAATTTGCACAAATTTGGTATTTCTGCAATTTTCAACTGGGTATCAGGAAAGAGATGAACACAAACATGTCTTTACATATATTTTTGGTGGGCATATGTTCATGCTTGCATTCAGAGCTTCAAACAGGGCAGGCTCACTTTTTATGCGAGTAAAAATAAAATTCTCATACAATTTTATGTTTGACTATTAATGGTGCTATATAAATAAATAATAATAAAAATAATAGTAGCCAATGTTATTCATACATGGAGTAGACCCAGTAAAATGAATGAGACTTCAGTTAGTCACAGTTAACTAATGCAATTAACTTAAGTCCCATTCATTTCAATGGGTGTACTCTACATAGAACTAACATCGGATGTGCCCCTTTGGCCCAAACTGACAATATTGGAATTTGTGAATAGATATTTATATGGGTATTTGGTCTGCCTTTGTTAAAGTTGAGGTATAATTCTCAGAAAGTTGTATTTTCATATATGTACTAGCTGTACCCGGCCACGCGTTGCTGTGGCTCAGTCTGGTTAAATGGAAAAGAAAGAAAAGAGAAAGCGCACGTTTCTAATATGTTTAATTTCACAATGCTTGTGGGTATACAAAATTTTTTGTTGTTCCATTGTCTGTGCAGATATAGAGATTGTCTGGTTTGCCGACTCTAGAACACGCAACATATAATTGTCCATGTGAGAACCAATCCGTGTCTAGATCTAAACCGCACCATTCTAAAGATTGGCCCTGAGCTTTGTTGATGGTGATTGCAAACGCCAATCGAATTGGGAATTGCAATTTCTTAAATTGAAATGGCATATCCGTTGGAATCATAGGAATGCGAGGAATGAGGACATCTTCACCTTTGAAAGGTCCTGTCGAGTGTTGCTTCTACGACGTTGCTTAGTAATTTTTTTACTGCAAGCCGTGTGCCGTTGCAAAGCTTTGGCTGGTTGATATTTCGCAATATGATAATTGGCACACCGATTTTCAATTGCAGTACGTGCGGTGGCATCCCTGGCAGATCGAGTGAATTCAAAAATTCTGTTGGATAATTAACCGCTTCATCTGCTTCCACAACAGTGTCGACGGACTTGTATGTGACTGCCTCGTTCGTAGACGTCTTTGTTCTTGGCCGCAAGAATAGCTCGTTCACTCAGCCAATCGTGATTCTCATAATTGGTTTGAATATTGGCAAATACTTTTTGAACCAATTCTTCTTCTGACGTCACTAAATTGCAGAAGTTATGAGGCAATGAAATTCGTCCTGAGGTCAGATCAACCGGCACCTTTCCGTTCCCAATTTCCAGCAATTGACGTGAGAATATCTCAGCTGATCGATCGTTTTGCAGCTGGACACGCATATTTGTAGTTAATTTTAACGTCTTGACGTGTCGCCATAAAGTAGAGTCTCTCAGCCTATCCCACCCTAAAAGGTTATTGTGAGAATACAAGGGAGGAAAATTCAGAGTGCGGCTGCTGTCTTCAGTTCCTTGAAATGATGTGATATAAAGAGAAAGATGAGATATGAATTAATTAATTTTTCATATGCTGTGGTCCAGCAAAAGCATCTTACGTTTCTAAATAGCTATGTCTTTTGAAAATGGTTCCAGCAGGAATAGGTATCAAATATTTCAAAGAACACCCACCACCCTCAGGTTTGTCGTGGCTACGCTCATCAAGGGAGTCCCAGGAATTGGGTGGTTGTCAATCATAGCCTGGCTGGCTGACCTTTTAAAAATTTCAACTGGAAATCATTTTATAATCCTGCATGTCCAGAGATTGTGTGGAAGGAGTTCAAAGCATGAAATTCTGCAACACCCCCCTCTCCTGCAAGGTGGCAGTAAGCAAATTTTGTCACGGTAGCCAAATATTTGCAATTACAGACTAGGGATGTGCTCCGCTCCGATTAGGAGCGTAGAAGCAGTAGCGGATTGGCCTGCTCCGCCTTACCCAGAGGCGGAGTAGGAGCGGACCGTGGACCCCCTAGAAGCAAGGCGAAGAGAAGCGACCATTTTTCGGAGCTCCGAGTTCAGGCGGAGCGCTCCGGTTGCCATCTTGAAAACATTTCGCCATAGGATTGCATTGCGGCAAATAATCGCGCATAACTACGTTGTTTTTGAAGCTATCGCTCTGGAAATTCTTGTGCTCAGAGAGTCGTGGATGGGGGTCATTTTGAGACCACTCTCACCTCTCTGCGTTGTCCGTGTCGCGTGCTATATTTTTTTGAAAATCGGGTCAACCGCGCGGCTCAAACTGCGTTTCGGCTTTTCGCCCATAGGATTGCATTGAGGGAAAGAATCGGGGATAACTGGGGGGGGGGGGGTTAAGCTATCGTTCTGAAAATTCTTGTGCACAGAGAGTCGTGGATGGGGGTCATTTTGAGACTACTCTCAACTTTCTGCATGCTGTGGTTCACGTGCAATGTTTTTGTGAAAATCGGGTCAACCGCACGGCTCAAACTGCGTTTTCGGCTTTTCGCCCATAGGATTGCATTGAGGGAAAGAATCGGGGATAACTGGGGGGGGTTTAAGCTATCGTTCTGAAAATTCTTGTGCACAGAGAGTCGTGGATGGGGGTCATTTTGAGACCACTCTCAACTTTCTGCATCGTACGGGTCGCGGGCTAGAAGTTTTTTAAAAATCGGCAGGAAAAATACCTTTTTCAAAGGGCTGAGGGGCAGAGTCAGCTCCCGGTCATGATGATCCCAAAGTTGGAGGAGGGCATAGGCAAAACAGGTAACTTGGGATTCTGGGAAACTTCTCTTTCTTCATCTGAACGGGCTTTTCCCCGTGTTTTTTAACACAGTAGCCCCACCAAATGCACAAACACAACCTGAAATCATATACTAAGCCAAGAATAAGAGATAGAAACACAGCACTGCTCCCCACCCTAACCTTGGGGAACAACTGAATCGATGTGGTGCAAGGGGATGAGCTCCCCTAGGGCATCTCATCGTGGACGTGCCCCCACTCTCTCCTGCACTGGAAGGCCATAGAGCCTTCCAAAGAGAGTAAAACGGTGGAGCAATGCCTCTCATGAGTTGAAGTGAATGGTCACTTTTCAGTGGTGGAGCAATGCCTGTTCTGAGTCGAAGTGAGCGTTTTACTTCTTCTCGGAGCTGTGGCTGTCAGTGTCTTGAACTGGCAGCTACTTCCCCCTCCCCCGGGCACGTCCCCCTATTGCTGGTAAAAGACAGATATAGCCTTTTAAAAAAAGTTCTTCTTGTTGTTTATTGAGCAACACTGCTGCTTTTAATTCCACCCCTCCTTTGTTTATTGATTGATTTATTCCATTTTATATGCATTACTGGCTTATCCTTGGCTCACTTCCTTATGCCCCCAGAAATGCCAGCTGCATGCCTGCCTGCCTTCCCTCCCTCCTCCCCTGCCCACCTCGCAGGGATGTTGTGTGTGGGGTGCCCGATTTTCAAAAATTCGCCAAAAATCAGGGGATGATGGGATTGCTTTGAAACTTGGCATGCGTGTGTATATCCCCATGAGGTGTCATGGTGCCAAACATGAGGTTTCTAACTTGAACAGAAAAAAAGTTGTATAATTTTTTAGCTTTCAATGCAAGCCTATGGGGGGGGGAAACGGAGCTCCGGATCCGGATCCGGAGCTCCGGGCGGAGCGGAGCGGAAGTGGGCGGAGCGGGGGCGGGGCGGAGCGGCCCGATCCGGAAAATGGCGGATCTGCAAGTGAAGCGGAGCGGGGGGTCCGTGCACACCCCTATTACAGACAGTGTGGCAATCACATAGGATGAAGAGGTTCTCTGAGTTTAAATGTTTTAGGGTGCAATCCTATGCATGTTTAGACAGAGAAAAGTCCTACAACTTCAGGTTGGGGGATGCTGGGAGTTGAAGGACCTTTTTCTGCCTAAACATGTAGAATGTTCAGGCAGAAAAACATGGGAATGATTTTTAAAAAAAATCTGAGACATTTTGTATAAGTTTTTAAATGTTTTAACTCTGAACATTTTGTATTCTAAACTATTAACTTGAAAACTGCTTTGAAATGTCTTTTTGGTTACACTCAATCAGTCTATAAATCAATTAAGGGGACAAACCTGGCAGGATAGATGTAAGCCTCTGAACTATCCAATTCAAGGCAGATGGAACATGGATGGGATTCTCTCCTCCATGCTATATCTGCCCTGCAGTTTTTGCTAGACACTCATAAGAACATTAGAACATAAGAAGAACTACGATGGATCTGACCAAGGGTCCATCTAATAAAGCACTCTGTTCACACAGTGGCCAGCCAGCTGTTGACCAGGAATTCACAAGCAGGACATGGGTGCCACAGCACCATCCTGCCCATATTCCATAGCAACTGGTGTATGTAGGCTTACTGCCTTTGACATTGGAGGTGGCAGATAGCCATCAGGACTACGAGCTATTGATAGCCTTCTTCTCCAGGAATTTATCCAATCCCCCTTGGTGGCCATCACCACATCTTGTGGTAGTGAATTCCAGAGTTTAACTATGCGCTGTGTGAAGAAGTAGTTCCTTTTATCTATCCTGAATCTCCCACCAATCAGCTTCATGGGATGAACCTGGGTTTTAGTATTACGAGAGAGGGAGAAAACTGTCTCCCTATCCACATCCTCCGCAACATGCATAATTTTGTAATTTTTGTGACCCGTCCAGAGAGCTTTGGCTATTGGGCAGTATAAAAATGTAATAAATAAATAAATAAACAAACAAACAAACAAACAAACAAACAAACCTCGATCAGGTCTCCCCTTAGCCTCCTTTTTCCCAGGTTAAACAATCCCAGCAGTTATAACCTTCCCTTGTAGAGGAGATGCTCCAGCCTCTTGATCATTTCAGTGATTTTCAGCACTCAGCCAGTGAGCTTCGGAGCAGGGGAGGGAGGAGGCCATGTGGCGCATAGGAAGCTGCATAAACGAACTTCCATGGTCCCCACACCCTTTTCACCCTCTCCACGCTCTATTCCTGAGCTCAGAGAAGGAGACCATCTACAAGGCAGCAGGGCCAGCAGGTTCCCAGAAACCAAGAAATCCTATAGCCTTCTAGTGGCCATAGGATTGCTCCCTAAATAAATAACAAATAGAAGGGCATGCAATGTGACCTAAGAGGCATGGCAGGAGGTGTGATATGCTCTCTTCAGAGTACTGGAGCAGAATTGCTTTCAGCTGAATTCTATTTTTATTTCCAAGAAGCTTTTGCGGGACCCCATTCCAGTGATGGGCGAGACTGAAAATACAAAAAAATACCAGCACCTCGCAACCTTAAGCTCTTAACGATTATGAGAGGCATTTCAAACTTTTAGAATGGGGTGGGGAGTGGAGCCAGAAAACCACCAAACAGCTGATGGTTGGAGAAAAGGGGGTGGAGCCTGGAGAAGGGGTGTGGCCATTTGGGGAATTCCGAAGAACCAGATTACGACCCAAGGAGGGTGGGATTTTGCCCCCAGTCCTGAGGTTCTGCCCTCCTGCTTTAAAGTCTTTCTAAGGTTGAACCACCTCCATCACTCCATGAAGTTCAGGCTTTTCTTTTAATTTCCCATCTCACAGCTCAGTCTCCTTTTCTTTTTTCTCTCTTTTGCTACTGTGCGATGCTCGAGACGTTCCTTAAATACGCCACACAACACCTTCTACTTCCATCAAAAGGTAACATAATCTCCCTCCCACACCTTGATGTGGAAATCGTAAAGAATCCCCAGCAATTTTTGTTTTTTTAGGTAGTTCAACAGTGAGCTCCTTGGAAGAGCCATGAACTTGGGCAAACAAGACCCCTGAGGCTGACTTGGAAAGATTTTGCAGGCCGGCTGCCATTTGCCCCATAGGCTTGGAATGAAAAGCAGCTCTGAAAAGAGTCAGCTTGTGTGCATTTTTATGTGACTGCTGTGTGTGTGTGTGTGTGTGTATGTGTGCGTGTGTGCGCACATACAGTGAGAGTAGAGCTTTCCTGCTGGATTTAGGCTGCAATCTTATACAAAAGCTTAGCCCAGCCTGGTGCCTTTCAGATGTTTTGGACTACAACTTCCAGACTTCCTGACCATTAGCTATGCTGGCTAGGGCTGCTGGGGGTTGCAGTCCAACAACATCTGGAGGGCCCATGTTCCCCACCCCTGCTACACATTCCTCCATGGGAGTAAGCCCAATCAAACCCAGTGGGATTTACTTCTGAGTAGATATGTATAGGATTGCACTGTTAATGATGCACCGGGGGTCTGTGTTAAAACATCATCTGGATGCTACACTGTTGTGCCAAATGCCACGTTTTCGTTATTCTCTGCACAAAGCACAACAGGAGATCTGTTGTAGTACAATGACAAAGCTTGCAATTCAGTCAGTCTGGGTTTTAGTCAGAACCAGCCAAAACTCTAAGGAGCTGTCCAAGGTGCTGAACCATATTCCCCAAGAATCGGTACAGTACCTTGGATAGCTCTTTTAGGGTTCTGTCTGGTTTTGACTGAAACCCAGAGTGGACTCACCACCCCACTGAAATTGGAGCCATCTGACATTAGCCAAGATTATCATAGCAGCATCTTTTGTGTGGTGGCACTCCAGTTGAGGAATGGCCTGCCAGAGAGGTTAGGCTAGCCTCTTCTTTAATGTCTTTTAAACGGCTGATGGAGACAATTTTGTCTGCCAAGCTTTTAATAGTTGACAATAGGGCTGTGCTCCACTCTGATTCGGATCGCGAATCTGGAGCAGAGCGACTCGATCCGCCTCCGCCAAAGGCGAATCCGAATCGGGTCAGGAGAGCTGCAGATCGAGGCTAATCAGTTCGCCTCCATCCGGAGCTCTAAATGCAGGTAAGTGGGGGGAGGGGCTCACCTGGCGACGACAGTGCCACCGCAGTCCATGCAGTGATGGCAACGGAGCCAGGTAAGGGGGCAGGGGGGAGGGGGCTTACCTGTATCCATCGTGGTCTGGGGCAGGCTTCAATTGAGGCCCAGGCCTCAAAGCAGAAGTGGGCCTGCCACAGAGGCAAGTAAGTAGGGAAGGGGGGAAATCTTGATCCACCCCTCCAGATCTCACTCCACAGAGCAGAGCAGGGGAGGGTCGGATTGACCCAAAGCGGTTCAGGCCCGATCCAAACGTTCCAGATTGGGCCATGAAGTGGTTCAGGGGTCCGTGCAAAGCCCTAGTTGACACCACTCTCAATTTTGACCATTAATCCCTGGTTTTAAAATATGTTTTAGATTTGGGAGGCTAAATACATTTTTATGTATTTAATCTTTGCATTTTGTTTGTACATCACCTCCAGCATTCACTGAATAACACCACATTTTATAAGAGAATAAAGCAATATGTAGGTGACATGTATGCCGCATCACTCCAAACCACAATAAACAACCAACAAACATGCATCCAGTTTATAATATTTTTAAATAAAAATTTATAATCAGGAAGTGTGATTGCTGATAATTTATTGTGGGTTTATAAGAGACTTTGAAAGTGAAAATTGCTTCAAGTGCATTTGATCAGATTTGAATAACCTTTTATTGACTAAATTCTAAAGGATATGTTGAGCATCTTTTTTCTTTTTTAAAAATCAGTGACATATCTTTCTATATAGGTGCATTTTTACATCAAAATCAATGGAATTTCAAATCAATAGAACCTAAAGAGTCAAAATATGAACAGGATCAAAACCATGGTACATGGGTTATGGGGGGGCCTTATTGAAGGCTTAGTCAATGTGCATTTTGATATATGTTTATTTAAACTATAATAAACTGTATTTAATAAAAAGCCCTACCACCTATTTCCTCCTGAGAAACATAGCCTGAGAACTTGAAAGGAATATTATTCTGGATCTGCACAGAAGCAGAGTTTATCTCTAATGAATCATTGTGTATATGTGTGAGTGAATCAGGTGTGTGTGTGTGAGAGAGAGAGAGAGAGAGACAGACAGACAGACAGACTCTGGCGCTTTTTACACCGTAGGATTATCCCAGGAAAATGGAGGGATCGTCCCTGCCTGCTCTCAGGATCCCCTGTGTGTCATTTGCATACAGAGGGATGATCCCGGGACAATCCTTGGAAAAAGGCAGGTGTAGAAATGGCCTATGCCATGTTCTGCTCTTTGCAAAAGGATTTCCTTCTGTACATTGATCACGCAAACCTCCATGGCATTTCCATTCCAGAAGAATATGTAGAAGGGTGCTGCCCTTTACCATGGGGTTGCTCTGGCCAAAGTGCCAAGCAGATGATCCACCCAGAGCCTTCGCCAGGACAGTTTCACCTGTCCCAAACACTCTCCCCTTGAAGAGGATGTGGACCAGGCAAAGTTGACCTGGCTTAGTCCCCTTCACTCTTGGGGCCCAAGTTGAACAAAGCAATCCCCTTTGAGTCCAGTTTCAGTGAGTGCATACTTTCCCTGGCCAGGGAAACACACACAGACTCCTCCCTGGAAAAGCCTCCTGAATCTCTGTGGGCCAGATGGGAAACCTCCATGGGCCAGATGAGGCCCACAGTCCAGAGGTTCCCCATCCCTGATCTATAAGTGTCTGTTCAGTATCCTAGAATCATAGCTTTGAATGGGACCTCATAAGCCATCTACACTGATCACCTGTTTGATGCATCACCAACACATGGCTATGCAGCCTCTATGGGAAGACCTCCAGTGAGGGAGAGCCCACCACCCTTCTAGGTAACTGGCTCCATCATCAAAGTGTTCTTCCCTTCAAGAAGTCTCTCTTCATGTTCAACCAAAATCTACCCTCCTATGATTTAAGCCCATTATATGTAGTCCTGCTCCCCAGGGCGGCAGAAAACAAATCTTTACTTTCTTCAGTGAGAGCTATTACCATGCATGGTGACGAAGTAAACCCTACAATGGCTGCTGTTAAAATCTTGACCTGTTCTTTCCCCTGGCATTACCTGTGGCACTTGCAGTGATTTCCCGCTGCTTTTTAGAAAGGAAAGTAACCCAAGCCAGCAAGACAGGTTGAACCACTGAGAAAGAAATGCATGTCAGCATTTTGCCGGCATTTGATTGGCATTTCTCCTCGGAGGGAAAACTCACTTGTGATTCTTGATCTGCAAATTTCAAAGGTCACATTATTATTACCTGTGCAAATCCTTTGGGGGTGATGTCTTGACCCAGGCAGCACATGTTGTTGGAAAAAGAGTCTGCAAGATTATGCCACATCCTGCTCTTTTCCTCTTCTCCACTTGAAGAGATTAATTGTCACCACTCACTGTATTTTGCCTGCCAGTTTTGATCAAGCGCATCTAAAGAGGGATGCATAGCTAAACTACCACAGCATGAGTAATTTGAATCAAATACAGGTTCGGGTTAAGCTTCAGTGTATTATTTGTTGCTGAACTTATTCTAAATCCTCAGGGCTTGTCATTAGGTAGTGGGATGCCATATCCTGGTCAGAATGATGATTGAATCTGAAAGCAATTCATCCTTTATATAATAATACTTCCCCCCCCCCCCCCCCGTGGATTGTTTTTGAAAGCAAAAAAATCTTACAAGGCATTCAAGGTTTAGAGGGGGCACCCAGAACTACTGTCACCTGAACCAGTTGCATAAAAATTAAATGACAATTTCAGTTTTTTATAATTAATTTATATTATATTATATTATATCTATATAAATAAAAATGTAAATATTCATTTGTTCCTAATCTAAAATCTCTGAAAGTTCTTCACCGATTGCTTTGAAATTTTGACACAACGTTGCATTCGAATACGCGCGTGTTTTTATGTAACTATATTATAGATGGGGACAAAAGTGTGTCTTAGAATAGAAGAAATAGGGTATATAAAAGCCCAGAGGCCTCCTCCAAGCCACTTATGCAAATAGAAGAGAAGTCATTGTGACATCACCAACCAGTAGGCCAATCCACTGCCTCTACCTTCTCTCCTATTTCCATGTTCTCTCCTATTTGGTGCCATCTAGCGATGTTTCTCGGAACTGCGGCCTTCTATGGAAGTTCCAAGTTCTGAAGAAAGGTAACTGCCAGGAGATTCCGGCCTAGCAGAGGGGCCAAAACCCACTAACCTCCTCACCACACTTGTGACAGGTAAAAACATTCTTTTTAATCTAAAATCTCCGAAAGTTCTTCACCGATTGCTTTGAAATTTTGACACAACGTTGCATTTGAATATGTGTGTGTTTTTATATACCTATATTATATAGATGTCACACCTGTCACGGGTAAAAACATGCTTTTTTTGAAAAACAGCACCATCTGTTGGACGTAAAAGGAACACATGCTGGTCAGGCTGGAAGATACATAAGCAGCAATGAAGCTGTATGGCGAATTCTTTCGTTTCCCATACATGAACGAAGTCCAGCTGTTGTTCACTTAGCAGTACATCTAGAAAATGGACAACGCGTTTATTTCACAGCTGCAAATGTGCAACAAATAGCCATGAATCCACTGGCTACAATGTTAACTGCTTTCTTCACATTATGTCAAAATGACGCATGCTTCGTTCGATGTAGAATTGCGTCGTGAACAAAATTACAACACGGGTGATCTTTTGTCGTATGTGCAATCAAATATTCCTAAGTTAACGCTTGAGCAAAATGGCATTTATGATCAAATAATGCAAATTGTCAATAACGGGGTTGGAGAAATCTTCTTCTTAGATGCGCCAGGAGGAACTGGTAAAACGTTCCTAATTACATTGATTCTGGCAGCAATTCGATCCCAAAATGACATAGCCTTAGCTCTTGCGTCGTCCGGAATAGCTGCGACATTGCTACCAGGTGGAAGAACTGCTCATTCCGCTTTGAAATTGCCATTGAACATGCAATTCATTGAAACTCCCACATGCAACACTTCCAAACCATCTGGCATGGGAAAAGTATTGCAAAAATGCAAACTTATTGTTTGGGATGAATGCACAATGGCGCACAAAAAATCGCTCAAGGCTCTTGATCGATCATTACAAGATTTGCGTGGAAACATCAGACCATTTCGGAACGCATTAATATTGCTTGCAGGAGATTTCAGGCAAACATTACCTGTAATTCCTCGATCGACACCAGCGGACGAAATAAATGCTTCCCTGAAATACTCTACTTTGTGGCGACACATAAAGACGTTAAAATTAACTACAAATATGCGTATCCAGCTGCAAAACGATCGATCAGCTGAGATATTCTCACGTCAATTGCTGGAAATTGGGAACGGAAAGGTGCCGGTTGATCTGACCTCAGGATGAATTTCATTGCCTCATAACTTCTGCAATTTAGTGACGTCAAAAGAAGAATTGGTTCAAAAAGTATTTGCCAATATTCAAACCAATTATAAGAATCACGATTGGCTGAGTGAACGAGCTATTCTTGCGGCCAAGAACAAAGACGTCTATGAACTTAACAATATTATTCAGTCTAACATTCAAAGCTAGGCAGTCACATACAAGTCTGTCGACACTGTTGTGGAAGCAGATGAAGTGGTTAATTATCCAACAGAATTTTTGAATTCACTCGATCTGCCAGGGATGCCACCGCACGTACTGCAGTTGAAAATCGGTGTGCCAATTATCATGTTGCAAAATATCAACCAGCCAAAGCTTTGCAACGGCACACGGCTTGCAGTAAAAAAATTACTAAGCAACGTCGTAGAAGCAACAATCTTGACAGGACCTTTCAAAGGTGAAGATGTCCTCATTCCTCGCATTCCTATGATTCCAACGGATATGCCATTTCAATTTAAGAGATTGCAATTTCCAATTCGATTGGCGTTTGCAATCACCATCAACAAAGCTCAGGGCCAATCTTTAGAATGGTGCGGTTTAGATCTAGACACGGATTGGTTCTCACATGGACAATTATATGTTGCGTGTTCTAGAGTCGGCAAACCAGACAATCTCTATATCTACACAGACAATGGAACAACAAAAAAATTTGTATACCCACAAGCATTGTGAAATTAAACATATTAGAAATGTGCGCTTTCTCTTTTATTTCTTTTCCATTTAACCAGACTGAGCCACAGCAACGCGTGGCCGGGTACAGCTAATATATATATATATATATATATATATATATATATATATATCCTTTTCTCCTCCAAGGAACTCAAGGCGGCATACATAATCCTTCATTTTATCCTCACAACAACAAACACCCTATGAGTTAGTACAAGCGAAGAGTCTGTGACTGGCCCAAAGTCACCCACTCCATGGCCAAGTGGGGACTATAACCCGGATCTCCCGACTCTCAGTCTGACATTCTAGCCACTAACCTCACTGACTCTCCTCCTCCTCCTCCTCCCCTCCTCCTCCTCCTCAGTTCTCTTCTTCTCCTATCCATTTATCCCTTTTGGTGCAGGGGGAAAAAATTAGTAGGTCACACCATCCATCGCCTTGCTTATACAGTTGAGCTGTTACTACCCGCCTAATCTTATAGACCTAAGTGTTGGGTCTGATGGGAGTTGAAGTTCAAAATATTTAGGGGCACATGGTTGGGAAACCTACTCTACATTCATATGTTATTGTCACTATTCCCCCACCAGAACAAAACCTTTCTGCAGCAGAAACAGGATCAGTTGTGAATCTGGGTCTACTTAGAACTAGGGATGTGCATGAACCCCCCCAATCCACTCTGGATCCCGATCCACAACTTCTGGATCGGGTCCACTCCACACTGTGTCAATCCGCCTATGGTCCACTCCACGGCGGGGCTCCGGATCCAGATCAGAGCTCTGTGTTTTCCCCCATAGACCTGCATTAAAAATGTCAAACGCCTATAACTTTTTTAGTTTTAAAGCTAGAAACATCAAAATGGGCACCATGAGATGCAACTGACTTTCCAAAGTCAGTCCCAGCAGATCCCACCACCCCACAAAGCGGGCACAGGTAGGCAGGCATGTGGGCAGTAAGGGGCTGTTACATTGCACAGGTAAGCCATAGATCTCTGGGGAAGTAAGTCCCAGCAGATCCAGCTACTCCACAATGACGGCACCCAGGCAGAGGAGGCAGGCAGGCAGAGAGGCGGGACAAGCAGGCTGCTGCTGCTGCCTGCCTTTTGCAAAGGGGCACTTTTCCCACCCTCAAAAAGTGAACGGTGGGTGAAAGTTGGAGAAGTGGGTGCATCTGCCTGCTTCTTCTTCTGCTTCTGTTGAGGAGCACCCAGCCAAGGACTTGAACATTTGATTTTCACAACATGAGAGGCTGCCTGCTTACTGATGCCAGCCTTGCCTTTCACCACGCCCAGCCACAGACGGATGCATGCTGCCTTTTCTCATTATAAGTAATTATTAGAAATAATAATAATAATAATAATAATAATAATAATAATAATTGTATTTATTATTTGGGGAAATGGGACAAGTATTGTGCTTTGCCCAAACTTTATTTGAATGCTCAAACTTTATTTGCTCTTTGCACTTAACAAGCAAGCAGTGCACAGCAAAGGCACACACACACACACACAGAGTGAGAGAAAGAGGATAGAATTTTTTTTAAAAAAAATTCTTTTTTATTATTATTTTTTATAGAAGAAGAAAAATGAATACAAACACAGTCACAGAACACAGGGTTTAAAAGACAGGGGGAAGGGGTGGGGGTTGGGAAACAAACAAGCTCTCCAGATGAAGAATTATACATTTATATAAATCAAAGTAAGGCAAAACACAAAGCAAAAGAAAACTAAGCCAAAAGTCAGAAACAAACAAACACACAAACACACACACACCAAAATTCTGAAAATCGACACAAATGACCCCCAGTCATCACTCTCTAAGCACAGTAAGTTTCAGGGATGTAGCTTGAAAACAAAAAAGTTATAAGCCCTTTTTTCACACAATGCAATCCTATGGGGAAAAAGTTCCAAAATGGTGGGTAGAGCTTCGCGACAAGTGGATCGCTCAGCAAATGGGCTGTCTGCTTCGTGATGCTTCGCTAAGCCCCCGACTCGCTTTGCATCAGCCTTTAACGGAGGCAAATCAGGCCACTCCGATGCCTCTTCTACGACCCGAAACGAAGCGGAGCACAGCCCTACTTAGAAAGATCATGTTATGATCCTGAACCACACGGAGCACTCTTTTTAGTGGAATGGCAGGACATCAATTTAATAATTAAATACAAATATAACCTATGGCCAACAGATTGCAGAACCTTTAGGGATACATTTAAGACACAATGCAGTTTCGGGCGTGGACTGGAAATGCAAACACCATTGCAAGATTGGTTCATTGGGTGGGCACTGGAGAAAAGGGTGTGTTGCCAAGAGACAATGGTTCTTTTTAGGATTCAGAATACCATGAATACACTTATGAGTGAAGATTAAGGATTTTATTAAACAAAACCAATAAGAAAGCAGAACATGATAATTGCAGCCATCTATTTCAAAAAAGGTCATAAGCTTACATCCTTACAGTTGTCAAGAGAACCCAATGTGGCAACAGATGTAACTCCCCCATAATTGCCTCTGGTACTCAGCACCCCTCTGGATCAGCCTGCATCGAGATCCCCATCCTCGGAGTGTTTCGGGGATTCATACTACTATGCTCCTATAAACCCCTCCTCTATTCTGAAGTTCTACTCCGCTGACTTCAAGAATATTTGGCAGTAAGCCAACATAGATAACTCCCATCCTAGCTAGTCTGCGAACAAGCGGCTGACCTTGAGCTCTTGCCAGAGGCTTATGTACTAGCCTCTCAGTTGTTCAGTCTAAAACAAATAATTGGCCCTGGAAAGAGGAACCATAGCTAACCCCTAAAAGCAATGGGGCAAACCAGAAGACATGAGAAGGAGAAATTTGCACACCACTAACTCCTTGAAATAACAGTTGTCTTCCATGTTTCCACTACAAAGGGATGGGTCAAAACTGATGCTGGAGAGAGAGAGAGAGAGAGAGAGAGAGAGAGAGAGAGAGAGAGAGAGGATGCACAAAGGCAACAGAATGCCAAAGCCTCATGTCAGGCTGCTGCTGGATGAATATGGGTGAGAATCCTTGACATGTTGCTCTGTCATCCTAGTCTCCAACCGTTCTCAATTCAACAAAGCCTGTTTCAGTTTTACATTTCTCCCGTCTTAAATACCATGAAAGTTCCATGAAAATTCATAAGCATTTTTGTAAACATTTCTCCCAATACATGCATTTTCCCATGCATTTTTGCTTAACATACACATTTTGATGATCATTTTTCCTAACATAATACCTTTTTGAACATAATTTCCCCCTAGTAGACATATTTTTGTACTTCTTCTTGTTATAAAGTTCCACTACAAAATTCGGAGAAGGCCAAATTTCTAAGGATAACTGAATTTCAGTTCTCGTAGTGGTTTGAAAGTGAAAATTTGGTAAACTGATATTGAAATATGAACTGAATGAATTTCTCCTTCATCCCTACCTGTATCCTACATACTGTTGCATATGAAATGGTACCAACAATGAGGTTCCTTTTTGCTCAAGCAAGCTGCAAAATTTATTGTATAAGATCTGGTTTTTATAAAAGAAATTCTGGCAAGGGGTCAAAAACCTGGCCAGATTCCTTCCTCCTCCTCCTGGTAAGTGACCAACCCTAACAAGAAAAGCAATAAGGGAGTGAGTTGTCTCTGCCTTCTTTTCTGTGACTAGCCCCTTGAGTCTGCCACATGTGAGGGAAGAGAACACAGTGCATTGATTAGAAATCATTTCTTTTCCTTTTAGCGACAATGGCAATAAAAAGAGGCCAGGAATTAAATGAAGTGACCTTTTCCGTGGCGTCTACAGCTATAGGATGTGATCCAAATTCCATACGAAGTCAATAGAAGAACTCTCATTGATTTCAGCAAGACTTAGAACAGGTCCTATAAATAGAGTGCAAGTTCATTATCAATTAATAAGCCTCCAAAACAAGTAGGTCATTTTATTTTCAGCCCTTACTGTACTGTATTGTTAAACCAGAATTAGGTTCAACACAGGCACTACAAAAAACCTGCGTTTTAGGGATATGGTGAAATGTGCCGTTTAAGACTGCAATCCTATATACACATGTATATGGGAGTAACACTCATTGAACACAGCAGGAGTTACTTCTGAATAGACATACATAGGGTTGCACTGTTGCACTATTGTCTTATATACAGTTATCAGAGAGGAAGGCCTAGAAGATGAGCTGGTTGTCTGGACCATCGTCAAGATGCCAACATTTGCTACACACAGAAAGCTAGACATTGGTCAGAAGAGTTATCTGGCTTGCCTTCCTCCTGTCATGCTAGATTTCTATATGTAGGGATGCAGATGGCCATGTCTTTGCATGTCCACTTACACATCACCAGAAAGAGGACAAAAAGGACATAAAACTGGCATATGTTAATTTACATGTCTAGATGCAAATGTAGAAATTTGTTGTTGTTTATTCGTTCAGTCGTTTCCGACTCTTCGTGACTTCATGGACCAGCCCACACCAGAGCTTTTTGTCGGCCGTTGCCACCCCTAGCTCCCCCAAGGTCAAGTCTGTCACCTCTAGAATATCATCCATCCATCTTGCCCTTGGTCGGCCCCTCTTCCTTTTGCCTTCCACTTTCCCTAGCATCAGCCTCTTCTCCAGGGTATCCTGTCTTCTCATTATGTGGCCAAAGTACTTCAGTTTTGCCTTTAATACCATTCCCTCAAGTGAGCAGTCTGGCTTTATTTCCTGGAGTATGGACTGGTTTGATCTTCTTGCAGTCCAAGGCACTCTCAGAATTTTCCTCCAACACCACAGTTCAAAAGCATCTATCTTCCTTCGCTCAGCCTTCCTTATGGTCCAACTCTCGCAGCCATAGGTTACTACGGGGAATACCATTGCTTTAACTATGCGGACCTTTGTTGTCAGTGTGGTGTCTCTGTTCTTAACTATTTTATCAAGATTTGTCATTGCTCTCCTCCCAAGAGTAAACGTCTTCTGATTTCCTGGCTGCAGTCAGCGTCTGCAGTAATCTTTGCGCCCAGAAATACAAAGTCTGTCACTGCCTCCACGTTTTCTCCCTCTATTTGCCAGTTATCAATCAAGCTAGTTGCCATAATCTTGGTTTTTTTGAGGTTTAACTGCAACTACTAAATTTAAAAAAGAAGTGTAGTGCATTTCACCAAAGATGGGAGTGGGGGGGGAGACTGTGAGCAGGTGGCCTGAGAACCCGCTCAAGTTGCTTCCCAGATACTAATGCTTGATGGGCAACTTCAAGACCTCTGATCTCTCTTCTTATGCTTCTTGCTTTTTAAACTGGACCAGCACTGGACAGTGCTTCAATCAGATGGTGCCTTCAATTAGTGAACTGTCCTCTAATAGCTCTTCGAACAAAAGACAGTCCTCTGTAAAGGGGACACATGGCCACCCTACCATGTTTCCTATTTCCCAGGGGGCAGTCCTCTGTTCAAAGGTATCTTCTGTTTAAAAGGCTGTTTGGTGTCATGTCTAGCCCTGTTCCCCTTAGGTTGGGGAAGGAGTTTCAGGTGATCAATCAGAATCAGATTCTGAAGCAGAAAAGACAGTGCCAGAAACATACCCACCTATACCAGTTGGGGAGGTGGCTCTCATGGGCACTTCACCAGCTGGGAATGAACCTTCTCCAGAGCTTATCTCCTCAAGTGTAAACAACACACAGTCAGTGAGAAATCAGTATTCTTCCTAGGGGTAGGGCACTGAGAGGCTAGCTGTGTTGAAGTCCTGGATTAGGACTGGTTTTTGTGATTTCCATATTTCTGTACAAGTCTGCAAAACCTGGAAGAAACTGAAGACTCAGCATCAGTCAATCAGCTTAAAGGTCAAGTTTGCAGGTGGACTTTATTGAATTATTGGGATGATGCAAAAGTCTAATTGTCTTGCCATTGCCAATTAGTGGTTTCATCATTTGTTCAGGGAAGTGTATATAAAGAGAGATTTGGAACTTTGTAACCAGATTAAAATATTCTCTCTCTGCTGCTGTGAGCCCTGCTGTAACGTGTATGACCAAGTGTGTGAGTATGTTGGTGTAAATTTGTATTGCCATAAACTGTGTTATTTTCTATCAGTAAAATACTTTATTTTTGTACCAAAGAAAACAGACTCTGTCTTGAAGTTAATTTGGTCTTTGCTGACTTTCATAGTTAAGAACCGTTGTTACTCTGCTAATTCACTGGTATAGTGAATAAAGGGTTTATATAAAAATAATACCCATCAAGAAGCTGATCCTAGAATATGCTGCAGACTAAAATGGGCAGAGCTAAAAGAAGGTGAGAGAAAGTCGGCCTGGCTAGCATCTCATCAGAAGCTGCATCAGAACCAGTCTCCCTGAAGTTAAAGCATTCTGGGGAAAGGCTTTCCGTTCTTCTTCCTAAAAGGACAATTGTCTCGCTTAGTTTGCATAGTTTTACCTAGAAGAAAGTTCCTAGAGATTAGACTCTCTTCAGGTGGGAAGAGATGTTTCTTGCCTGAATAAAGCTTTGTGGATTTCTTGGCAGACCTCATTATTGTCTCCCAAGAAGGTGGGAGTTCTTGAGAAACATGACATTTAGTCCAGTCAGATGAATAAGTACAGGGAAATTTGTGCAAGGGCAGCTTTTACAGTTCAGGGTTTTCCCCCCAAAGGGAATGCTTGTTCCCCTTTTTTGTGGCCCATGTTTTCTGTGGGCAATTGTTATGAAAATGACATACAGATGCCCCTAATGAAGAAATTGGCAAACCTAGTAGTCCATCTTCCTTTCTGGCTTTTTTGCTTCTCAGCCCACTCAGCACAGAGGGGCTCATGAATAATGCAAATGCGGCTCACAGATAATGAATTCCCCCTCCAAAATTTGCATACCCCCTCCTTCATGCACCCCAATTAACTCCCTCCATCCCCTTCCCCCTCTTGGGGCCTGCCTTTGCACCACACTGATTGGCCAACGAGGGCTATTTGTCATCCTGCTGACAGAGGGGCTGCCCTGCCTGTCTGTTGAAGAGGAAATTAATTGCTATTAAAGCTTGAGCTGTGAACTTCTTTAAAGTTTCAACCTTTTCCGCACATCAACACTGCTCACGCTTCAGTTTAAAACAAAAATGAGCCAAATCGGTCCGGTAGATCCCTAGTAATAAGCCGTACAGTACCATATTCTTATATAAAATGCTGATATAGGACAAAATCCCAAGGGTCATGTCAGCAGCATTAGGGGTAGGGCTGGAAAGAGATATGTGAAGAGTATATAGCTATGAAAAACCAAGCCTCCCTCTTTCTTTCTTTCTTTCTTTCTTTCTTTCTTTCTTTCTTTTATAGAATCATAGAATAGCAGAGTTGGAAGGGGCCTACAAGGCCATCGAGTCCAACCCCCTGCTCAATGCAGGAATCCACCCTAAAGCATCCCTGACAGATGGTTGTCCAGCTGCCTCTTGAATGACTCTAGTGTGGGAGACCCCACAGCCTCCCTAGGTAACTGGTTCCATTGTTGTACTGCTCTAATAGTCAGGAATACCTTCCTTCCTTCCTTCCTTCCTTCCTTCCTTCCTTCCTTCTGGATCAGATGGCTCACTGGCTGTGCTATTTTTTATTTTTTATTTTGCAGGGAGGTTCCCCCCTTTTAAAAGGAGGAATATCCCAAAATACATTCCCCACCTGCAGTCTAAATGGTACAATACATTCTAGCACCTCATTCCTAACTCCTCCTGCTGTTTGTGTATTAGGCTATGCTTAAGTAGACCCATTGTCTTAAGGGGGGTCCGGTGACTCCGAAGCCCAACTACCTCAAGAGCCCTTGCATGCCCACTCAAATCCTGACAACTAAGATGATGCAAGACCTTTGTATTATATCTCCTTACTAATCCCCTGAGTTATTAAGCCCCTACGGTGTGGGCCATTGTGCAGCCAAAGAGTTGTCAAAGACGTTGAGCTGTGTGAATTCCATGACAGATCAATACTTCTCAGGCTCTTGTAAGAAAAAAAAAAGGGGGGGCGGAATGGCTTATCAGGCCACCAACCAATTGTTTGTTTACTTCATTGATCTTTGCACCTCCTCCTTGCTAAGGGCTCCACTCAGGAAACACAGAAAAAGGTCGATCGCCCTTTTCCTGATACGTGCCTTTTTCCAGCATCCATTTCCAAGCAGGATTAACTATGCCACACTTTCTACCTGTGCTGCTGGCCTCTCTGATCAGAGCAGATTGCACTTAACCCCTCGAAGGCTCTAGCACACTGCCAAGAGACATTTGATTTTATCCCTGTTCCTAACACATTTGTGGCATTTGACTGCTCTAACCACCATAGCGCTACTAGGTGTGTCTCAGGCCCTGAGAGACGCCAACGCAAACACCACTATTGGCAACAATGTTTGGGGAGTAGCCTGGAGCAAACTGCTTCCATTTGTAAAACGGGTTGTTGTAAGAATGAACACTCTCCTGCTTGGTAGTTATGGTGCACCATTTTTACAGGCAGAGATGCCATACCTTTAGCAGCTGCACACACCAGGCAGAAATCATACAACTTAGCAGGCCAGCATAGCCCATTTCAAAGTGGATCTCTTATTACAGCGTTCCCTAACACGGGCTGTAGCTAGACCTAAGGTTTATCCCTGGATCATCCAGGGGTCAAACCTGTTCACCTAGGTTCCACACAGGGGATCCAGTGCTCAGGCAGGGGCGAACTCTGGATGATCCCAGGATAAACCTTAGGTCTAGCTGTGGCCACGGTGTACTCTAGATGTGTTGGACTACAATTCGCATCAACGTCAGCTATCAGGAAGGCGGGCATAGTATAAAAAACGCAATGAAGGGAGTGGGGAAACTGCAGGACTTAAAAGCCCAGGCCACTCCCAAAGGCAGCAGAGTGTCCTTTTGCAGCAACCCACCCAACCTGCCTGATTGATAGCAGCATGGGGACCACCATTTGCTGATTCCCTGGGGTAAGTAGGGATTTGGGGAGCAGCCTTATTCATTTATTTATTTATTACATTTCTATACCGCCCAATAGCCGAAGCTCTCTGGGCGGTTCACAAAAACCATAATAAAACAACCAACATGTTAAAAGCACAATTACAAAATACAGTATAAAAAGCACAACCAGGATAAAACCACGCAACAAAATTGATATAAGATTAAAATACAGAGTTAGAACAGTAAAATTTAAATTTAAGTTAAAATTAAGTGTTAAAATACTGAGAGAATAAAAAGGTCTTCAGCTGGCGACGAAAGGAGTACAGTGTAGGCGCCAGGCGGACCTCTCTGGGGAGCTCGTTCCACAACCGGGGTGCCACAGCAGAGAAAGCCCTCCTCCTAGTAGCCACCTGCCTCACTTCCTTTGGCAGGGGCTCACGGAGAAGGGCCCCTGTAGATGATCTTAAGGTCCGGGCAGGTACATATGGGTGGAGGCGTTCCTTCAAATAACCCGGCCCCAAACCGTTTAGGGCTTTAAATATCAATACCAGCACTTTGAATCGGGCCCGGACCTGGACAGGCAGCCAATGAAGCTGGAAAAGGACTAGCGTAATGTGATCTCGCCGGCCAGTCCCTGTTAGTAAACGGGCTGCCCTGTTTTGTACCAGCTGAAGCTTCCGGACCATTTTCAAAGGCAGACCCACGTAAAACGCATTGCAGTAATCCAAACGAGAGGTTATCAGAGCATGGATAACTGTAGCTAGGCTATCTCTGTCCAGATAAGGGCGTAGTTGGTATATCAGCCTAAGCTGATAAAAGGTGCTCTTTGCCACTGAGTTCACCTGTGCCTCAAGTGACAGTTCTGGATCCAAGAGCACCCCCAAACTACGGACCCGATCCTTTAGGGAGAGTGCAACCCTGTCCAGGACAGGGCAAATATCACCTCGCCGGACAGATGAACCACCCGCTAACAGTACCTCCGTCTTGTCTGGATTGAGTCTGAGTTTGTTAGCCCTCATCCAGTCCATTACCGTGCCCAGGCACTGGTTCAGAACAGTCACTGCCTCACCTGGGTTTGATGAAAAGGAAAGGTAGAGCTGGGTATAATCTGCATATTGATGACACCTCAGTCCACATCTCCGGATAACCTCCCCCAGCGGCTTCATGTATATGTTAAACAGCATAGGGGATAAGATAGAGCCCTGCGGAACCCCATGGCTTAGGAGCCACGGCACAGAGCAATAATCCCCCAGCACCACCTTCTGGAATCGGCCATCCGAGTAGGAGCGGAACCACTGCAACGCAGTACCTCCAACTCCCAGCTCAGACAACCTATCCAGAAGGATACCATGGTCGATGGTATCGAAGGCCGCTGAGAGGTCCAGGAGAACCAACAGGGTCGCACTCCCCCTGTCTCTCTCCCGACAGAGGTCATCCCACAGGGCGACCAAGGCAGTTTCCATTCCAAACCCAGGCCTGAAACCCGATTGAAATGGATCTAGATAATCCGTTTCATTCAAGAGTGTCTGGAGTTATCCTGCAACCACCCGCTCAAGCACCTTGCCCAGGAAAGCCTTGCCATTGGCAAAAGGAAAGTGCCCTTTTATACCCATGGAGGGGGACATAATGCATTCAGCCAATTCCTAATGGCAAAACAGGTGGATACAGTACAGCCTGGGAAGGGTGAAAGCATAGGCTAGTTTGGTGAGCACTCCTGAGGCATGTATAAGAGCCTTAAGAGAGCCAGTGTGGCATAGTGGTTACAGTGTTGGACTGGGACTCAGGAGATCCGGGTTCTAGTCTCCACTCGGCTATGAAGCTCCCTGGGTGACTTTGGGCCAGGCACTGACTCTCAGCCTAACCTACCCTGCAGGGTTGTTGTGAGGATAAAATGGAAAGGAGGAGGAGGATCATGTACATTACCTCGGGTTCGTTGCAAGAGGAAATTGCAAAAGGCAGGATAGAAATCAAACCAATCAATCAATTTCAACCTTTTAGAGTGGGGAAAATGGCACCAAAGCCGGGAGACCAACAAGCAATCAGTGGCTGGGTGAAATGGATTGGGGCCAGAGGAAAAGGTGTGACTACCTGGGGAACCTTGGGGGATCAAATGGGGACCCCAAGAGGTCCAGGTTTTGCCCCTGTGCCTGACATTCTGCACTCCTGACCTAGGGCTATTGCAATCGCTTCTCACTGAGGGGCTTTACAGTCATGGCACAATGCAACTGCCAAGACAGTGTGGTGTAGTGGCTAAAGTGTTGGACTGGGAGTCCGGAGATCTGGGTTCTAGTCCCCACTCAGCCATGGAAACCCACTGAGTGACTTTTGGCCAGTCACAGACTCTCAGTCCAGCCCACTTCACAGAGTTGTTGTTGTGAGGATAAAATGGAGAGGAGAAGGAGGAACCTTGGGTTCCTTGGAGGAAAAATGGTGGGATATAAATGCAATAATAAGTAAATAAGACCTCTTCAACATACGTGCTTCATTTGCTGGCTGGGACAAGCACCAAACAGGCAGCAGCATCACTTGGCATGTGAAGCCAGGCTGCTGCCAACCTTTGCAGGTTGGCAATGGAAGCAGCACCACCCCAGGTCTCTCCTGAAGATCAGGAGCCCACACTGATTGGTTGCTAGCCAAAGACTCTCTTTTTTCCTCTTTTAACTCTTTTTTTTTTTGGCCTCATTGCCAATTCTGTTACATTAAACAAAAGTTGTGCCCTATTTAAACTCATATCGTATCGCCTGTCTTCATTCTTGGTTGGGGGTGGGGTGGGGGGAATACAAATGGTACACTCTCTGACAATCCTTTGTAAAGCTTAAGTGTAAACAAGTTAAGCACAGTCACCATTCACAACAGCAGTATAGCAATCTCCCCAGCTAGTTCAACAGCAGTATTGGAAGAAGAAACACTGGTCTTGATTGAGGCCTCTGTAAATAAAATAAAATTTACTGATCAATTCTAGTTCAGCTATTATCACTCTAATTATTACAACCACTCACTCACTTATCCACTTTATAAACTGTTGTTGCACCAAAAGGGCTAGAAACGTGCTTTGTTTGTTTAGGGAAAGTTCAGATTTCCAGAATGCTGCATTTTGCTGTTAATACCAAATTCTGCAGTATTAATCTATACTTATGCAGAATCTCACAATACCTTCGGGCCTGAGACTGGCCTCTTTTATAGGTGTTGGCAAAATTTTGCATTCCTTCTTCTTGCAGAACCAGTACTGTTCACATTTTAGATCAGCGAAGTGTGTTCTCAATTCAATTAACATCGCCACAATTTTCTCCAGACAATTTCACGGCAAGTCTATGGGGACCCCATTAAAAAGACATTATCCTGCTGCAGAGTTGGGAGACTTCCACAGCAAAACAATTCCAAGGCAAATCTTCAGAGAGCTTGTTATGAACGTGTTAGGATGTGAAATGTAAATACCATCCATTACTTCTATGCAAACCTAGGGAGTCCCATCCCTGATATTATCGTGATATGAAATTAAATGGGGAATTTATATCTCTCCAAGCCTGCAGTGATATCAGCAAAAATTGAAGGCTGGGGTAAGATAAACAGTATGGATGGAGTGGGAAACATACAACAACAAAATGATTTTGCCTTTCTATAGATTTTACTATGACTTTATTAGATTGTAAGCCTATGCGGCAGGGCCTTGCTATTTACTGTTTTACTCTGTACAGCACCATGTACATTGATGGTGCTATATAAATAAATAATAATAATAATAATAATCTTGGATTAATTATTACTGGAGCTTTGCTTCTACCTGATATTTGTTCTGTTATCCGGCATCATGAATGTAATATAAATCATGCAGGAAGGGCTGGTTTGTATGTTATGGGGATCACTTTAAATCACTCCACATGGTGGCTGTATATCAAGTGGTTAGATGTTTGTGGGCTGAAGCAATCTCAAGGTGGATGTCACTGCAAACATCCGAAACGAAAGCTTTCTGATGGCTATAGCAATCACTACAGTGTGGTGTAGTGGTTGAAGTGTTGGAGTCTGGAAATCTGGGTTCTAGTCCCCACTCAGCCATGGAAACAGCATGGGAATTGCAGTACCTCCTGGAACTGACCTAGGGTGGCCACTTACGTATCACCAAAAAAGAGGAAATGCATCAGTGGAAGAAAAGATAAAAGAGGACACAGATTTGCATAAAATATGCAGACGCTAATAGAGATAGACAGATATTTAGAAATAATTACTATCATTTATATAGAAATGCATTTCTTCTCAATATAATGGGGGAGACTGCAACCAGATGACCTGTTTGCTTGCTCAATCTGCTGTCCAGGTGGTAACTGTTGATGGGTAACTCCAAGACCCAGCTCTCCCTTCTACTTATGGTTCTTTGATTTTAAACCAGATTTGGGCAGGGCAGCCCATCAAATAGAGGGGTACCTTCAAATAGAGGACTGTCCTCTGTAGATTAGAATACATGGCCCTTCCTACACTGACTTGTATTTTTAAACTTTTTGCTC
This sequence comes from Elgaria multicarinata webbii, assembly GCF_023053635.1. Classification (NCBI taxonomy): domain Eukaryota; kingdom Metazoa; phylum Chordata; class Lepidosauria; order Squamata; family Anguidae; genus Elgaria; species Elgaria multicarinata. Next base: position 25,262,699 of record NC_086174.1, read on the forward strand.
AATAGTTAGAATCATAGAATCATAGAATAGTAGAGTTGGAAGGGGCCTACAAGGCCATCGAGTCCAACTCAATGCAGGAATCCACTCTAAAGCATCCCTGACAGATGGTTGTCCAGCTGCCTCTTGAATGCCTCTAGTGTGGGAGAGCCCACAACCTCCCTAGGTAACTGGTTCTATTGTCGTACTGCTCTAACAGTCAGGAAGTTTTTCCTGATGTCCAGCCGGAATCTGGCTTCCTTTAACTTGAGCCCGTTATTCCGTGTCCTGCACTCTGGGAGGATCGAGAAGAGATCCCGGCCCTCCTCTGTGTGACAATCTTTTAAGTATTTGAAGAGTGCTATCATGTCTCCCCTCAATCTTCTCTTCTCTAGGCTAAACATGCCCAGTTCTTTCAGTCTCTCTTCATAGGGCTTTGTTTCCAGACCCCTGATCATCGTAGTTGCCCTCCTCTGAACATGCTCCAACTTGTCTGCAACCTTCTTGAATTGTGGAGCCAAGAACTGGACACAACACTCTAGATGAGGCCTAACCAGGGCCGAATAGAGAGGAACCAGTACCTCACGTGATTTGGAAGCTATACTTCTATTAATGCAGCCCAAAATAGCATTGGCCTTTCTTGCAGCCATATCGCACTGTTGGCTCATATTCAGCTTGTGATCTACAACAATTCCAAGATTCTTCTCATTTGTAGTATTGCTGAGCCAAGTATCCCCCATCTTGTAACTGTGCATTTGGTTTCTATTTCCTAGACGTAGAACTTGGCATTTATCCCTATTAAATTTCATTCTGTTGTTTTCAGCCCAGCACTCCAGCCTATCAAGATCACTTTGAAGTTTGTTTCTGTCTTCCAGGGTATTAGCTATCCCACCCAATTTTGTGTCATCTGCAAATTTGATAAGCGTTCCCTGCACCTCCTCATCCAAATCATTAATAAAAATGTTGAAGAGCACTGGGCCCAGGACCAAGCCCTGCGGCACCCCACTTGTTGCCTCTCCCCAGTGTGAGAACGTTGCATTGATAAGTACTCTTTGAGTCCGATTCTGTAGCGAACTGTGAATCCCCTAATTTGTTGTTCCATCTAGCCCACTTTCAGCTAGTTTGTTAATCAGAATGTCATGTGGTACTTTGTCAAAAGCTTTGCTGAAGTCAAGATATATGACGTATATATATCATCTCTCAGGGATGCTTTAAGGTGGATTCCTGCATTGAGCAGGGAGTTGGACTCGATGGCCTTATAGGCCCCTTCCAACTCTACTATTCTATGATTCTATGATTCTATGGACTTAAGCTGCAAGAACACCAGAAATTTTGGCAAATTTAAACCAACTCACACAGCTATTTGTATGCTGTTGCATGTTTGTTAGCCAACTCCTTTACTAACATTTGATGCATTGTATTTTAAAATTGAATTGTTTTTACAAAGCGATGACCCTGAATTGGAGACATGACCACGCCTCTTAATAGTAGGCCAACCAAAATGTCTGTTTCTATTTGTATGGGTGTCTGTGTTTTCAAAGCAGGACCTGTGCCAGAGCAATTGCAAGTAGGATGACAAAGAAGAGGTGAGTGGATGTCATCCTTCCCAAATGACCTTGATGGCAAATTCCAAGGTCACGTATCACTACATGGCATGGGTGAGGCTACTTTTAGGAAAATGCAGGTGCAAATAAAAAATGATATTGTGACTGGATGACAAATATGACTTCAGTTGAGTACATTGAGCACCAAGGAGCAGACTATAAATTATACAGGAGCCACATAAATCAACACCTTGATGGCCCTTCTCCATTGCAAAGCACCCTCTGAAGGGGGTGATTCATAGCTGAAGGGATGAGAGAGCAGGGAGTACTTAATCCATCAACTGCCAGCCTCCTTCCTCCTGGAACTCCTCACACCCAGAGCTTCATGTAGCATTGTTTTCCCAAGAAATGATGTATCTGGTTTACTGATTAAAGCTGTTCCATTCTCATTGAATCTATGGGCATGTCTACACCTATGGGCTTTTTGGGACTTGCGGGGCAGGGGGGAATCTCAGGCTTTCTGGCTTCTGTGATCCTCTCCCAGCATCCACATGGCAGTGCAAAGTCCCAGAAGGAAAGAGGGACATTCAAATGGCATGGGGGGGGGGTTGGGGGGGGTTAGAAGGAGGAGCTGGTCACGCAATTGCACAGCCTTGGTCCTCCGAAAAGCTAAGTAAAAAATAATTTTAAAAAACTTTCAATAGAATCACCGGCAGCCATCCTGGGGATGGTGAAATTGCTCCCCCCTCCCCGGATGGGCACGGAGTCACTCTGTGCAGCACCATGCCCATTTAAAGAGCCCTGTTACTCGAAGGGAGGCCCCAGGAGCATTGGCCACACTGGCCGTGGTCCTCAGATTGTCCCAGGGCTGTGGGAAAACTGGGAAATCCCCCGTTTCAATTGGATCCCCTGTGTGTCATTTGGATGCACAGGGATGACCTAGGGCCTTCCTAGATGAGGGTTTAGCCTGGTGCGAGGCCCGGGCTCCCTGCTGTGCGTGCAGATGACGCACAGGGGATCCCAGGATCAGCCCGGGCTAAACCCTCCCTTGACCCGGGATAACCGGATCCGCTTGTGGCCCGGTTTTTCCGCAGCCCTTGGCTGAGCCCGGGGCTGCAGAAGGTCTAGCTAGTTCCGTGGCTTTTCCTGGCTGCTCGCTTACTCGTGAGTAGCTGGGAGAAGCTGCTGTGCCCATCGGGCTGCGGGGGGAGATGGGGGCCAGGGAGGAAAGCGGACCCAGTGGGAGAGATGGGGGGGAGAACGGAGCCAGGGTGGGGAGATCATGGATGGGGGGGCGGAGGGGGCATTGGATATGGCGAGCGGGTGAGCAAGCGGAGGGTGGACAGGCGAGCGGGGGGGGAGGACATGGCAAGCGGGGGTGGACAGGCGAGTGGGGGGTGGACATGGCGAGCGATGGGTGGATGGATGAACGGGCGAGCGAGCAGGCGGGCGAGCAAGCAAGCAAGGGGGTGATTGAGCAAGCAAGCGAGGGGGTGAGCGAGCAAGTGAGGGGACGAGGGGGCGGGTGAGGGGGTGAATGAGGGGGCGAGCGGGCGAGCAAGCAGGGGGCAAGCAGGGGGCATCAGACATTGTGGGGGGAATCGGGGGCAGGGGGGAGTGGGGAACCCCTTTAAAAAAAAAAAAAGACCTACCTTTTTATTTATTTTATTTATTTATTTATTTATTACATTTCTATACCGCCCAATAGCCGGAGCTCTCTGGGCAGTTCACAAAAATTAAAAACATTCAAAGTATAAAACAACAGTATAAAACCATAATATAAAATACAATATAAAAGCTCAACCAGATAAAAACAGCAGCAATGCAAAATTACAAATTCAAAAAAAAAGTTAAAATTTATTTATAGACTGTTAAAATGCTGGGAGAATAAAAAGGTCTTCATCTGGCGTCTAAAAGCATATAATGTAGGTGCCAAGCGAACCTCCTTAGGGAGCTCATTCCACAGTCAGGGTGCCACAGCAGAGAAGGCCCTCCTACTGGTAGCCACCTGCCTCACTTCCTTTGGCAGGGGCTCGTGGAGAAGGACCCCTGAGGATGACCTTAGGGTCCGGGCAGGTACATATGGGAGGAGGCGTTCCTTCAGATACCCTGGCCCCAAGCTGTTTAGGGCTTTAAATGTTAATACCAGCACTTTGAATCGGGCCGAGTGTTGGTGCACTCCTGCGCACATGGCCACTTTAACTTCTTTTAAAAAATGCAGGACGTGACAGGGCTTTCCTTTCCCCGTCGGGTCTGACGTCTGGATAGGCGCGACGGCCCGTGCTAATTGTAGCACAGGCTCGCTGCACCTGAAGGCCGGATTACCAGCTAGGTCTAGCAAGGCCCCTAGAGATGACCCTGGGATAAATGAATCATGTAGACATGCCCTATGACATAGATCCTTGTGCAGCACAGTTTTTCCCTGAGTTGGATCTAGCAGCATTCCAAAGCTATATATGTAGCTGATTGAAGGAGCACACCTCATCTGAAACAGGATGAACGTCCAGCTCCTGGTCATAAGATGCCCATAACTTGATGACTGCAATGTCTAGTGATGTCTTGGCTGTAGGGAAGGAGTTGTCGTATACAGTAGGGGTGTGCACGGACCCCCCGCTCCGCTTCACTTGCAGATCCGCCATTTTCCGGATCGGGCTGCTCCGCCCCGCCCCCGCTCCGCCCCGCCCCCGCTCCGCCCACTTCCGCTCCGCTCCGCCCGGAGCTCCGGATCCGGATCCGGAGCTCCGTTTCCCCCCCCCATAGGCTTGCATTGAAAGCTAAAAAATTATACAACTTTTTTTCTGTTCAAGTTAGAAACCTCATGTTTGGCACCATGACACCTCATGGGGATATACACACGCATGCCAAGTTTCAAAGCAATCCCATCATCCCCTGATTTTTGGCGAATTTTTGAAAACCGGGCACCCCACACACAACATCCCTGCGAGGTGGGCAGGGGAGGAGGGAGGGAAGGCAGGCAGGCATGCAGCTGGCATTTCTGGGGGCATAAGGAAGTGAGCCAAGGATAAGCCAGTAATGCATATAAAATGGAATAAATCAATCAATAAACAAAGGAGGGGTGGAATTAAAAGCAGCAGTGTTGCTCAATAAACAACAAGAAGAACTTTTTTTAAAAGGCTATATCTGTCTTTTACCAGCAATAGGGGGACGTGCCCGGGGGAGGGGGAAGTAGCTGCCAGTTCAAGACACTGACAGCCACAGCTCCGAGAAGAAGTAAAACGCTCACTTCGACTCAGAACAGGCATTGCTCCACCACTGAAAAGTGACCATTCACTTCAACTCATGATAGGCATTGCTCCACCGTTTTACTCTCTTTGGAAGGCTCTATGGCCTTCCAGTGCAGGAGAGAGTGGGGGCACGTCCACGATGAGATGCCCTAGGGGAGCTCATCCCCTTGCACCACATCGATTCAGTTGTTCACCAAGGTTAGGGTGGGGAGCAGTGCTGTGTTTCTATCTCTTATTCTTGGCTTAGTATATGATTTCAGGTTGTGTTTGTGCATTTGGTGGGGCTACTGTGTTAAAAAACACGGGGAAAAGCCCGTTCAGATGAAGAAAGAGAAGTTTCCCAGAATCCCAAGTTACCTGTTTTGCCTATGCCCTCCTCCAACTTTGGGATCATCATGACCGGGAGCTGACTCTGCCCCTCAGCCCTTTGAAAAAGGTATTTTTCCCGCCGATTTTTTAAAAACTTCTAGCCCGCGACCCGTACGATGCAGAAAGTTGAGAGTGGTCTCAAAATGACCCCCATCCACGACTCTCTGTGCAATCCTATGGGCGAAAAGCCGAAAACGCAGTTTGAGCCGTGCGGTTGACCCGATTTTCACAAAAACATTGCACGTGAACCACAGCACGCAGAAAGTTGAGAGTAGTCTCAAAATGACCCCCATCCATGACTCTCTGTGCACAAGAATTTTCAGAACGATAGCTTAAACCCCCCCCAGTTATCCCCGATTCTTTCCCTCAATGCAATCCTATGGGCGAAAAGCCGAAACGCAGTTTGAGCCGCGCGGTTGACCCGATTTTCCAAAAAAAATAGCACGCGACACGGACAACGCAGAGAGGTGAGAGTGGTCTCAAAATGACCCCCATCCACGACTCTCTGAGCACAAGAATTTCCAGAGCGATAGCTTCAAAAACAACGTAGTTATGCGCGATTATTTGCCGCAATGCAATCCTATGGCGAAATGTTTTCAAGATGGCGACCGGAGCGCTCCGCCTGAACTCGGAGCTCCGAAAAATGGTCGCTTCTCTTCGCCTTGCTTCTAGGGGGTCCACGGTCCGCTCCTACTCCGCCTCTGGGTAAGGCGGAGCAGGCCAATCCGCTACTGCTTCTACGCTCCTAATCGGAGCGGAGCACATCCCTAGTATACAGTGTTTCATATCAGTTCATATTACTTCAAATATCTTGTGAAAGATAGGAAGGAGGGCAGGGGAGAAATCTGTTCAGTTCACATTTTAATGCGAACTTCCTTAATTTCACCCTTTCAAGCCCATATGTGAATTAAAGTCTGTCATCCTTCAAAATCCTGTGCTTTAGGCCTGTCTCACATCCTGCGTTCTTTCTTTTTCTGTCTCCCTCTTCCTCTGCTCAGGAACTGACTCAAAAGCCATTCTCATGTCATTGGTCTTGAGAGAAGCTTCCCTTAACTGCTTTGCTTGCTTGTAAACAAACTAACCTCTTCACTCCCAGGAAATTCCATGGGATTGTAGTGTTTGCTTGGAAGGATTCCCCTGAGGTGAGGTTTGGGAGTTAAGCAGTTACAGTGTCCAAATAGGAGCTGTTAAATCATGTAGTGGGATAGAAATCCACCATGTTGTATAGTGTCCAGTTTCTTGATCATTTCCAGTTCAGCGGTTTCTCGTTGGATTCTTCCTCAGTGGTGTACTTGTTGTAATGTAGTGGTTTTCAAGTCAGCAATGGTATGCCCTGGAAGGTCGAAGTGTTCACTCACAGGCTTCTGGTTCTGCTTTGTCTTTTGTCTGGTTTGTGTTCATTTATTCTCTTGTGCAGAGGTTGACCTGTTTGCCTTACGTAAATTGTAGGGGGGGCATTACTGGCAAATGATGACAGACTTTGTATTTCTGGGCGCAAAGATTACTGCAGATGCTGACTGCAGCCAGGAAATCAGAAGACGTTGACTTCTTGGGAGGAGAGCAATGACAAATCTTGATAAAATAGCTAAGAGCAGAGACACCACACTGACAACAAAGGTCCACGTAGTTAAAGCAATGGTATCCCCCGTAGTAACCTATGGCTGCGAGAGCTGGACCATAAGGAAAGCTGAGCGAAGGAAGATAGACGCTTTTGAACTGTGGTGTTGGAGGAAAATTCTGAGAGTGCCTTGGACTGCAAGAAGATCAAATCAGTCCATACTCCAGGAAATAAAGCCAGACTGCTCACTTGAGGGAATGGTATTAAAGGCAAAACTGAAGTACATAATGAGAAGACAGGATACCCTGGAGAAGAGGCTGATGCTAGGGAAAGTGGAAGGCAAAAGGAAGAGGGGCCGACCAAGGGCAAGATGGATGGATGATATTCTGGAGGTGACAGACTTGACCTTGGGGGAGCTAGGGGTGGCGACAGCCGACAGAAAGCTCTGGCGTGGGCTGGTCCATGAAGTCACGAAGAGTCGGAAACGACTGAACGAATAAACAACAACACTACATTGGAGGATGCAGGTGAAAGAGCCCTTGATGGTGTGACTGATGTTGTTTGGTCCTGTGACAGCATTGCCTGATGTGGGGGCAGGCAATGCCCCCACATCAGCACCAGCAGATATTGGCCCAACAAAAGGTATCATCATCTGCATCTGTCCTTAGCTGAGAACAAAAGGACCAACATCCTAAGTACATCTTGTGTGAGCTGTGTCTTTGAAAACACACACACACACACACACACACTGCCAAGATACGCCTGCCAGAAATGTTTGGGCTTTTATCTTGGCTCTCACTCCTCCCACTGCTACATTCCCTGACAAATGAAAGTCTCCCTCGAACTATGTAGCTTTTGTAATTATTATCCTTTAATAAATATTTTGAAAACCAGAGAGGAGTTGCTGTTCTCTCCAGAGTCAACTCGAAGTGCCTGCCAGTAGTTCAATTTAGCTGTCAACACCTCAGTTAGAAGAACTTAAATAGATTGGAGTCAGGCTGGATTGTCACACACACATTTGCATGCTCTGATTTCCGTAGGACAGACAACAGCCTCGTCATAAACATCTGTAGTCTTGTTAAGTCATGTTCCCCAAGCTAAATGCTGAGGCTGAGTTAGATTCCAAGCCACTGTGATATTATTCTTGTCAGAAAGGGCTACTAAGTTCACAGGCAGGCATAACTCTTACATGCCTCAACAACACACACACACACACACACACACACACCTGGAAAAATGTTTGAGTAGGACTTCATTAGTACTACCATCTTTGGAAATCTAGATTTGGTGATTCAATGAAAATAATGTTTCCTGCACCTGAGTCAAATCTTTAATGTCCATGTATAGAAAACATATTACCTATCAGAGATCCCAGACACATATACATGCATATTTAAAGATACATGCAAATCTATTTATTTTATTTACTACACATATATCCTGCCCTTATTCCGAGGAACTCAGCACAGAGTATATGGTTTTCTACCTACTCCATTTCCTCACAACAACCCTGTGAAGTACGTTAGCCTGAGATAGAGTGACTGGCCCAAAGACACCCAGTGACCTTCATACCTTAATGGGACTTCGGACCCATGTCTTGCCAGTCCTAGTCCGACACTCTTACCACAACCACAACATACCAGTAGTCCACATGTATTTGCAGTGGGGAAACCAGTGTAATACTGGTATACCTGCAGCAATCATTTCTTCCATGTCAAGAATGGAGCTGCCCTATGTTTGGATGTTGCCATAACTTTTACCTGCACCCTTACTGATATCCTTTTATCAGGGATGACCTAGATGTGATGAAGGAGATCAGGACCTGAGGAAGGAGAGTAAACCCCTCCACCTATAAAATTTTCCCAATTAAATGCCCCTGCTCCCACCACAAATGTTATTTGCCCCATAGGGGAAAACATAGAGGTATCCATAAGGTGCACAGTCATTTCTGCATATTAGTGATACTTTTTTGCTGAAATCAAAGGGTGAGCAGGGGGTTATATTTATTAATTTATTTGTTCATTAATTCAATTAGTTAATATGTTTAATATGTATATATACCCTGCCTTTTTTACACCACAGGGATAGGCAAATCTGTCAGTTTTGCTTTCTCCCACATTTGAATTTCTTAAATCTCAAGTTCTTTCTCTTTTGAATATGAAGAATTTTGTGAATTCTTGGTAAATGTATATTAAAAAAAAACCTGCATCAAATTTCTCAACCCTCTGCATCTGCCCAATTTGATTGGTACACCAATTCCCAGCATGCAGAGGACCATGATGGACCTGCCTGCCATGAAACTGTTAAACACAAGGAGTCTGTCAGAATATAAGTGATGGTGACCATAATTAAGCACCACAGTGATACAAAGCCAGATTTTTAAGAGCAAAGACCTGAACCTGAAAAGATTAATTTCTCAGTTTTGGTTTTCCTCACATTTCCCCCCTCAAATTCTTTTTGTCCTGGATATGGAGTACTTTGTGAATTTTAGTAAATACTTATCAAGCCTGAACTGAAGAAAAATGCTCACTGATCCTTATTCTTCCACCAGGAAACTCAAGGTTGTGTACATGGGATTCCTTGGTGGCCTCCCATCCCAGCACTGACTCTATCTGGTTGCATGCAACAGTTACTGTTGCACAGTTTGAGAGAAATGTTGAACTGTATGCACCTTGCTAGACCATGAGTTAGCGCGGTGTGAGGCCCGTGCTCGTCCCTGTGCGTCCAAATGACGCACAAGGGATCCCAGCCTCAGCCAGGGCTCGAGCTGCCCTGGCACCACGCTAACCAAAACCACCGGCCTGTGTTGGCCTCCACCACCAAGTGCCCGGCTGGGGGACATGGCAGCACTGGCCATCACAGGCCGGGGATTCGGCGGCAGAGGCCAACACAGGCTGGCGACATGGGGGGGAGGAAATGGAGGCCAGGGACATCGGGGGGAAATTGCGGGTGGGGACTGGACATCGTGGGGGAAGGTGGGGGAAGGAGAACGGGGCCAGGGGATCAGACATTGCAGGAGGGGAAGGAAAATGGGGCCGGGGGACATTGGGCAGGGGATCGGACATCACGAGGGGGAAGGAGAACGGGGCCAGGGGACATTGGGCGGGGGATCGGACATCGCGGGGGGGCAGGGGGGAAGGAGAATGGGGATGGGGGATCGGACATCACGGGGGGTGGGGGGAAGGAGAATGGGGACGGGGATCAGACATCACAGGGGGGAAGGAGAATGGGGCTGGGGGACATTGGGCAGGGGATCGGACATCGCAGGGGGGGCAGGGGGGAAGGAGAATGGGGACGGGGGATCGGACATCGTGGGGGGCGGGGGGAAGGAGAATGGGGATGGGGGCTTGGACATCGCGGGGGCGGGGGGAAGGAGAATGGGGATGGGGGAATCAGACTTCGCGGGGGTGGGCGGGGAAGGAGAATGGGGACGGGGGATCGGACATCGCGGGGGGTGGGGGGGAAGGAGAATGGGGCCGGGGGATCAGACATCGCAGGGGGGAAGGAGAATGGGGCTGGGGGACATTGGGCAGGGGATCGGACATCGCAGGGGGGCAGGGGGGAAGGAGAATAGGGACGGGGGATCGGACATCGCGGGGGGCGGGGGGAAGGAGAATGGGGACGGGGGATCGGACATCACGGGGGTGGGGGGAAGGAGAATGGGGACGGGGGATCAGACATCACAGGGGGGAAGGAGAATGGGGCTGGGGGACATTGGGCAGGGGATCGGACATCGCAGGGGGGGCAGGGGGGAAGGAGAATGGGGACGGGGGATCGGACATCGTGGGGGGCGGGGGGAAGGAGAATGGGGATGGGGGCTTGGACATCGCGGGGGCGGGGGGAAGGAGAATGGGGATGGGGAATCAGACTTCGCGGGGGTGGGCGGGGAAGGAGAATGGGGACGGGGGATCGGACATCGCGGGGGGTGGGGGGGAAGGAGAATGGGGCCGGGGGATCAGACATCGCAGGGGGGAAGGAGAATGGGGCTGGGGGACATTGGGCAGGGGATCGGACATCGCAGGGGGGCAGGGGGGAAGGAGAATAGGGACGGGGGATCGGACATCGCGGGGGGCGGGGGGAAGGAGAATGGGGACGGGGGATCGGACATCACGGGGGTGGGGGGAAGGAGAATGGGGACGGGGGATCGGACATCGCGGGGGCGGGGGGAAGGAGAATGGGGACGGGGGATCGGACATCGCGGGGGGGCGGGGGGGAAGGAAAACGAGGCCGGGGAGGGGAGAAGGAGACTTTAAAAAACAAAACAAAAAACCCTACTTACCTGTCCTGGCTCCTGCGCTGCTGCTGCCTCTTTAAAAATAAAAAATGGCGGCCGCGACGGCTCTCCTCCAGAGCTCGTCACATCTCCCATCTGAATAAGGGTGAGATCTCACATTATGCCTAATGCGAGATCTCCCCTCCTCTCCTCTGGATTATCACACAGGTCTAGCAAGGCCCTATGACTCTTCAGCCTCAAAATCTTTGGTGTGAATACATACTGATTCATGCAAAAAAAATTCTGCCACAGTAATTAGCCCAAGCATGTGAACCCAATGTTTCTTTAAACCCTGCTAACACAATAATCTGGGTCGAATGAGATGCAAGGCGCCTAATGCGGAAACCCACATCCACACCCTTCTTGAGGTGAATTCTTGGGCACAGAGATCTGGATGTGTCATACAGTCCATTGGCTGCTTGTTTAAATTCAAGTATTAAATGGATGAACCTGCTCATGTGCATATATACACACATCTCTACCGCCAGGTTTCAGGACTTCACATTTTCTATGGCGCCTTTTGGAGTTTCTCAGCTTTCTGATGAATGTGAAGATGAGATCATCTGGATCAATCTTCTTACAACACATAGCAAACTGCGTAGTCATGCTTATCCAGCCTGATTTGTTGAGCCTAGCCAGACCACATGTTGATGTAACTCATGCTTCAGGCAAACTGTAAAGCTCTGGTTCTGTGGAGCTAAAATAGAATCCAGTGCACTTGAAGTAATTGCTTTTTTCTTCTTCTGAATTAGCCTGAAACTAAATTTGGGCCTTCGTTAGACCTAAGGTTTGTCCCGGGATCATCCTGAGGTCGTCCCTGCCTGCTCCCGGGATATCCTGTGTGTCATTTACATGAACAGGGATGACCCTGGGACAATCCCGGCATAAACCTTAAGTCTAGCTAAGGCCGTAATGGACAAACGTGGGTGTGTTAAACTTGTATTTGCCCTGTTCATATAGAAAGGGAGTGGGTAGAGTCTACTCTTTACCCAAAATGGAGCATGCAGGATACCTCTTTCCCTCAAAACAGGGAGCTCAAAGAGAATGCCCCCAAAACCATTAAGAGAGCTCCAAAGCCATTATATGGAAAGTTGAAATGTAGTACATCTATAGTCCATTTCTTAGAAACATTTGAAAATGGGTCAGTTTTATATCTATCCATTAAAACTCAGGACATGAAGTGTACCTCATCCTAGAGGTCAGCCCTCCAGCAAGAACAAGCAAAACCACAAATGGGACAATGTTGGGCTTTGGAAATTCTGTTACCTCCTCACATGCTTGAATCAGTCTTCACGGAGGTTTTCACTAGCAACCAGGCATTTGTATCTAATACACTTGCAGAGTGCAAGCTTCACTTATGGCACAGGTAGGCAACCTTTTTGGCCTTGAGGACAGCATGCAGTAGTAGTAGGTGGGTCAGAGGCCACACCCTTGTGTGCGCACAAACACACACAAACACACTTGCATGCACAACGGTTGATGCAAGTATTGATTCTACTTTCCAATTAGTCTGTTCACAGATCAAAACTCATCCATTTACACTGCTCCCCTTTGTAGCAAGCCTGGTTTACTATATTATGAATTTTCTATTAAGTCCAGAATTGTTTGCAGGCTTCAGCACATGTAAAGTCTGCATCTAAATGCCATTTCTAAATGTGCACTGAGTTTGTTGGTTTAACCCTTAAATGTTATTTATTAATTATTTTATTTATTTATTTATTTATTTATTTATTTATTACATATACTGCCCAACAGCCAAGGCTCTCTGGGCAGTTTACAATTAAATGATTTGGTGTATCCAACACTGCTTCTCTCATCTTTGTCAATGCCTTGGCTCTTTCTCCACTAGAAGAAGGACTCTCTGTGGGTCCATCTTTTCCTCTCCATATACTGGCAATCGGCAAGTCAACATCACATTACACTGGCAGGCCATGTGAAAATAACCAATCAGGAATGGTGGTACATAACAAGGCACAATTCCAAACTACAGCTCCCAAGCACAAAAATTTGTATACACAAAACAAGATCTGATGTTAAAGGAAGGCTCTCATTTGAACTCATGTGGATGAATTCGTTATTTCCAAGGAAATGACAAACTCACTTGAGATAAGTTTGCCCATCTAGTCGGAAGCACAATTGTGTTGGGGAACAAGGCACATGGGGATGACTCTCCTCCCGCACCCTTCCACCCAACACAATTGTCCCAGAAGCAGTGGCATGGGGGGCAGGAGGGCATGCACAGTGGGCGATGTAGGAAGTCTCCAAGGGCCTCATGCAGTCCGCAGGTTGCTCATATCTGCTTTACTAGCACATCATAAATGTATATACTTGTACTTTGTGGATTACTGTCATGCTATTGCACATGTTCTTTGTTGACAGGAAGAAATCAGTAGAAATACAATAAATCTTCCAAGGCAATGGGTGTGCTAAGCAAAGAATCCTAAGCAAACTCCTTACACGCGTCTTGGAAAGAATAGCAATGCAATACTGTAATAATCCTATTTAATGTGGGTGTGGTTTGCAGATCTGGGCACCTGGCTGCCTGAGGCTTTCTCAGGAATTCAAGCCATAGCCTGTGAAATCGTTCTGTCTTCATCCTGAGTCCGTTTGTCCTTGAAGATTACCTACCTTGAGACAGTTACAGCCCTTTATGAACTTGACATCCTACATAATCAAACAAATTGGAGACAATCCAGCGAAATGGCATGTTCTTACCTGCACTATCAGTGCTTCTACACCAGAGTTCTTCTGTCAATGTTCTTCTCATTGGCTTCTGCACTGAGGCCCTGAGAGTGTTGGACAGGGCGTTCCTAGACGAGGCCTTAGCGCGCCTTGAGACCCGGTTTCCCTGCTGTGCGTCCAGATGACGCAAAGGGGAATCCGGGCCCAGGCCGCACTGAGGCCTCCTCTAACACGCCATAAGCGAAGTCGTTTATGGCGCGCCTTTTTCGCAGCCCCAGCCTCAGGCCGGAGCTGCGAAACGTCTAGGAAGGTCCGTGGCTTTTTGCGGCTACTCGCGAGTAGCCGCAAAAAGCCACGGACCTGCACAGCGCTCATACGAGTGCTGTGCCCATCGGCCCGGGGGGGGGGGAAGAGGGGGGCAGGGGGAAGGAGGGCAAGGGGGGAGGGCAAGGGGGAGGGCAAGGGGGGAGGGCGGGTGAGAGAGAGAGTGCCGGGCGCTGCCGCCCGAACAACCAGGCAAGCGGCACTGCCAGGGCAAGGCCTGGCATGGGGGGGACGGCATCGCCCGGGCAAGCGCCACCGCCTGAGCAAGCAGGTGAGCGGTGCTCCCAGGGCAAGGCCGGGGACAGGGAGGGGGGGCTTCATTTTGTTAAAAAAACTGGACTTACCTGGTCCGGAGTCTTCAGGCCACACGTGGCCCCTTTAAACTAAAAAAAAAAAGGCGGACGCTGCAGGGAACCTGAAGTCCCTGCGCATCCCACGTCTGGAAGCCGAGGCGGTGCGTGCTAACGTCAGCGTGCCGTCGCCGCGCCTCCCTGCCGGCTTATCCCGGCAGGTCTAGCAAAGCCCCAGGAGTCAGGAGAACTGGGTTCTAGTCCCAACTCAGCCACGGAAGCACACTGGGTGACTTTGGGCCAGTCACAGACTCTCAGCCCAACCTACTTCACAGGCTTGTTGTTGAGAGGATAAAAATGGAGAGGAGGAGGATTTTCCTTAAGGAGGAAAAAAGGTGGGATGTAAATGCAATAAAATAAATACTCAAAAATAAGCCCCATTGGCCCCATTCAGAAGACACCTGAAACCATGGCTTCAACCATGGTAGTTAAGCTAGAAAGCCACCCTGTCTTCAGAAGACACCTTAAACCACGGCTTTAACCATGGTGGTTAAGCCAGAAAGTCTTATTCACCATTGTTAAAGCCATGGTTTAAGGTGTCTTCTGAACACAGGGTGGCTTTCTGGCTTAACCACCATGGTCAAAGCCGTGGTTTAAGGTGTCTTCTGAACGGAGCCATTGACTTGAATGAGTTTACTCATAACTAAGTGCGTATCAGACTGCAGCCTGAGATGCTTTAAACACGGCTCATGTGGACTGCTAAACAGAAAACGATTTTTAAAAACCGAACTACAGAAATGCATTCCTTTTGGAACAAATGCAAGGTTGAACTTTGCATTTCACTCCAAAACAAAGGCCATAATTAAATACATCAATGTGGGTGGAGGTGCTTTTTTTCTTTTCCCCACTCATCACTCACTTGTGGGCAGAGGGGAACTTTCACAATGAAAATAAATGGAATAACAAAATTATTTTTTTAAAAGCCACGCGTATTACTCGCCCCTACCAAAAAGTGTGATGCAAATGTGAGATCCGTGACTGGGTCTTCCAACCTAATTTTCTCCTTCTAAAAGCAGCAGCAGCAGGAGAGAGGATTTGGATCAGACCCAAGGCCTGGTGGGAGGGGGTCTAAAGCCAAGTGTATCCCTCCCCCCTCCACAGCTAAGTTGCTATTCACTACTGAAGAGAAGCATAGAGGCACAACGCCCTGCAGCTGTCCTTAGACGAAGAAAATTACATCATGAATCTGCTGTGTAATGTGTAGTTGTGCCCTTCTGCTCTTATTAGTCCAGAGCAGTTCAGAAGTGGTGGCAAAATCCTCCTCCTTCCCAGTCCATCCTCCTTCCCAGGAACTAGTCAACAGACAGGGCCACTGCAAAGATATAAGCAGAAATGGCAGCTGTAAAGAATGATCAAACCAACAGTTGCAAGTTCAAGGTGATGATATTTCGTGAAGGAAGGAGTGCCTCACCTGCCTCTAGCAATGGTTATCAGTCATGAAGGTGGTGCTGGGGGATTATTGCTCTTTGCCGTGGCTCCTAAGCCATGGGGTGCCTCAGGGCTCTATCTTATCCCCTACGCTGTTTAACATTTACATGAAGCCGCTGGGGGAGGTTATCCGGAGATGTGGACTGAGGTGTCATCAATATTCGGATGATACCCAGCTCTACCTTTCCTTTTCATCAAACCCAGGTGAGGCAGTGACTGTTCTGAACCAGTGCCTGGGCACGGTAATAGACTGGATGAGGGCTAACAAACTGAGACTCAATCCAGACAAGACGGAGGTACTGTTAGCGGGTGGTTCATCTGTCCGGCGAGGTGATGTTTGCCCTGTCCTGGACGGGGTTGCACTCTCCCTAAAGGATCGGGTCCGTAGTTTGGGGGTGCTCTTGGATCCAGAACTGTCACTTGAGGCACAGGTGAACTCAGTGGCAAAGAGCACCTTTTATCAACTTAGGTTGATATACCAACTATGCCCTTATCTGGACAGAGATAGCCTAGCTACAGTTATCCATGCTCTGATAGCCTCTCGCTTGGATTACTGCAATGTGTTATACGTGGGGCTGCCTTTGAAAACGGTCCGGAAGCTTCAACTGGTGCAAAACAGGGCAGCAAGGTTATTAACAGGGACTGGCCGACGAGATCACATCACGCCAGTCCTTTTCCAGCTTCATTGGCTGCCAGTCCAGGTCCGGGCCCGATTCAAAGTGCTGGTATTGACATTTAAAGCCCTAAACGGTTTGGGGCCAGGTTATCTGAAGGAACGCCTCCTCCCATATGTACCTACCCGGACCTTAAGATCATCTACAGGGGCCCTTCTCCGTGAGCCCCTGCCAAAGGAAGTGAGGCAGGTGGCTACTAGGAGGAGGGCTTTCTCCGCTGTGGCACCCCGGTTGTGGAACGAGCTCCCCAGAGAGGTCCGCCTGGCGCCTACACTGTACTGCTTTCGTCGCCAGCTGAAGACCTTTTTATTCACTCAGTATTTTAACACTTAATTTTAACTTAAATTTAAATTTTACTGTTTTAACTCTGTATTTTAATCTTATATCAACTTTGCTGTGTGGTTTTATCCTGGTTGCGCTTTTTATACTGTATTTCATAATTGTGTTTTAACCTGTTGGGTGTTTTACTGTGGTTTTAATTTTTGTGAACCGCCCAGAGAGCTTCGGCTATTGGGCGGTATAAAAATGTAATAAATAAATAAATAAATAAATAAAATGATGGTTATATACTACCTCCAGTTTTTGAAGGTAGGGTGCATCTGTATACCAGTTGCTAGGGTACACAAGCAGGAGGTGCTTTTGCATTCAAGCTCGACTTGTTGGGCTTTGTGTGTGAACAGAATGCTATACTAATGAGGCCTTTGCTCTGATTCAGCATGGCTGTTCTTATGTTCATTTCAGACCACATCTGATTGTTTATGGAGGAGGGTGCATTCGCTTCAGACAAATCCTAAACCCCAAACAGATGTGGGCTGCCACACATTGGTATTATTAGCTTTCCACCAATCTATATAGTGATAAAAAATGCATTGCCTATATTTCTAGAAGAACGACCAAACTGGCTCCTCATTTTACAGCATCGCTGCCTGGCCAGTTTTGGTACCTGCTATCTATCCCTCACTAGCATGTTCTTGATGCTGAAATCGGGAAGGCTCTTTGGACTGGGCTCCATTGTCCTGCAGGGAGCAGAAAGGGCGAGAAGGACAATAAATTCACGAGAGCTCTCATTACAGTATGGTGTATGAGCACAAATGCTATTGGCATCAATGGAAAATAATCTCTGATGTACAATGCAACACAGTGAAGCATAAACAGAACAGACTGCATGATAGGGGAGTATAAGCAGCTGGTCAAAATGGTACAGGCGGATTCACTAACAGAGCACGACTGTATGAGGCTAATGGAGCAATGACAGTTGCAGAAAGCAAACAAACACAATAATGCATAAGATGCCAAGGTAACCAAAATGGTAAATATTCCCTGTTCACCTTGAATGACATCTATCCCATTGATAAGATGCCACACATGGTCTGACACATCCCTTTAAATCAGCTATGCCTGCTGGACCAAAACACACTCTCAGTGGAATCACGGAGTTTCATTTCAGATGCAGGTTTGAGGACAAGATTTACTGCAGGGACTATTGATTGATTTGATTTGCATCCCCACCTTTCTGCCCAGAAAACTGGCAGTCAAGGCGGCTTAAAGTCATAAATAAAATTTGATTAAAACGTCTATAAAACAAAGGCATTAAAACACAGTTTAAAACAAAAGAACGTAATAAAAACAGCATCCAACCCAACTGATGTACTTACATGCCAAAGGCCAGCTTGAAGAAAAATGTGCTTGTCTACCAGCAGAAGGACGGCAGACAGGGAGCGAATCTAGCCTCCCTTGGCAGGGAGTTCCACAGCCAGGGAGCAGCAACCAAGAAAGCCCGCTTGTGGGCATATTCATCCCAGAACCGCTTTCATTGTGTAGGATACTTCATAATGTAATATTAATAATGCAATACCGTATGCTCTCTTATTTTGATGTTTGCCTCAATATTAGCATATTTGTTACCTGAGGGATCATCTCATTTATACCTGACTGCACTCTAAGATCATCTTCAGGGGCCTTCTTCCAGGTGACCCTACCACATGAGGTGAGCCAAGGAGAGGGCCTGTTGTATCTGATGGTCTCTGATCACAGGGAGATGTGAGGGAATGAATGTGTATCCCACAGAGAATTATCCTTCTATCAGACAACCTTTAATTCTCTGAAAAGCTGTACACACAGTATGAGTTTCCTCATATGAAATACCAAGGTAATCAACAAATACATAAAACAGGGTTATGATAACTGTGGTCCTTCAGACATTGTAGGACTCTAACTCCCATCAGTCCCAGCCAGCTTGGCCAATTGTCAGGGATGATGAAACTGTAGTCCAACAACATCTGGAGAGGCTTGACCTAAACCATGGGCGGGGAAGCTCTTTCAGCCTGAAGGGTGAATTCATTTTCGAGGAAGCTCTTGGAGGTTGCGTTCCAGTGGTGGGCAGGTCCGAAGGCAAAGGGTGTGGCCAAAGGAAAGGGGTGTGGCCAAAGGGGTGAGGGGTCCAAACACAAAACAAAGAAAACAAACAAAACCCAGTAAATTGTGGCTTAAAGTTCTCATTGCAAATAACTAAGCCTTAAGAGAGGCATTCCAGCTTTAAGGGATGGGGTGGGGGTGGGTGGGAATGCACGAAAATCTGGACGCTGCCAAACTGTCAATGGGCGGTGGAAAGAGGGATGGGTCAGGGTGAGGGAGGACCCTGGAGGGCCAGGTTGGGACCCCAGAATTTGGTCCCTAGAACTGAGGTTCCCCCACCCCGACCTAAACCAATGACGCTTGCTCCAAAAGTGGAGTGTGTTCATTCTTCTGACTTCGGCAATCATTTCCCCAGAACCTGGGAAAGGATGCAGTGATTTGTTATTGTGTCCACTTTGCCTTTCTTCTTGAGCCAAAGAAAGGAGGAAAGAGTAAGAATCAAGGAACCTGGGAAGTTTAGCAAACTTCTCCGCTGAATTAAATTGAGACTATTTTTCTCAAGTTTGGCTTTTGAGTAAAACCTGCAACATTTCAACACACTCCTGGTTTGATTTGTTTGAAATAACTTACATCTGACTGGCAATTTTTCTCTTAAAACTGTGCAGGGCAGTCAAGTAGCATTCCATGCAGCTAATCTAGGGAAAATATAATAAAATATAGCAATGAGTAGACCTGCTATGGCATGAATGTGGGTGTGTATCTGGAAAACATCAAGGTTCTAGTTATTAGCATTGCAGGAGATTTTAAGTGCATGGGAAAGAATGTCCTGATGGAAGTGGTAAAAATGCTTTTGACATTAAGAAAACCAATTTTATTAAATGTGGCACAGAACATGGATGGGAATTCAATAATGGCCACAGAATGCATACTAGTCAAGAGTGTTTAAGAAATAGCTGAAGGAAATGCACATGACAATCATCTGGAATGCATCTGGATGAGACACCAGCTCGATTCACTATAATGAGGCTTTTGAAGCATCCTGTCCTTGCTTCCCCCATGGAAGCACAAACACACAGGAGTCTGGCGAAGCAAGGACAGCATACCCTGCAGAGAGGGAATATGTATGAATGGGTGTATGGATATGTGCACATGAGAGAGGGCCTAGGAATGTTGGGTTTACAATCCAGTTGTCCTGTACTGAAGTGAAAGTTGGGGGTGTGGGATGATGAGGCAGTGTGTGTCCTTCACACAAGCCAGCTTCTCAGTTGCTTTGAGGGGGCTATGCACTAGGTCTGCGCAGAACAGGCCTGCTTTGCCCTGAAATTTGGAGCAGAGCTCTGATGAGGTGCTACTCCACCCTGTTTTTTGGAGCAGCTCTGTCCCTCCACACCATCAGATTACCTGTCTGATCTCCGTTCCGTTTTTGGATAACCATTCTATTATAATCTATGGGAGTTAACAAAATGCTTACAGCTCTGTCATGTTTAAAGATAAAGAGATGGAACTTGACAGCATGATAGCCCTTAAGTATTTATTTTATTTATTTATTACATTTCTATACCGCCCAATAGCCGGAGCTCTCTGGGTGGTTCACAAAAATTAAAACCATTCAAAGTATAAAACAACAGTATAGTAAGGCTTTAAGTGTGCCAAGTTTGAATCAGATAAATTCATTCCTTGATTTTTATGATTTTTTATTTTAAAAAAACATAATCACACACACACACATGCCTCTCTGATTCTGTGTTAATTCACCCCTGTGCATTTATGGAGGGAGCTTCTATCCTTTACTTTGCTGATGGACAGCTGTGCATCTTCATGGAGATCAGAATTAATGCAGAATCAGAGAGGTGTGTGTGTCTATGTGAATGTTTGGGGGGGAGCTGAGATGGTTATTTTAAAAAATCCTAAAAACTAAGGGATGAACCGAACTGCTTTAAACATAGCATGACTAAATCCCAAATTATTAGCTATCATAGTGCCAAGTTTCAAATCTTTATCTTTAAAAAATGACGGATATGTAAGCATTTTTGTTAATTCCCATAGGCTATAATGAAGTGGCTGAGCTGTCAAAGTTTGACAGCTGTCAAACTTTTTTAAAAAAATCATAAAAATCAATGGATTAGCTGATCTGCTTCAAGCTTCACATGGCTAAATCCCTACTTTAGAGCTATCACAGTGCCAAGTTTCATCTCTTTATTTTTAAAGAACTGGTATGTGATTGTTCATTCTATTTTTCCCCCTCCTTAATCCAAACTGAGAGGCAGGTAAGAAATTATTATTATTATTATTATTATTATTATTATTATTATTATTATTATTGACAGAGCTTTAAGAATTTTGGTTAATTCCCATAGACTATAATAGAGTGGTTGTCTGAAAACAGAATGGAGCTCTGATGAGGTGTATCTCTGCTCTGTGAGTATTCGATGGTTTTGAAACCATCCCCTCTTCACTCCAGCGGACCTCTGTCAGACCCTCGGATTTGCGGAGCGCGCACCCCTACTATGCACCAAAACTTCCTTATACTTTTAGCATTTCAAAAGGCTGGTGTGAGAGGGGATACGCCAGCTGTGCCCCTTCCTGGAGTCGGAAGACCTAAAGATGGTAGTCCACACGTTGGTAACTTTGAGGCTTGACTTCTGCAATGTGCTCTACATAGGGCTACCTTTGTGCCTAGTCCGGAAACTTCAACTAGTTCAAATATGGCAGCCTGGTTGGGTCACCAGTACACCTAGGGGGGACCACATTACACCAGTTTTAAAATCGCTTCACTGGCTGCCAATTAGTTTCTGGGCAAAGTATAAAGTGTTGGTTATTACCTTTAAAGTCCTACATGGTTTGGGTCCAGGCTACCTGCAGGATTACCTTCTCCTGTACAATCCGCCCCACACACTCAGGTCCTCTGGGAAGAATCTACTTCAGTCAGCAAAGACTAGGCTGACAACTATTACCCAGAGGACCTTCTCTTATGCTGCTCCAGACTTTGAAATAGCCTGCCGGAGGAGACTCGTCAGCTTGACAGTCTATTAGAATTCAAGAAAGCTATCAAGACTTATCTCTTCCGGCAGGCCTATCCAGTAGAATTTTTAGTTTTAATATGCTTTTAGTATGCTTTTAGGATGTTTTTAACAGTGTATACTATGTTTTTAATTAGTATTTTATGTATTTTATGCTTTCTATTGTTCCCTGCTTCGATCCAATCATAGAGGTGGGTAAGAAATAGATGATGATGATGATGATGATGATGATGATGATGATGATGGGGAAGCACACTGGGCTCCTCTGAATGAGCAATTTTTTGCATGCTCATGATTGGCCACTCACGAGAGTTTGTGGGGTTTTTAAACAACATCATGATCAACCAGGACATCTCTCACAGCATCCGATGGAAATTCCATCATGAAAAGAACTACTTTTAATCTACTCCCAAGGGCTGGGCATCCTCGCAGTGTACTCTTGTTCCTGACACAACTGCAAACTCTGTAATCCTGTTTTGAAAAGCATAGTAGAGACTTCTCTGCCCAATACTTCATGAGTTCAACCTTTGTTTCAATCTAAGATAGAAACTGCCTCAGTGGAATATTCTTGATCATTATACTTCCAGCCATATGGTTCTATACCTCACCATCACCTGTGCACGTATTCCTCATCTTCTTTTTGGCAATGTGCAATAGTTGCCTTCTTTTAGGAGGAGGTCATAATACAGATAAACTTTGTATTGGAATACTCTTTAATATTGAATGTTGTTCGTGTCTTCCTAAACTATTTACCAGTTCCTTGAAGTTAACATTCAGTCACCAAAAATGGATTTTCTGAACCCTTTTGACAGCCAAAAGTCTGATATTACAACATTGGAAAGACAAATGTTCATCTTCTTTCATGCAATGGATTGAGGACCTTACAACACTATCAACATTTGAACAGGTGGGATGTAAGTGTCATTTGCATATGGACAATATATAGATATATGGTCTGCTTTTCTTGAAGATTAAGCATAATCTCCGTCTTGTTTAGAATAGTGTATTTAATAAAGTACTGATATTTTTATGCATGTAAATTCTTTCCTTTTTCTTTCTTTCTTTTTTTTCTTTCTCTTCATGCTTTGTTTTGTTTTGTTAAAATCACAAAAATGCGTAGTCAGATTGGATATCTGTTGGTTGTTGGGTACTTTTCACCAGTTCTCCTAGGGCATGCATGACCCTTTTGACTTGTCTGATAGAAGTAGCATGTTTCTATCTGAAGTGAAGAGGGATCGTGGGGAGAGTTGAGAACTCATACTTTCCAAGTGCCTCTTTGAGGTTAATGTGTGGCTGACTTTATTACAACAAGACTCTAGCTAGAAGATCTCTCTCTTTGCTAACCTCAGCAATTTTGTCCTTGACCTTGGTCTTGATGCATTTGAAAGAATCTTTAAGTTGCTTCAAGGATGCTTTCTCTCCCCCGCCCCCAATCCTGCTTTACTTTGGGACCATGCTGGCTGCTGTGCTCTGATCATTTTTTCATACAATCCAAAGAAGGGGTTTAGACTGTCATCTTAGATAGTTCCTGACATTCGTGCCTTTTTCACAGCATTGGAAAATGTTATGAAAGGATGCTCATGTCCTAGAATGATGCCCTTCATCTCTGAAATGCAGGTGGATCAGGTTGGATCCAACTCTTGCACTCAGTGGAGGCTGGTGGTTCTGATGTCAGTGGGGTGGTGAAGCCACTGCAGAACCAGTCAGAACTCTAAAGGAGCTATCCTAGGTGCAGACATTCTGACTGGGTCTGACTGAAACCCAGAGTGGATTCACTGCCCCTCTGATATTGAAGCCACCAGCCTCCACTGCTTTCACTAGTTGAACCGCTTATGGGTTAGATGAATTCCTGGAGGAGAATGCTATCAACGGCTATTCATTCCTCATGACTATATGCCTATACATCCTGGGGAACATGGCGGGGGTGGGGCTGTTGCATTCATGGCTCTGCTTGTCAGTTTCTCGTCATCACGAGAAAGAACTCCTCTGCACAACGCAGTTTGTTCACAGAACGCCTTGGAGAAAGAAAATCTTAAGGTTTTCTAATATACAAGAACAGGTTGTTTTACAACAACCTGTGTCTAGTGTCAGCTCCTGAAGAAGGATTTTGTTTTAATCTGAAACATCAAGCCTTTGATACAAAAAGAACTATTAAAGATTTTATACTTTTCAATAGCACCAGAGCCTGTCTCTCATCTATCACCTTAGCGTGTTGTCTGAACCAGGCCAATGTGTGAGAGTGCAGACCATTGTAGGTCTTTGTAGCTGTTCCCACTTCCTTTCAACCCATCAATGTGGCATAGTAGTTAAAAATATAAGTTCTTATTTCAAGTCTCACTGTTGCTGTGAACACACTACATACCCTCAAGAAAGCCATTCCCTCTTTGCTTTGGCCTCCCCCATCTCCATGTGAATTTGCTCTTCCTTTAACATCAGCTGTTTCACCTCTCTTGTGCAAGCCATGCCCAGTGGTGTGGTGATAAGCTTTGAAGTGCAAGCACTCATCACAACAGTCCTCATAGCTATGCCCCTAGGAAGAGGCCAAGCTGTAATGCAGCTGTATAGTTCCATATCAACAACCTAGTTCTAGCAGTTTTCATCTCCACTAGGAACACAGGTTTTGTTGAACTAATGGGTCTTTATTGCCCCTTCGAGACTAAGCCATCCCAAAATACTTTACATTGCATTGCAAGAGGGAACAATATATTATTCCTGGGGAAATTCATTTCTTCCCAGCTACCATGAGGATTGCATCTAAGCTCAGAGGGAACAGGGAAGTTTAGGGGCAGGTGACTGCAGGTGTGTGTGGGTGGGTGTGTGGGTGTGGGTGTGATGACATCAGCATCCCTGCCATTCAAAAAGTGCCAGTGTTGCATCCCTGGAAGCCCAAACTATGCTACACCTCCTGGCCGTGCCATAGGTACAGTTACCAGAAAAATGCAAGACAACTTTTTCTGTGGCAGTGCTGTGCCTGTGGGACTGCCTGCCTCAAGAGGTTAGGTCCAGTGGAGGCTGGTGGATCTGATTTTGGTGGGGTTGTGAATCCATCCTGGGTTTTGGTCAGCACCAGCCAGAACTTTAAAGGAACTATCCAATGTTCTGGGCCTATTTGGGGGTAAGATTTCAGGATCTTGGGTAACTCCTTTAGAGTTCTGGCTGGTTCTGACTAAAACCAAAAATGGATTCAGGGCCCCACCAAAATTGGAGCCACCAGCCTCCACTAGTTAGGTCATCTTCCTCTCTGTCTGTTCCATTAGCAACTGAAGACATCTCTTTTGGAACAAACATTTTGTTCTGTTCTTACCTAACTTATTTGATCAATCATTCATTTTTGCTCTTGGTGTTTTGTTGTTAATGGCTTGGGTCTGGTCATCTGAAGGAACTTCTCCTCCCATATGTACCCACCCAAACCCTAAGATCATCTTCAGGGGTCCTTTTCCATGAGTTCCTGTCAGAATTGAGGAGAAGGGCCTTTTCTGCTGTGACACCCCGGCTGTGGAATGAGCTCCCTAGAGAGGTTCGCCTGGTACCTATATTACACTCTTCTCTATGGCAGGTGAAGAGCTTTTTATTTTCCCAGTATTTTAACATTTTACCATCTTAGTCTTGCGGTTTTAAATCTGAATTTTAATTCAGCATTTGAAATCTTTGCATTGCTGCTCAGTTTTATTCTAGTTGTACTTTTATGTTGTGGTTTAAGTTTTATACTTTAAATTGTACTTTATGGTTTTAATTTTTGTGAACTGCCCAGAGAGCTTCAGATATTGAGTGCTGTAGAAATGCAATAAATAAATAAATTGTTGTTGTTTATCTTGTTGCTGCTGTTATTCCATCAATTAGGTTTTAATGATGGGTTATTGTTACATTTACCTCAGGGTTGGGTTTGTTTGTTTGTTTGTTTTACATTTTGTAAGCCACTCTGAGCAACTCCCTTTTGGAGGGGGAACGCCAGGGTATAATTTTTTGTGTAAAATAAATAAATAAATATGGGGATCCTAATACAGACCTACCTTATAGAATCATTGTAAGAATTAAAGGAATAGAAATGCACATGAATTACTTTGATCACTTGAAAGTACAAAAGAGATGCTAAATATAAACATCATCATTTCATTCCCTTCATTTCCTGAGGGAACTGCATTAGCTGCCTATTCACTACCAGGCCAGGTTTAAGGTTCTAGCTCTGGTGTACAAAGCCCTAAACAATTTGGGACCAGAATACCTGAGAGAGCGCCTTCTCCCTTACCAACCTGCCTGGTCACTGAGGTCAGCAAAGGGGATGCTTATGATGGTTCCTCATGGACCTATGGCCTGATTGGGGTCCACCAGGAGAAGGGCCTTCAATGTGGTAGCCCCTTTCCTATGGAATTCCTTGCCTTTGAAGGTCAAGCAGGTGCCAACATAGTGTTGCTTCCAGGAAGGAAGGAAAGGAACCTCTCATGCAAGCACTGAGTCATTACTGACTCTTGGAGGGACGCCAGCTTTCGCTGACGTTTTCTTGGCAGGCCTTATAGCGGGGTGGTTTGCCATTGCCTTCCCCGGCCGTTATTACCTTTCCCCCAGCTAACTAGGTACTCATTTTACCAACCTCAGGAGGATAGAAGGCTGAGTCGACCTGAGCCAGCTGCCTGAAACCAGCTTCCGCTGGGATCAAACTCAGGCCATGGGGAGAGTTTCAGCTGCAGAAACTGCTGCTTTACTGCTCTGCACCACACGAGGCTCTGTTGCTTCCAGCATCTCCTAAATATAGTTCTGTTCTAGGAAGTATTCCCTAAATGCAAGCTATGGTCTTTATTTTAGTAATTTTAATATGGTGTTTTCTTATTTTTACTTTTGTATTATTGTACCTTTCATATTCACTGCTCCAGAATCTGTATAGATATGGACCAGGGGCCTGTCTGTGTGTTCCTTATGCTCGCCCATCCAAAAAAAATTCTGTCCAAGAACAGAGGAGGAAGACCCAGATATAACGAAAATGGTTCGCTGAGCTGCTGCACAATGGTGATTGAATAGACAGATGCCTAGCAGCATCAGGTGATATTTTATATATTACTATTTGATGGGACTAGGGGGTGTGAAATCCCTTAGAGCCAAAACCGTGCCTGCCTCTGTATTGTAAAACCACCCCATGGCCCTTGTTTTAAGCCAGCTTGGTGTGCTTCAGATACCTTGGACTGCAACTTTTCTTCCCTGGACAGCATGACCACTGTCTGGGGATGATGGGAGTTGTGGTCTAACACAATTGGAGGGCACCCAGTTTGGGAAGTCTGCTCTAAGGTGTATGTGGGTCTTCAAGCCATCAAGGCCAATAAGCTATTTATTGCAGGGTGTCTCTGCACTGCCCCCTACTGGATGCCGTCATCTAACAATTTCACATCTAACCTGTCCCTTTTAAAGCATGACATTTCCAAATGTTTAATAAATGCCCATCTAGACTTGGGTCAAACTGTTCTGGAAATGAGTCCTCCCAAACAGTCATTATGCCAAGTGACTATAAGGATACTTTTCCTTCTTGTTCATTCAGATTAAAACTGTTTAAATTTTATAGACAACATGTATGTGTGTATTATACACACACACACGTGAACACACACACGTTAAAAAGTTTAAAAAGTCAGATCTTCCCCAGGTCCCTCTTGGAGTCAATGAAGACAGCTGCATTAAATTGCAAGGAATCGGGTATCACTTGTGAGAAAGCAGCTAGGGATACGGGATTCCATTACACGAGATGCATTTGTACCATTTTAGCTTGCACAGATGGAAATATAGTTCAATGTTTCAACATCATTTGACTTTCACATGCTAAAATATTGATAAGTGCTGCACAGGATAATGCCCCTATGGTTTGAAGTAGTAACTGGAGCATGATGTTTATTGAAGTGAGATACAGCAAAAGCCTTTAACGAGCATTTATAAACACAGGGAATAATTCTTGGTACTAGCCTAGCCTTGGTTGTGTTTTGTTTAGGTTTTTTTGCCCTGGCAATCCTTAGGTAAGCTTAATTTTAGAATTTTTTGGAGAGTATGAAAATGGAAATTGGGGGACTGATTCTCTCAGGTTGATGAGAAACCAATGCTGAGTGTGGAGGAGAGAGGTTTGGCATAAAAACTGAAAACACTGCAGCAAACAAAATATGTTGCATTTCCAAGCTCAATAGAGAGGAAGCAGTGAGATAAGCATGAATAGGCCATATTTTTAAAACACACACACACACACAACTCCATGCTAAATATTTATGGGGTTCTTATGCTGAAACAGGAGTGTTCAGAACTTTAAAGAACAACAAAAAGAAATCAGTGATCATCCAGATTGTTCTCAAAGCATTCTCGTTTTTGCATGCCTGCCATATCCAATTGCTGTGATAAATGATGCCTCACATGCTATTTTGATTCTGTACAAATAGATTAGCATACAGAAGGCCAGAAAAGGTGGAATAATGTTAGATTTGCATATTTCAAAATGGGAGGGAAGCCTGAGCCATTTCCCACAGACATATATGGCATGTTCCCCAAATCTGGTACCCTCCAGATGTTTTGGAGTTCACCCTCCCAACATAAGAACATAAGAAGATCCCTGCTGGCTCAGACCAAGGGTCCATCTCATCCAGCATTCTGTTCACACAGTGGCCAAACAGCTGCCTTCAGGAAACCCGCAAGCAGCACATGAGTGCAACAGCACCGTCCCACCCATGTTCCCCAGCAATTGATGTATATAGGCAAGCCTTGCTTAAAGAAGAGAGTCTTGCAGTTGCAAGTCTATGTGAGTCTTCTCAAAAGCAAAGGCCCACTGGGTTCAATGGGGATGGCTCCAAGGTAAGTCTTTATAGGATTGCAGCCTTAACGGAATGAGGAGTGTTGTAGACCAACGCATCTGGAGAACACCCAGTTGGAGAAGGCTGAACTTCTGAGGGTTTGCGCCCCTGCCACTCCCCAAGACTGCCTGCCAGAGGTAGGGTGACCATATGAAAAGGAGGACGGGGCTCCTGTATCTTTAACAGTTGTACTGAAAAGGGAATTTCAGCAGGTGTCATTTGTATATATGGGGAACCTGGTGAAATTTCCTCTAAATCACAACAATTAAAGCTGCATGAGCCCTGCCCTCTTTTAAATCTGGTCACTCTAGTATAGCTCCTCTACTTTAACTGTTGTGATGAAGAGGGAATTTCACCAGGTTCTCCATATATACAAATGACACCTGCTGAAATTCCCTTTCCTATGCAGCTGTTAAAAATACAGGAGCCCTGTCCTCTTTTTCATGTGGTCACCCTAGTCAGAAGCAACAAATGGGATTGCATGGAAACTCACAATGTGAGCTACCCAGGAAGGGCTTCTCCAGCAGAAAAGGAAAGGAGTCACCATGCAGAGGCCAATTTCAACAGCTTCCTCACAGGCAGATGTAATGCAGGTGTTCAGAACATTAGGCCTAGAGCCCAGATCTGGCCTACCTGAGGTCCCAATCTGGTCCTCTGGGTTTGCCCAGAGGGCAATGCCCCCTTCTCCCCCGCCCCATTTTCCCCAACCTCCAATTGTGTGGTGGTCTCCCAGAACAGTTTTGTGCAATTTTCTTCCCCTATTCTAAAAGGTTGAAGTTCCTTTCTTGAGGATTGGTTATGAGCAATAAAAGCATTAAGCTAAAATACTGCGATGTTTCAGGGGAAGGGTTATATATTGGCCCAGCCCCCTTCAGCCACTTGGAACGCAGCCTTCAAGAGCTTTTCCCGAAAGGGCATTCAGCCCTTAGGCAGAAAGAGGGTCTGAGAACCACTCCTGATGAAATGGGTAGCCCTGCTGGTAGTCAGGGAGGGGGAGGGCTTTGGAAGTGAGAGGTTTTCCTCCAGAGCTTTTGCAGACGTCGCAGTTCAACTATCCCTGTCAACAGCTTTACATGCAATTCATATCTTTGCTAACAAAGAGCTGACTCTGAACTCCCCTGACCACCCTGCCCTTCTGCCTCAGCCAGATGTGAGATGGTAACTGAGCATTTGCGCCAGGCGCCTCCAGGAGCTGACAGGCTATCTCTGGCTCAGTGTTGGCTGGTGGCTCTGATGTCAGTGGAGCTGTGAATCCACTCGGGGCTTCAGTCAGAACCAACCGGAACGCTAAAAGAACTATTTACAGTGGGGCTGTGAATTCTCTCTGGGTTTCAGGCAGAACCAGTCAGAACTCTGAAAGAGGTAGCCTTTAGAGTTCTGACTGAAACCAGCAGATTCACAGCAACATTGATATCAGGTCCACCAGCCTCCACTGCTCTGGCTACAACCTCAAGGCACTGCTGTGAAAGAGATGGCAGCCCCTTGACGAAGCTCATGTCTTGCCATAAAGATTTGTAAGACAGGGGAAGGCATTTATCCATTGATATTGTAGAACAGCCAGCTCTCTATCTGGCCTGCAAGAGATTGTAAGTGAAAAGCAAATGGGAGGGTGGGGGAGGGGAACCCCCTCTAGCATATCTCTGTAGTGGCTGAAAATGGATTGGGCAAGTGCAACCAAAGAGCGGCTATTAGGGTGCACTCAGGCCGGCCATGTGTCCCAGCAGGCTCCCACATATCATACTCCTACTTTAGTGCATATAAAACACCAAATAAATCCCATTGATTTGACAAGCAGGGAGTCCAACACCCTTCGATGCAAAACCTGTGTTCTTGGCTTTAGCTGGAGCTAGAAGGTGTCTAATGCCAAGATTCAAACATTCACAGGGAAAGTCAACAGGTCCAGTGCTGTGTAAAAAAGAAGGTGCTGTCCTTTTATGCTACTTACCCTGTGTAGCAGCATTGCCTAACCTGGGACCTGCCAGATGTTTTTGGACTTCCATCTGCTGCAACCAGGAATGCAGGGAGTTGCCGTATATACTAGCATCTGGAGGACACCAGGCTGGGGAGAGTTGCTGCATCACTTTGCATGCAGGACAAACAGCCTGACCAACACTGATCCATTGGCACAGCCAGGCTCCTGAACCGCACCCACATCTTAGATTCAGTGGAGGCTGGGGGCTCCAATTTCATGTGGCTATGAATCCATTCTGAGTTTCAGTTAGAAACAGCCCAATCTCTAAAGGATCTAGCCAAGGTGCTGGACTTATTTTGGTGATAGGGCTCAGCACCTTGGATAGCTCCTTTAGAGTTCTGGGTGGTTCAGGCTGAAACCCAGAATGGAACTGCAGCTCCACTGAAATTGGAACCACCCATCTCCACCACTTAGGGTCATTCTCGGTCTTGTTCAAATGCCTGTGAATTTGAAGTGCGGAAGACTGTTGGCATCACAATTGTTCTCTTGCCCAAGTCTAGGATGCTATTGGGCCTATTTGTTGAACTGATGGGGAGGTAGCTCACGTATGCTAGTTCCCAGGGCTAAGGTTGATGATGCTGTGCTTGTGGCTGATAGATAAGGTCTTTTGGCATGATCTCAAGGCCAACCAAGAGTGGAGCTGGGAGCTAACTGTGTTTGGCTGCCGACCTGCTCATTGTTGAGGTTGGTTATTTTCCAGTCAACAAGAATGAGCTGGACAGGTCCTATGGGCCAGGCTATTGGAGAAGTTTGTCAATGCTCTTATCTAATTTGGCAATCTTGAGATAAGAGGGTGGTATTCCCTGTGACTGGAGGAATGTATGCTTTATGCTTTGAATTTATTGTCTTGAATTTATTGTTTTTCTTGCTTTATTAGCCTGTTTTAGCTAAATATCTTTTCTTCACCCATTAGTGTGTTCATTGCCTCTGAATATCCAAAAAGAACCATTGCTTATTGACAAATCAATTGGCAAAACAACCAGTGAGGAACCTGGAGAAATCATTGGCACCTCATGAATTTCTCTCATCGGCTCTGGAAGGGCTGTGGCCCAAGTTCAATTCCCAGCATTTCCAGGTAGGGCTATAAAAATTCCTGCCTGAAACCTTGAAAAGCTGCTTCCAGTCAGTGTCGACGATACTGGGCTAGATGGACCAAGGCTCTGACTCAGTATACGGCAGCTTCCTGTGTTCGTATGTAGCACTGATCTATGAACTGGGGCATACATACATGCATTTTCATCACCTGATGAGTATAACATTCAGGGAGGGTTTGCATTTGTGAATGATCTGGCACAGATTTAACACCAGGCAGCACTTCCATTTCTCATAATATGGTGACAGTGGTGGGTGATGAGCATTTTATATAATACTTTTTGAGAGTTCAAAACACACGTTACCTTGTTAATCATTGCAATGATGCCACACAGCAGAACAGCATTCTGCAATACTTTTCCAGAGAGCCAGTTCAGCCACCAGCCTGTCATCATAAAGTCAAGAGATGAGACACTGAGTCATCCTGTATATGCATGTGTGAGCTGTGCCTATTGAGGATCGAGATGGAGGCAGAGGTGAGGACAGGGCTCCAGTATCTTTAACAGTTGTATAGAGAAGGGAATTTCAGCAGGTGTCATTCATATGCATGCAGCACTTGGTGAAATTCCCTCTTCATCACAACAGTAAAAGCTACAGGGGCTGTACTAGAGTGACCAAGCTCCTGCAGCTTTAACTGTTGTGATGAAGAGGGAATTTCACCAGGTGCTGCATGCATAACAATGACACCTGCAGAAATTCCCCTTTCAATACAACTGTTAAAGATACAAAAGCCCTGTCCTCCTTTCCATATAGCCCCCTTAGTCCTCCAACACCAATTTTATTGGGGTATTGGAGCTCAGACCCCACCACTGTCTTGGACTTAGATTCTTGGGCAAGTTACTTTTCTTTCAGTCTCACCAGTTTGGATTCTGGGAAATGAGTGTTCTGTGTCTACCCAAGCCCACCATACCAGTTATTTCATGAATGTCCAAGGTGTTCCCATGGCAGTCATTTTGTGAGAGCATCGATGCACTCTCCAAATTCTAAATGTGCCCACTGACCCAAAAAGGTAGGGGACCTCTGGTATACTGTTTTTCCTATTGGAATTATAATGTGATTGTACTCAGAACTTCTGTACTCCTGCAACCAGGGTTCACTAGAACCAGATAACTTTGTTCTTGTTCTGCTTGCATGTTTGCTTTCCAGTGATGCTTAAACCTACCAAAAATAATAATATCTGTCCTACATTATGCATCCAATAAACAAGGATCTTCTGTATCAAAGGTAACTCTATAAATCAGTTACCTATGCACATCTACTCATAAGCAAGTGCCATTGAGTTCAATTGGAAAGTGTTATCCGATTGTGCATAGCAGAATTATGTATAGGATTGCAGCTGTACCCTCTTGAGGTGTTCTGGCACTTTATGTCTTTCCTTAGGTTAATCACCACAAAATACCATGTTATTCCGGAAAGGCACGTCGCGGGGGGGGGGGGGGAGGTGTTCAGGGGACACAGAAATGGAACTCCGTATTGTTTGACCAGTAGATGGCAGCAAAAACACGCGGAATGGGTTTCGTCGGACCACCACAGCTGCTGAACCGAGCAGTGGTACAACAACTTTGCCTAGATCCAATATTTGCCTTCCCTGTTTGGAGAGCGGAAGCTGCAGATGGCAATTAGAGGGTAATGCAATATCCCCGTATAAACAAAAGGGAGAAATGACTATGGAGCCGCTGAGCGGCACTGAACGGTCTTTTAAATATATTCGTAATGTCCCAACTTCTTTGCAAGCGCAAGCTTGGCGTCTCAGGGGTCCAGAGCCTGGCTTTTAAAGTTCTGCCAGATTCCCCCCTTAAGTGTGTCTTTCACACAGTCAGCAAAAATGCAAAACTCGCTGCCGCTCCACTCCTCAGTCGGGGGGGGGGGGGGAGAATGTAAACCGAGGCCGTAGCTAGACCTAAGGTTTATCCCTGGATCGTCCAGGGGTCAAACCTGTTCATCTAGGTGACACACAGGGGATCCAGTGCTCAGGCAGGGGCGAACCCTGGATGATCCCAGGATGAACCTTAGGTCTAGCTGTGGCCCAGTCACTCCCATTCGAGCCAAATGAAGCCCACTATATTTGAATCTGAATTCAGGTGGTGGAGGGGGGGGGGCTTTATTTAATTTGGGCTTCCAGGATATTTGTCCCGGAAGACCGAAAGGGAAGTGTAATGTACTGTATATTCCCTTAAAGAAGAGGGGAAAGAAAGGTCTGCAGGAGCTGGAACAAGCAACAATGACTTGTGGAAAGGACATTTAGACGTCACTCCGACGCCACGCTTGTTTGGGAGGAAGTAGCATGGAAAACAGTGGGACTTCCTCCCGAGTGTGGTTGCATAGGATCCGGCTGGAACTTCGTCACTCCCAGAGAAGATCCTCATAAGAAAAAGTGCTAAGGGAGCACGTGAGGATATCCTTGCACGGGCAGCTTTTAGACACTAAGGGCGCGATCCTAATCCTATGCATGCCTAGACAGGGGGCGGTGGGGGGACCCTCCTAGGCGGCTGGCTGGGAAATGCTGGGAATCGTAGGGCTTTTTTCTATGGCTGTAATCCTACCCACAACTGACCTGGGAGTAAGGTCTATTGAATGCAATGGGGCTTACTTCTGAGTAGACATGCATAGGGACATGCTGTAAGAGCTGCTTCATTGGGATCTAGATTACTAGATTACCTTCTGCCTGGTGACACGCGGGCTGCTTGGGCGAAGGGTCCGCTTTGGAAAGCACCATATTGGAGATGATGTGAACATTCTCTCGTGTTATTATGAGGGCACATTCCCACGTGCACCTCATCATTTCTTCTCATTCCTTCTTCTCACATCAGTCCGTTGGTTTCTGTTCAGCACTCTGCTGCTAAGATCATCTTCTTGGCTCGCCGCTCTGACCATGTTACTCCACTTCTGAAATCTCTTCATTGGCTTCCAATTCACTTCAGAATCCAATATAAACTTCTCCTGTTGACCTACAAAGCTTTTCACTGTCTAGCTCCTTCCTATCTCTCCTCTCTCATCTCACACTATTGCCCCGCTCGTGCTCTCCGCTCCTCTGATGCCATGTTTCTCGCCTGCCCAAGGGTCTCTACTTCCCTTGCTCGGCTTCGTCCATTTTCTTCTGCTGCCCCTTATGCCTGGAACGCTCTTCCAGAACATTTGAGAACTACAAGTTCAACCGCAGCTTTTAAAGCTCAGCTAAAAACTTTTCTTTTTCCTAAAGCTTTTAAAACTTGATGTTGTGCAGACTTTATACTGTTCGTTTTACCCTACCCAGTGCCTGTTTACCCTACCCTGTGCCTGTTTACCCTACCCTGTGCCTGTTTGCATTCTCTTCCCCTCCTTATTGTTTTATTATGATTTTATTAGAATGTAAGCCTATGCGGCAGGGTCTTGCTATTTACTGTTTTACTCTGTACAGCACCATGTACATTGATGGTGCTATATAAATAAATAAATAAATAATAATAATAATAATAATAATAATAATAATTTGGTGGTACAGTCATACAGAGATGGGTGTGTAGCTCTAGATCCTTCATCTAGTTCTACGTTTCTCGGTCTGGTCTCTTGGCTTCTTGGATGAGAACTTTCCACCCCAATATTAATTTGAGCAGCCAAATCACTAATCTGACAAGACCATGACAAAAACTCTTCCATTAGTCCAGAATTCCCCAACTACCCCCCAAATGAAAACACACACACTACAGGCAAGAGAAGAGTGGATATCTGAAATAGGTGGAGATACAGTTTTTAATTTACATGATCCTGCTGGAAAGGGCTCCCCAAAGGGCAGCAACGCCAAGAAAGCAGGTGCAGCGTCTCTCTCTCTCTCTCTTATTAGAACACTTATTTACATATAAATATTTTGTCAAGCCTGATTTGGCTGGAGAGTTCCTGTGGAATGACCTCTGGTTAATTCCTTTATTTCGTTTCTCTGCACTTGAACGTGCAAGGCAGGGATTGGGAGAGAGAGGGAAGGAAGGAAAATCATCGGATAAATAGATAATGGTGTGGATCCAGATTTAGTCATACTTAGAGTAGAACCGTTGAAATCAATGAAGTTACTCTAAAGTCTCATAAATTTCAGTGAGACTACTCTAAGTATGAGCAAATCTGAATCCAACCCAATGAGTATCTATCTAATTGGTTAGGAAAGGGCAATTAGAAACATTATTGATATTCTATATCTGCATGCAATATGTTTTTTTTAATTTAGTGATTACTAATCAAGCAGCCCCAGAACATGATTTTCAGTATCAGAACTCCCAGGATGTTAGAAGTGTCCTGAGCACATCCGTTGCCTCTCCACAGATCACTGTCAGATCTCATACATTTGGCATTAGGGACAAAGACTTCCGGGTCAATGGTTACAACTTCCTGGTGGGATTTATTTATTTATTTATATGTCACCAATAGCAGAAGCTCTCTAGGTAGTTTACAACCATTAAAACCATAAAATACAACTTGATAAGATGTAATATAAAAGTTTAAAACTACAGAATAATAATAAATAATAATAATAATAATAATAATCATTAAAAAAAAAACCTAGCAGCAATGCAAACATTTGAAATACAGTGACAGCTTTAAAATAAAACAAATTGAAAGACTAAAATGGCTAGGAAAATAAGGTCTTCACCTGCTGCCAAAAAGAGCAGAAGGTGAGCTTCTGCGGGAATCTCAATCCAAAACATGGGTGCCACAACAGAAAGGGCCCTCTTCTTAGTAGCCACTAAGAAGCCGAGTGGCTCCAAATCCCTTGTCTGAAGCCGAGTGGCTTCAAATCCATCTCAAGAACTTCAGACCCTCCATAGGTCAAGTGGATTCATCCAAACATTAGCGTCCAAAGAATGGCTGGGTTTGAAGGGGCATGGCTGCCAGGTGCCTGAGCAGTGCCTTCTGTTCCAGGATCACTGCAAGATAGCATCTCACCACCACCACTGGCTAGAAACTGGTCCTGTTTGTGCACCATAATCCTATGCATGTTTACTCTGAAGCAAAGTCCACTCATTTCAGTGGGGCTTATTCCCAGTACAGGATGGCAGCCTTGCCCTGTGGGAACATAGCTCAGAGGTAGAGCCCATGCTTTGTATGCAGAAGATCCCAGGTTCAGTACAGGCCTGGCATGTCCAGATAAGGCTGGGAGAGACCCTGGTCTGACACCCTGGAGGTTGCTACCAAACAGTCTAGGTCAAGAGTGGGATGGTGTCAGCTACCACCATCCCAACCACCAGACCTCACTGTTCCCTCTGAGGTGATGATGATGATTTACTGGGGCAATGAATTTCCCTAGCATTCATATATTGCAAAGTATTTTGGGATGGCTTGATCTTGACTGGGCAACGTAGACTGCTTAGCTTTTCATTTCCTAGCCAATGAAAACCCCTAGTACTGGTTTGTTGATCTGAACCCACACCACCAGCCTGCAGTTTTTGGATCCTCCTTGGGGTTGTGTCTACATGGACTGTCCTGATGAGCACCTACCCTTCAAAATGTACCACCACACCTCTGTTGGCCCTCCTGATCAGCAAAAACACCTCTGTTGGCAACTCCAATCAGCCATA
The DNA here is from genome assembly GCF_023053635.1 of Elgaria multicarinata webbii. NCBI lineage: Eukaryota > Metazoa > Chordata > Lepidosauria > Squamata > Anguidae > Elgaria > Elgaria multicarinata. Next base: position 25,299,916 of record NC_086174.1, read on the forward strand.
GCTAGCACAGCCAGTAAGGAGGGATAGTAGAAGCTGCAACCAGCTACAATCCAACCACATCTGGTGGGCCACACCTTCCTTATCCCTTTTGTAGAGAAACGATGCCAAGCTAGTTGAACCAGCGGTCTAACCTGGCATAAGGCAGTTGGTCCTAGCCCATTGTTATGCTTGCTCACTGGGAAGCAGGCATGACTGGTTTCAATGGAGCTGGCTCCCCAATAAGGGTGCAATTACTTGGGAGCAAGCACCACTGAACACAGCAGGTATTCCTTCTGAGCGCAGGTGTGGGTGATCGACTGGGCACAGCTGGGAGGCTCCAACGCTTGGAGGTGATGTGTTTCAGTGGAGGCTGGTGGCTCTGATTTCAGTGGGGCTGAGAATCCCATCTGGGTTTTAGTCAGAACCAGTCAGAACTCTCAAGGAGCTATCCAAGGTGCTAGGCTTCAGCACTTTGGAGAGCCCCTTTAGAGTTCTGTCTGGCTCTGACTAAAACCCAGAATGGATTCACAACCCTACCAAAATCGGCCACTAGTCTCCACTTGATAGTGTGTGTTTATTCTCTCTCTCTCTCTCTCTCTCTCTCTCTCTCTCTCTCTCTCTCTGTGTGTGTGTGTGTGTGTGTGTGTGTATGTGTGTAGGATCACCAACAGTGCTGGGTGGAACTCAGCATGCCGCACTTGCACTCCAGGGACGGATCCCTGGCAGGACTACCAGTTGCCTGCAGCTGGTCCTAAGAAGATTGGAAAGACGCCAAGTCTTCATGCTTAGGTTGGAAATCAGGGCTAGCTCCTTTCCTGGAAAAGAAGTTCTTCAGTCAAACATCATCATCATCATCATCATCATCATCATTTGCTATTATTAGGTAATTGGGGAGACCATGCATTCTTAGGGATAAACGAGGGAGGAAATTAAATGAGGAAGGCTGCTTATCAAGCCAGGCTGCACCACCCTGTGTCTGCCTTCATGAGTGACCCGTTGCTTTCCAGAGAGCTTCAGCTATTGGGTGGTATAGAAATGCAATAAATAAATAAATAAAATAATAACACATCAGCACCCTTGCAGAGGGAGATTTTTCTAAACTAGGAAGAGGAGAAGGTCTTCCCGTAGCACTGAAGATGGTGGCAGTGGGCAGAGTTAGCTTCAGAGTCTGGGTGGGGGAGAGACACAGATAGGAAGAGAAGAAGATGCTCTCCTCACTCTGCTTCTTCCATTACATAGAAGCGACCAGTTCAGAACCACATGAAAATGTTTCAAATCAAAACGCCAAAGGTTTGGAAGAAGAGATTGGTTCCGGAAACAGAAGTGGCGACTCTAGTTGCAATGATTAGAAATAATACTTCTTGTTTATCCTTATCATGATTATTTCTTAGATTCCCAATCCTCTGGGTTTAACAGGACCAGGGCAGGTCTCTTAGGGTATTTAAAACCATGAGGGTGGCAATAATTAGTATTGCTTAACTCAGAAGCGGTCAGAACATCCTCATTGCAAAAAGTCCATGTATTTATTTATTTATTTATTTATTGCATTTATATACCGCCCCTTAGCCGAAGCTCTCTGGGCGGTTTACAATTTGTTCCCCTTCCCCTAATTAGTGCTATTCAGAATGGGCTTGGGAAACCATATCTATTGCCTTAAAAAAAAACCCACCTCTGGTTGAATTATTATTATTATCATGAATGAATTCATTATTATAGAATTTTGTTATCATTCTTTTATTAGTGTACACATAAGCCACGATCCTCAAGCCACTTCCTCTATAAGCGAATGGTTCTACTTCTGAATCAATGAACCAAAGATTGTGATTATTATTATCATCAACAACAACAACGACAACAACAACAACAACAACAACTGTGTATTTATCCGATTAACCAAATGCACATGTGTATGTGCTAGGTTTTTTCCTCCGTCATTCATCACTTCAGCCACAAATCTGCCTTTGCCTTCCAATGAGGTGCTGAGCTGGGTTGACAGAACCAAGCGGCGAGGAAGCCAGCCGGACATTCGCCCTTCTTAGAAGGAGGTTTCCCCTCCTCTCTCCGGCTTGCCCGGGAAAGCGACTGCAAAACGATGCGCTGTATCTTTTAGAAGAGGCTTAGCGATTCAGAGCAGCGCTGTGCTGCTAAAGTAAGAAAGCGAGGAAGCACGCAAGAACTCAGGAGGGGAAAGACGGATGAGCTCAACGGAAGGAGCTGCCTTCCCCCAGTTGCACTGAAACGAATGCGGCTTGTTCTTAAGTCAGCCGGCGTGGCCTGGGGTAAACTGGGCGGAAATTCAAGTGCCTCCTCTGCCACTGTGGGATTGTGTGGCCTTGGGCAAGAGCCATTATTAATCATCATCATCATCATCATCATCATCATCATCATCATCTTCATTCACCATCTGTAAAATGGGATTCGCATTTACCCGGTTTACCAGGCAAAGCCAATGAACATTGGCAAAGCACTTCGCCAGATCGGGACTGTACAGTGGGGGCTGGTGGCTCCGGTTTCGATCGGGCTGTGAACCCATTCTGGGTTTCAGTTCGAACCAGACAAAATTCTAAAGGAGCTATCCAAGGTGCTGAACCCGATCCCCAAAATAGGTTCAGCACTCCTTTAGAGATCTGACTAGTTCTGTCAAAAACCAGTATCAGAGGCAGTAAGCCTATTTACTGGGGAACATGGACGGGAGAGTGCTGTTACATTCATGTCCTGCTTGTGGGTTCCCGGTCGATAGCTGTACTAGATGGACCCTTGGTCTGATCCAGTATGTCCCTTCTTATGTTCTTATGATTTACAGCCCCACCCAAATCGGAACCACCAGCCTCCACTGACTGTACACATCAGGACTGTAGCCAGCCCACTGCCATTTCAAATGGCAGAAGGTTTGAAATCCGTGTGCGTAATAGTGTGTGGATACAGATTCAATGTGCCCTCTTAGAGCTCTTTTAAAAAGAACGATGACGAACCAGTTTCCTGGAAAGGCTGGTTGCAGTTTCCACCGAAATTCCTATGGGGGTTTCTGTCGACCAGATCACACGTGCGTCCCCCTCACTTGAGTACCGTAGACTGGTAGACTGGCAGCTGAACGTGTGAACCGGTTCCTTCGAAAAGCGGGGAGCTTTGAGCGGGGGTATTGGGAGAAATGAACTTCTCTTCGCTGTTAAGATCTGTGCTGGGCTCTTTCGCACAGGAAAACCTTCGCCTGATGTTGCCCTCATTAAGGAGAAATAAGGATGTATGAACCAGCTCTGAGGCGATTTAGGATCGAGGTTCTAGATTGGCTTCGGTTAAAGGAGAGGAGGTTCTCTTGCAAGCCAGTCCCGTAAATACAATGGAACCATTCTACAACCCAAACTTCATCCTGGCGACATTTTTACTCCAAATTAAATAAAAGGTGCTTTTGTTTTCTTTTTCTTTCGGTGGAACTTTTAAGCAGGTGTGCATAATCAGTCTAAATTGCTCTCTTTCTTTTACCCACAAACTGGATCAACTTGGCTTTTTTGAGAACAATGAAGAACAAACAAACACCGGTCGAACGTTGCTCACGTTACAACCGTCAGATTGGCAGGTTCAGACTTTCTTTCTTTCTTTCTTTCTTTCTTTCTCTCCCTGACCCTTACACCAGTTCCAAGAGTGTGGGAGAAAGTGAGGAGGCGATCCAACATCCTGCCTTCACTGTAAATGACATGACTGTCCTTCTCTGCCCTTCCCTGAAGCCCCGATCCTGCGTACATTAGGTGGAAGCAAATGCCACCGAAATCAATGAGACACCTCCTCCAAAAACGTTGCTTTGGAGCCGGCTGCCAAATTCTAGACAGGCAGTTGTATGGGGAGGGCTGTCCTGCGCCTAGATCATGAGCGCGCAGAAATACGTGCAGGAGTCCTGGGGCCAGTTTCGTTCCTTCGATAAATCGTAGATTAGAGTATATGAATTTATATACTCCTCGTGTCCCATTCCCCCCCCCCACACACACACACACCTTCCCTCCGTCCCTGTGTCAATATGCCTACACAGTGCAGTAAATTCATTAGGATTCCAAGAAGACAAAACGATTTGGAAATAAATGTCATATAAATAGTGGGAGGTTTCTAAATAATAGATATGGGTGGGAGAGAGGGAGAGAGGGAGAGGGAGAGGGAGAGAGGGAGAGAGAGAGAGAGAGAGAGAGAGAGAGAGAGAGAGAGAGAGAGAGAGAGAGAGAGAGAGAGAGAGAGAGAGAGAGAGAGAGAGAGAGAGAGAGAGTCTGAGTCTCAAATACAGGGCTTTAAATCAAATTAAACCGGTTTGAACGGGGAATAAAATAGAATAGAATAGAATAGAATAGAATAGAATAGAATAGGACAGGACAGGACAGGACAGGACAGGACAGGACAGGACAGGACAGGACAGGACAGGATAGGATAGGATAGGATAGGATAGGATAGGATAGGATAGGATAGGATAGGATAGGATAACGTATGCAATCATGATATGTTATCTGTGCGGTTTCACATCTTCGCCTAATTCTGCCAATCTGGATTCTTCTCTCCATCTGGATCCGAATCTTCGGAGTCAATCCCGTGGACTTCAGTGGGACTTCCTCGGCCCCTTTCGGAGTAGGCGCGGAGGTCTCTGGCGGTTTCCTCTCTCGGGTCGCGCCTCCTCCGAAGTCTTCGCTGCTCTTTCCTCGTTCCGGGGGCGGCGAGGCGGCTCCGCGTTGCTCAGCCTTCGTTTTCTCCTCCCCGGGGGCCTCTCGGGTAGGCTGACATCTGCCGCCTCGGCGCCTGCACTTGGCTGGCGAAGTGGCGGCTCCTTCTCCTTCCCTGCGCTTTTCGTGGGGAGCCCAAAGATCCATTCCCGGGAGCTGTGGAGACGTATGTGCTTCTTGGGGAGGGTGGGGGGATAAATGGGCCACGTTGAGCTATATATAGTCAATGGCAACCCCACACACACGTGGTGCTTGCAGATGTTTTGGGCTTCAACTCCTATCAGCCCCAGCCAGCATGGCCATTGGTCAAGAAGTTGTCGTCCAAAACATCTACAGGGCACCAGGTGGGGGAAAATGTGGGGTTGCAAAAGAGGGGTGGGGTGGGGAATTGGCCCTGAGCAGAGGTGCAGCCAAGGTAGGACTTTGGGGCAGATGCCGGGGTCCCACTCGGCAGAATGAGTAAGAGCCGCCGCCCCCCCCCCCGCCCCCAATGCACCTGCATCACTAAATGAACAAGGAACTGGGAGGCAATTCCCAGAGCATGGTCTGAAGGCACTTGCTGAAAATAAGCAGCTCTGGGTCTGGCCAATGCTTGGAGGGGAGACCATCATGATGGAAGGAAGGTGGAAAATAATAATAATAATAATAATAATAATAATAATAATAATAATAATAATAATAATAATGCATTACCAACGTAAGGGGTGGGAGGTAAGTCCATGAACCCCAGAGTCTAAAATTACCTAGCTGTACCAAACTGGTTCTGGGAGAAATTTAAAATAATAAAAAAGAGTCACACTTCCCCAGCGGGATGTGTTTTCCCTGCAGAGAGGAGGACATACCCAGGGGGTGATGATCCAGAGGGAGGAAAGCTCAGTGGAATTTTGAACTTTGCCCTCAAAATCTAGGGGCCACAGAAGACCAAACTAATCCCCATCTAATCCCAGACTCCTGTTTTCCAAAGTGGACAAGGCAGGCGCGCTCTGCTGCTGTTGGTCTCTCCTGGCAACTACCTGCACACTGCCTCTGAACATGGAGGCTCGTCCTTTTCAGCTATGGCATTAGAAATGAAACCTGTTGCAACCAGTGGATGCAGCTTGATTTGTTTATTTTATTTATTTATTTATTACATTTTTATACTGCCCAATAGCCCAAGCTCTCTGGATGGCGACCTTCACGACCAGTGATCCCTTGGAGAGCCAGTGTGAGGTAGCTGATTGCAGCTTTATCCCAGCCTGATGCCATCCAGAGGTGTTGGACTACAATTCCCATCATCCCCAGTCACCGGGCTGTCAGGAGGTGGTGGGAGTTGTAATCCAACACTTCTGGAGGGAACCAGGTCAGGAAAGGGTGGACTCTGATGGGGGGGCGTAGCCCAGTGGTAGAGCAGGTGCTTTGCATGCAGAAGGTCCCAGGTTCGAACCCAGCAGCTCCAGGTAGGGCTGGGAAACAATCCTGCCTGAAACCTTGCTGCCAGTCAATGTCAGCAATATTGGCCTAGATGAACCAAGGGGCTGAATCTGCATAGGGCAGCTGCTTTTGTTCCTCTCAGACTTGGGATTCATGAAGGAGAGGGGCCATAGCTCAGTGATAGAGCCCTTGCTTTGTATTCAGAAGATCCCAAGTTCAATCCCTGGTGTCACCAGTTAGGGCTGGAAAAATTCCTGCCTGGAATCCTGGAGCTGCTGCCAGTCAATGTCGACAATACTGGACTAGATGGCCTGACTCAGTATAAAGCAGCTTTCAATATTCCTAAGCAGGCTGGCTGATAGCCGCTCTCAGTCTTTCCTGCCTCAAAGGATTGTTGTGAAGATAATGGGGGATGGGATGGATGTGCTACCCTGAGCGCCGTGTAAGAAGGGTGAGAGGAACATGCAGTTCATACAATTTAATAGCCAGTAGTGGGTGCTGTGTGTCCCGTGTACAGAGCCAAAGAGCTCTTGCAAAGAAATGGGCCTTCTCTCCTTCCCGGATGTACTGCAATAATCCTTCGCATTGGGACTGCACATGCAGTGTTGCCAGCCTCTGGCTTGGCGAGAATCAAGGCGAGATTCGAACCAAGGACAATGCCCAAGATCTCTCACTCAAGTGCCACAAAGCTCTTCAGAGCTACGTCGTCAGTTCCCAACCATCAAGAGCGGCAGTTGACCATGCAGAATGGGGCTGGTTGCGCAAGTCCTGGCTGCTGGAAGGAGAAAGGTGCTCTGCATGTGCTCAGAGACACGGTTGTCTTCCTTGTTCTTGACGGCGAAAACCTAGTGAGCTCTTGGCTGGAATGAAGCCTCTTTGCTGAGGCCGCTCCCCCTTCCGCTCTCCAAGTGCCCCCGATGTTCAATGCAGAAAAACTTCTCTCTAAGGCAAACAATGGAGGGGGGGGGTTGATGTTTTTCCTGCACGCCCAGAAGACAATTAGCAATTCATTGGGAGAGGAGGTGTCGCCCAAGTGTCACTGGGAAGCGAACTTGACATCTGCTTTGATGGCTTCTTGCTAATGTAAACTCGGCTTGAAGGTAGCTTTGGTGGGGGCCTCCAGGAATCTCTGTAGAAGGAGGCCAATCCCTGATGCTTCTCTGGGCGCAGTTGCACGGAAGATGAACTCCTAGGTCATGCTGAATTTTCACAGAGAGAGAGAGAGAGAGAGAGAGAGAGAGAGAGAGAGAGAGAGAGAGAGAGAGAGAGAGAGAGAGAGAGAGGCCAGGCTTAAATCAGAGACTTAGATCAGTACTTAGATCAGGCTTCCTGAACCTGGTGCCCTCCAGATATGCTGAACCACAATTCCCATCATCCCCAGCCCATGTGTCATTGTGGTTGTGGATTGCTGGTGTTGTAGTCCAATGTGTCTGGAGGGCACCAGCTTGGGAAAGGCTGACTTAAACTTCCCTCAGATATCAGGAGGATGCAAACAGGGCCTGATTTCCTGGGTTTTCATTTAAAGTGAACTCTGTATATACTCAGACGTACCATTGTCTCTATTCTATCTCCTGTTCCCTGGCTAAGCTCAGAGCCTGATTTTCCAGTCTCAAAATTCAGCCTGGGTTTGTAGCACAGCCTTCTCCAACCTCGTGTCTTTCAGATGTGTTGGACTACAGCTCCCATCATTCCCAGCCACCATGGCCCAACCTGGTCACACCAGCTGCAGTTGATGGCAGTTGTCATCCAACATATCAGCAGGGCATCAGATTAGGGAAGGTTGGTGTAGTAAGAGGATATAGCGTCCTCTCTGTCCTATTCCACAGTTTACTGGCCTTCTCAAGAAGTCACATATATCCAAAAGGGAAATGTTGGTGTCTTAAGCCAGCCTGGAGGATGAGAAGTTCGATCCAGAAGGGTTTTGATGAATGCTAGTGCATGTGCCTCTTGAGAGGCTTTACTCTTGGGGGTTCTTGAAAGCCAGGTGATATTGTCTGGCTTGGAGGGCTGCTAAATTGGATGGGGAGGTGTATTCTTTTAACTTGTCCTTTGAGTTTTCAGAGGTTTGTCCTGACTGGGTCCTGGTAGGAAAGGAGAAAGAGGAAAGCATGGTGGAAAGAGAAGAGAACTGCAGTTGTGGGGTGGGAATGGAGCTGGAGACCATCAGTACAGTGTTCCACTGGGAAACGGTGAGATTTCTTCTTTTTTACGGAGGAAGTGGCAGACACAAAAGGAGGAGCAGGGACATGGTGAAGAAAAACGTCCCCCCAAACTTCCAAGAGCAATATCCAAGGGGTGAGTCCAGAAGTTTCCCCAAGCGTCGGCCACTACACAGCATTTCCAAGAGCAGAACCCAATAGCAGAATGTATGGTGTTGACAATGGGGTTGGGGTTGAAGGGGGGAGTCACACACACATGAAGGTTTTCTTTTTATTTCTGTCTCGCCACCCCAACCCACCCTTCACCTGTTCACCACAGTTCAATTTGGGGAAGAATCTGGTCACCTAGAGCAAAGTCCAAGCTGCTCTCCAAATCTTAGGAGTGAACTAACCTGGCCTAAGAGCAAAAGAGGTATTTTCACTGGAGGTGAATTGACCCAGGCTACCTTTGAAGAAATGAAGATGAAATGCTGCATATCCCCACAGGGAGGAGGGCATGGTTCTGGCCATACTGGCTGGATATGATGGGTGTTGTAGTTCCACGTATCTGGAGGGCCCTAAGTTGAGGAGGTAAACTTCATACGAAAATATATAGAACTATCTTGAGTTTGGCCCAGTAGTTCCCACTCCAAGGACAGAGACACTTTCTGCCATCTTGATCCCAACTATGAAAACAGGGTGGGACCAGCTGTGTATAAAGCACGCCCTTCCTTAGCCCCTACCATTGAGCTATGAGCCATCCTCAAAGATATGTCAATGGCTTTGTGGTGGTGGTGGTGATTGTGTGTCATTGCCTTGAACATAAGAAGCTTCCTTATTCTGATACAACTCTTTGTTTACCTTCCTCACTAGCTCGTTAAGGCAAGGGTAAGCAACCTTTCTGGGTTATGGGTACACTTGGCAATTGGATAAGCTGTCCTGGGCACCACCACAAAATGGCTGACATTGGACAAATAAACCATCTAAAACCATTCACTGAACCTGTAGTGAATTCACTGCCCCTCTGATATCGGGGCCACCTGTGTCCACTGTTCAAGACCATTGCCTGAGTTGCTTTTGAGTCAGAGTGGGGACCTACTACCTCTACTCCAGGGCCTCCTGCGGTCCTTGGCCTCATTTCAAATATGATCAGTTCAGACCTCTGGCAAGGTCCCTCTGTCCTCCCCTGGCAATTCAATGGGTGGGAGGAAAAGAGAGAGAAAGGGTTGGCAGTAAAAGAGAAAAACCGAGGAGTGGCTCCACCGAGTTTGGGCTCTGCCCACCCCTAGCTTCAGCCTGCTCACAACTGACATGTGGCTGTCTACAGCAGGGGTGGGAAGCCTCATGTGTGTGGGCCCAATCTAGCCCTCTTGGGCTTCCACTCCCTTTCCCCAAACAATTGGTGGTTTGCTGGTTTTTGTACAGTTCCCCCTCCCCCTCCATTCTAAAGGAGCGAATGCCTCTCCTAAGGCCTAGTTATTGCTAGTAGGAGCTTTAAATTAAAATATGTTTGGTATTTATTTATTTATTGTATTTTGGGCTGGCCCCTTTGCTTTTTGCCCTGCCCGCTACTGGAAAGGACCCTTAGAATTCTCTGAAATTGAATTTGGCCCTGAGGATGAAAGAGGTTCTTCATCACTGCTGTACAAATGATTCCAAGGAAATGTGGCCATTACGGTGACCATATGGAAAGGAGGACAGGGTTCCTGTGTCTTTAACAGTTTGGACAGAATAGGGAATTTCAGCAGGTGTCATTTGCATGCATGCAGCACCTGGTGAAATTCCCTCTCCATCACAACAGTTAAAGTTGAAGGACCCCTGTCCTCTTTTGTATCTGATCAAGAGGGCAGGGCTGCTGCAGCTTTAACTGTTGTAATGAAGAGGGAATTTCACCAGGTGCTGTATGCATACAAAGGACACCTGCTGAAATTCCCTTTTCTATACAACTGTTAAAGATACAGGAGCCCTGTCCTCCTTTTCATATGGTCACCGTAGTGCAATCCTATGCATATGTAGACAGAAAAAGTCCTACAACTTCCAGCATTCCCCAAACCATTGTTGCATCCATAGTTGTTGCACCCCAGACAACATGAATGTCTGGGGAATGCTGGGAGTTGTAGGATTTTTTTCTGTCTAAACATGCATTGGGTTGCACCTTTTACTGTGTTAGCTTCAGTAGTCTTCAACTTGAGCAAGGGAGAGCTTTGGCAGGAAAGAAGCTATGGGAGGGCTGAGGCATCATGGGAGGATTCAAGTTTCATGGGGGGGGTGCCTGTGGCTTCATGGGAGGACTATTTAATTCTCATGTAGACGGTCTCTGCTTCAGTCCCTTCCATCTTCACTTCAACATGGCTGGGGACCCTTGTTTTCTGTCCATGGTCACTACGGTGACCATGTGGAAAGGAGGATAGGGGTCCTGTATCTTTAACAGTTGTATAGAAAAGAGAATTTCAGCAGGTGTCCTTTGTATGCATACAGCACCTGGTGAAATTCCCTCTTCATTACAACAGTTAAAGCTGCAGCAGCCCTGCCCTCTTGATCAGATACAAAAGAGGACAGAGCTCCTGCAGCTTTAACTGTTGCAATGGAGAGGGAATTTCACCAGGTGCTGCATGCATGCAAATGACACCTGCTGAAATTCCCTTCTCTACTCAACTGTTAAAGATACAGGAGCCCTTTCCTCCTTTTCACATGGTCACCCTAGATTGCACCTTTAGTTCCTTATCTGCACCCTGCCTAGACCTTGTTGTTTTCTGATAGCAAACCTTTAGAAGCTTCCCAACCAGAACCCAGCGTGCTCTTTGGCAGACCATCCAAGTCTTCTGTTCCAGCATCCCACTGTTAATATACCCATTTGCACATTCCCTCAGCAGGGAAATTGGAGCAGGGGTGGGGATTCCCAAATGAATTCATCTGAATATTTATTTGCAAACGCTTAAATTGATAACCTCTTAAAATTTGATAGGATTATGTTTGTTTTTTGAATGCTATAAGCAACAAAGTGCATCCACCTGGGTTAAAAGGAACAGCCAACTTGCTGAAACATAAATTTAAATTAGAATCTAATTCTTTATCTTTACCTTTGTGGAAGTGCCTCTCTGGATCTTTTCCCTTGACTAGTGTGTAACTAGAACAATAATTCAGCTGCCCATTAAACTGTGCCTCCAAAATTCTTGCCAGAAGGGATGTGCTGTCTAAGCCTTTGTGAAATCCAGTTACCTCTTTGAATCAAATGTAATACCTTTATTAAGACCAAGGTCAATAAAGCAATAAAAGTTTGTTGGTTGTAATAAATGTGTTACTTTTTTCTGAAAGGACAAACATGGTAACCTGAATTTTTTTGTTTGTCTTTGTGAGTCTTATGTTTAAACTGGGAAATGAAAGGAGGTCTGGGGTAAAATACAAATGCTGCACCTATTTTTCTTGTCCTGTAATGAATTAAAAATAAAATGGACAATTTGTTTCAAGTGTAAGATTATTATTATTTTGTTTAAACTGGCTTTTGGTGGCCAGGAACAGGGAGGGATTTTGTTCTTTGGCAATAATAATAATAATAATAATAATAATAATAATAATGTTTCTTACCCGCCTCTCCATTTTGATCAAAGTGTGGAACAACAGTAAATATAAAATACATCCTTGTAATGGAGTGGGATATGAATGCAAATAAATAAAGTACTCTTGGTATTCTGCTTGATGGTTCTACATACTATCCGCATCTTTTAAAATACCACTCTTTAGTGGCTTCCCATAACTTAAGAACATAAGAAGAGCCCCGCTGACTCAAAGCAAGGGTTCATCTAGTCCAGCATTCTGTTCACACAGTGGCCAGCCAGGTGCCTCTGGGAAAACCCACAAGTAGAACATGAGTGCCATAGTATCTTCCCATCCTAGTTGTGGGCAGCTGCTTGGCCACTGTATGAACATAATGCTGAATGAGATGGAGCCTTGGGCCACAGCTAGACCTAAGGTTTATCCTGGGATCATCCAGGGTTCACCCCTGCTTGAGCACTGGATCCCCTGTGTGTCACCTAGATGAACAGGTTTGACCCCTGGACGATCCAGGGATAAACCTTAGGTCTAGCTATGGCCTTGTGTCTGATCCATTTTAAAGTGTGCTATGAAGAGCTTGATTTCTTGGGACTCACATTGCAAAACAAGGTGCAGACATTTCCGTTCAGAGTAATTATTACCCCTGTGTGTAAATTAATGTTGGGCCTCTCTCTTCCAGGCTTAAAGGGGGTGAGATACCTCAGTGCAGTGGTGAAGACCTTCAGACTGTGGGCCTAATCTGGCCTGCAGAGTTTCTCAATCTGGTCTGCAGAGGATAGGGCACCTTCTGCAGGACCCCTCCTTTCTCCACCCCAAACTTCTCCCCCTGGCTTGGAGGCTACTGGAAGCTTGGAAGGGGGGGGGAGGTAATCCCTCTGTTATCTCCCATCTTCCCTATTGGTAGAGAAAGAATCCCATTCTTCTTGTACAGTGGTGGCTGGTGCACACTGGGGATGGTGGGACAGAGGGCAAAGCAGGTAACCAATGTTCTACTGAGATGGTTAGAGGAGGGCAGGAGAATTGGCAGCTGAATGCCATGCATTGAAGCAAATGTAGCTGGTTGTGGGGGAATTTCACTGGCAGCAGTAGATGTTGGGGGGAGGCAGAAGGTCTTTGCCCCAAATATAGAGTGGCTGTGAATCCACTCTGAGTTTTAGCCAGAAATCTAATGGAGCTATCCAAGATACTGAACCCCATCCCTAAACCAGATTCAGCACCTTGGATTGCTCCTTTAGGGTTCTGGCTGGTTCTGATTGAAAACCGAAGAGCAGGGTTAGGCCTTTGTTCACGGGCCCACCGACATAGGAGCCACCATCCTCCCCTGCCTGGGACTGCGCTGGGGACCCAAAGACCCGCTTTTGTTGGGCTAGATGGGTGTGTTTCCTTTCCTTCCCCTCCTTTTTTTCTGACGCTTGGAGATTTGAGGAGCCGAAGGCCCAGACGGAAAGAGAAGAAAAGAAACCACTTGGCCTCACCGTAACGCCAGAATGCACACGCAACGCTAATGAGGAGTGAACCCTCTCCCTCTGTTCACACCGCAAACAGGTTGAGAGCAAAACACAACAGCAAAGGAAGAAGTTGCATGGCACTTCAAAGGCTGGGGGAGGGAAAGGCCTTGGAGAACACAGGCCAGATTTCTTCCCAATGGCATTCCGTGTTATTTGACTACAGCGCAGGCCCCAATGCAACACAGAAGTAGACAAAGGCTAGAGAATGTCAGCGATGTAGTGGAGCCAGGGCACGCAAGACCACAAGGCCGGCTGACGTCATCTGCCACTCCCATCCCAATTCCCTGTTCCTCTGAGTTTTTCTACAGTCGGCACCAGTGGAGGCTGGCGGCTCTGATTTCGGCGGGGCTGTAAATGCATACTGATATTCAATCAAACCAGCCAAAACTTTTTTAAAAAAGTCGATCCAAGGTGCTGAACTCGTTTTGGGGATAGGATTCAGCACTTTGGATAGTTCCTTTAGAGCTCTGACTGGTTCGAACTGACCTCCAGAGTGGATTCATAGCCCCACCGAAATCGGAGCCACCAGCCTCCGCTGGTCCTCAACATAGCTTGTGTGGCGGGGAGCGGGGAAGGAATTTTACCAGCAATGACATATTGTTCCTTCTTGTAACGCAAAGTGTTTAGGGGGGGTGGCTTCGTCCTAAATGGGCAATTAAGACCCATTAGCTTTACAGAAGCCCTGCTCCTGGTGGAGCTGAAAACTGCTAGGACTGATTTGTTGATATGGATCGACATATCTGTCTTCATTTTTGGACTCTCCTTGGGAGCTTGGCTATGGGACTATCATGATGAGCACCTGTGCTTCAAAATTCTTGAAGAATCCTTAACCTGACTGGACACTCTAGGTCAAGAATGCACTCAAGTTATTGTTGAGTTGGCGCCTGTGTCTTTCTCAAAACAGTTGTGTTGGGGAGCTGCAACTTCACACAATATATTGCTCTTCTTGTTTATTGAGTTCTTATCCTGCCCATCCTCCAGGGGGGCACAGGGGCCATAACATACTTCTCTCTACCCAGCACCTATTTTATCTTCACAGCAATCCTATGGGGTAGTTTAGGCTGAAAGATGGTGATATGCCCAAAGTGAGTTAGGAAGCTTCAGGGCTGAGCAGGGTTCTGCATTCTCCTTGCTAGGTTGGTTCCTGTGTTGTTGTTGTTGTTGTTGTTTTGGATGCACACCCAAGATGGTTGAAGTTTACATTTCAAAATGTAATGTGTGAATGCAACAAACATGGATTGAACACTGATCACGGAGTCAGGACTAGTTGCAGTTAGCTGAGTATATACTTGGTGGCAAATCTGGGTTTACCTCTTCACAAAGTGTGAGTTCAGCTTGGAAGGATACACATTGAACTCTTTTCTCTTAAGAGGTGTTGGTAGGAAACTCTTAGTTGTGTTTGAGACATTTCTTTCACACACACACACACACACACACACACACGAATGGACAAATGAATGAGTAGGCAAATCAGAGTTGTGCATGTGACCTTTACAAGCAAAATGACTTACTCTTACCATGGACCCAGACAGTAGTCACTATTAACTGATCTAGGATTAGTGGAAAGGTTCTTTGGCAGACTTAAGCCCTGGCATGTTTCTTCTTGGTCTGGAATATAAAATAGGACATATCCATGGGCATTTTGCCCCCTCCTCCTTTGTTCCAAATGTCTTCCCCATGGTTAGATGCACAAACAGATTGTAGTGTTCATACCTGTTTCATTTGTTAGTTAAGGAAAAGGGAAACTTATGGCAGAAGGAAGCCATGACAGAGGTTTATTAAAAAAATATATCATGAGATCCCATGAAACTGATTGGAAAGAGGTTCAGGACTGACAAAAGAAAATAATCCTTCACATAATGCATACTTAGCTTATAGAACTCACAATCACAAGTGATTGTTAAAGCCAGTAGTTTAGATGGGGTATTAAATGGAGGACAGAGCTTTTGCAGCTATTGGCTAGCTAAACTGAACCTCCAGGGTCAGAAGCAGTATTTCTCTGAATATCCGTTGCTGGAAGTTAACAGTACAGGACAGCTATGCTCTTCATACCCAGTTGGTGGACATCTCAGAGACATCTGGCTGGCCACTGCGGGGAAACAGGATACTGGACTGATCTAGCAGGGTTTTTGTTATGTTCATACATCACATATTCTTGGTTTGTTGTCCTCCCAGCAACTCTTGTCCTGTAAAAGCTGCTCATGATTATAACCATTTGATAGGAAGAAGTTGCTGGCTTTTGGAACATATAGACAACATGGGTAACATTCTTGAAGGGTTGCAGAGACTGCATTCTTCCAGTGGCAGGGAAAACTGCCCATTGTAGCATTTTGGGGTTATATTGTATCCCACTGCCTCAAGTGAAGAAAGTAGAAGAAAGTAAATACATTTTTGGGAGTGAGGGAAACTCCCAGCAAGCCTCCTCCTAGATATAGTGCAGACTGGCAAATTAATTTTTTTTGAGAGCATATGGTGTAGCTTTAATTACAATGGAATACTTTGTAATATCAATAACATTAAAAACTCTTGTTTCACCTCAAGTAGTAATGAATTCATGATGGCATAAGCCTTTGTTGACTAGATTACTCTTCATCAGATACATGAATTGTTATACTCAGTTCACTGGCATATATACAAAAAGTGTGGGGCAGGGCAGAGGGAGGGATTGAAGCAGTGAGGTTAGGGAGAAATAAAATGCAAAAAGTACAGACAGTGACAATTATGCTGAAGTTTATATACAAAAGCTGGGGTGGAACACCCTTCAACCACAAATAGGAATAAACCAAACAATTTTAAAATCGTTTTGAATATATGTATATATTATAGTTCTTATTCTTATTGACAAGCTATGTTACACTTCCTCAAACTATGTGCATATATTATTTATAAGTCATAACCAATCACATCAGTATACAAAGGAAAGGAAAGGCACCTCTCGTGAAAACACTGAGTCATTACTGACTCTTGGAGGGACACCAGCTTTCGCTGACATTTTCTTGGCAGGCCTTATAGCGGGGTGGTTTGCCGTTGCCTTCCCCGGCCGTGATTACCTTTCCCCCAGCCGACCTCGGGAGGATGGAAGGCTGAGTCGACCCGAGCCGGCTGCCTGAGAACCAGCTTCCGCTGGGATCGAACTCAGGCCGTGGGGAGAGTTTCAGCAGCAGAAACTGCTGCTTTACCACTCTGCGCCACATGAGGCTCTTCAGTATACAAACGCATGTCATATTCCAAAAGTATATCTATGTATTGGTGGTGTGTAACATATACATTAGTAGTTATCCAAATAAAGTACATTCATATGATGCAAGCAATTATGCAGTGTGTAGTAATTCAATGAACAGGAGTCCGGTACACATAACACAAGTCTTGAGACTTTGGCCAGAAACAGATCAGATTGTATATACTGGGAGACTGTGGTCTTGGCTAATTGTCCTAAATAAGCATCCTGAGGAAGCATTCCCAGCAAAACAGGTCATGTGTACGGAACTCCTGTTCATTGAATTACTACACGCTGCATAATTCCTTGCATCATATGAATGTACTTTATTTGGATGACTACTAATAAAAACTATAATATATACATATATTCAAAAAGATTTTAAAATTGTTTGGTTCATTCCTATTTGTGGTTGGAGGGTGTTCCACCCTAGCTTTTGTCATATTATTCCCAACCACTGCCTCCCTTCTTTTAGGAAGTATATATACAACCATACCTTCCAATTTAGGATAATACTTCATGCATCTGATAAAGTGGTCTCTAGTCCATGAAAGCTTATACCATTATACATTTTGCTAGCCTTTAAGGTGACCCAAGACTCTTTGTCTTTGCTGCAATGGATTATCACAGCTGCCTCTCTAGAAATTTTCATAATAGCAATGTTATCAACACAAATTAAAATCAACACAATAAGAGAATATGTGCTTTTGACATTCACACCTACTATATAAACTCCATTTCATTCTTTATAACTGTAGTCACTCAATGTGTAGAACCTCTAAGCTGACCAGAAATATTGATGCAGTGTGTGTAAGTGAACTTACTATTTATATACTGCATTTCTGCCAAACCTTCAAGGTGGTTTATATTCGATAATAATGGCTTATGGTCTAAAAGACATGATACAAAAAGAAAAGGGAATTGGTGGGGAAGAAAAAGATAAGCATCTTTATGCAGTGACTCTTTCAAACTGTTACCTAATGAAATTATAGGAAGACTAGATGGAATACTCCAGAGGGAAAATGACGTATGGTTACAACAAAGCCTGCAAAGCCTGTAAAAATACCATAGAATTCACAATAGGTTTAGCCTCTCACAAGAACCCTGTGAGGTATGATAGGCAAAGCAAGAGTGACTTACACCAGGCCACCTGTAGAGATTGACAACTGGAGGGCAGTTTGAGCATAAGAGTAGGACCTTGGGGCAAACATCCAAGGCCTCACTCAGCAGAATGAGCAGGAGGGGCCTCCAAAGGAAGCCAGGCTGACTCACCACATCTTGAAGTAAGTAAAGCAACACACATTAGTGACATTATCATCTAAAGAGGAGGACCCTCTAAGAACTTTAAAATTCAGAGTCTAAAATTACCTAACTGCACTATTGAGGATGAGACTAACTTTCCAATTTCTGGTCAATATAGCCACTACACCAACCTTCCCCAACCTGATGCCTTCCAGATATTTGGCTGTGGCTGATGGGAGTTGAAGTTCAAAACATCTTGAGGGGATGAGGTCTCTGTGGATGTTACTACACAGAGACAGTAGTGTATATAATAAATGTTATCTAACACACACTGAAGTGTCCAGTAAGTTGGATTTTGCAAGAGGGCAGAGCTCCTGCAGCTTTAACTGTTGTGATGAAGAGGGAATTTCACCAGGTGCTGCAGGCATACAAACAACACCTCCTGAAATTCCCTTTTCTAGACAACTGTTAAAGATGCTCCAGTGTAATATCTGGATTAGTCCTGATATTAGGTACTGAGATGTGTTACCTGAAAAAACAGTCTTAGGCACTTTCCCATGCAGGTTCACATGTGCCTATACATCATGGGTGACTTCTCATCACTCAAATGTTCAAGATTTGATGGTCCTCAGTTCAACATGTGTGCTGGGTCTACATGTGCAGGAACTGCAGCAGAATGGGGTTGGAATGAATTGGTAGAATGCTGCAGGGAATGGACTGTCCCACTTGAGATGGGGGGAATGCATGTTGTTTTTAATGCTTCCCTCACACACTTAACTCCGTGCAAACAAAAATATAGCCAACCCTCAGTTGGCTATTTGCAGGGAGCTTTTAGCACAATGGAGCATTCCAAATTAGCTTTTATCTGAAGTGGTACAGTCCATTCTCTGGCTTCATTCTATGGGATCGCTCTTTCCTGCATGCAGGTCATTACTTAAAGCTGTATCCCAAGGCCTGGTGTACCCACTCACAGGACAGGGAAGTCAATTGATAGAATGGAGTTCATAGTTCATGGAGTACTCTTTAAAAATAAAAATAAAAATAAAAGGCATTTCACATCAAAACGCCCTGCAAGCAGAAACTTAACATACCAAGGATAATGCTTCTATAGTGTTGTCCCTCTGCCTGTGGTGTTCACTTTCTATGCAGAGGTGTTGTTTTATTTTGTTTTAATATGGGAACATTTTTTAAAAAATGATTCCACAGCTGAATTCCAAAGTGATACTATCCATTCTACCCTCATCTTGGTGCTGCATGGGTAGGAACCTGTGTAGTCCTGAGGCCACTCACATTCTCAAGCAAAAAGAGCGAGACAACCACACGAGGAACTATCTCATGTGATCACACATCACCAGTGGAGCTGGCCATATGAAGCGATCAGATCCGAAAGGTTGCTCTTCTGTCTCTCTAATATATCATTGGGGGTGATGGGAGTTGTAGTCCAACACAATGGGAAGGCACAAGGTTGTAGAAGGCAGCTCTAATAATAGGAGAGTTTAGGTTGTCTTGGACTACAACTTCCATCATCCCCAACCAGCTGGTTGGGGATGGTGGGAGTTGTAGTGCAACACTGCCGGAGGGCGCCAGGTTGGAAAAGGCTGCTCTAATAATAAGATGGAAGCGTTCAGACTTGGTTTTGCTCATTCCAGCGCCCGCCCCCTCCCCACCGCCTCTCTCTCCTTCCCTCGCTGGTAATCCTGCCTTTGCATGCAGCACACAACCTCTTCCCTCTAGACCGCCTCGCCAAAACAGAGCGTAAACTCTCTAATTAGCAACGTGTTCCATCATTAAGGGGCCCTGCTGAGAATTTCTATTTAATAATGGTCTTAAATTAGTTATGATGGTAAATACTCATCGGAAAATTCAACATCTAAAACCATCTAGGATCTGGAAAGGCTCCAGCCAGCCTGTAATCTCCTGGAACCCACAAACGACCCTAAAGCGGAGCATTTAAAAAACCAGGCGCTTTTTGTTGTTGTTTAAGGCCAGGGATGGCACAGACGACTCCGGCTTGCGGGGCGGCGTGTTAATTAGGTTAGCCTCTAAACTGGCTGCTTTGGCAAATATTTAGAAAGAAGAAACAAACGCCCGAGCGAGGCTTGTGGAAGGGAGATGTTAAATGCACGCGACAAAAGGTGGAGGGTTAAAGGGTGGGAAGGTGGGTCTTGGGTCTTTGCCCACTTGCGAAGGGTTGGGGACAGACTTCTTGCCATGGGGGGGACATTTTCTTTTTCCAAGCAGAAGGCACTCAGTAGATCCCAAGCAAAGATTCATCTCAGGCGGAATTCAACCCTGGAATCATGCTCTTTCATCTCTGAGCATGTGCAGAGTTTATTTCCCTTGCCACTGGGGCAAGAAATCACAATCAGTCCTTCGTACATCTGAGAAGAGGGCTTCAGCGATAAAGGATGATGTCTCTGAAAGGTGACTGATGATCTCAGAGCAACTGTTGTCTTGCATTTATTGAGATCTCGATGGTCATGGGTGTTGTGAATTAAGTGTTATTCGCTTAAATCTAACTAAATTGTATAAAGCAGGGGTGGGCAGAAAGTAGAGCTCCAGATGTTTGGGGCATCACCTCCCAGCATTCCTGACCACTGGACACTTTGGCAGAGCCTTCTGGGAGTTGAACCCCAAAACATCTGGAGATCTACCATCTGCCTACCCCTGGTATAAAGTCTGGGCGGCAGAGTTTTCCCTGAGGTTTCAAAGCAGTACTGTGTCGCTTCAGACTACAGGTGAGGTTAACATGATGGAAACTCCTCCAGGTATAAACTCAACCAGTTCACTCATGGCCTCGTGTAGGATACTCCATTCCATTTTCTGTTAACACTTAGGCCAAATCTACACCAAGCAGGATATAATACTTTGAAAGCAGTTTGAAAATGGTATATGTCATGGCCCCCAACAGTTGTCAATGCACTTCGATACTGTTATAATACCATTACACTTCTGCAAACCTCAGGGTTCCAAGCCTGGCTACCTACCCCTTGTGGTTGAGTGGTGCTATTTTGGCTACCTAAGCAACTGCACTCAGTGCCTGAACATCAGAAACACAAGACAGAACAGGCAGAAAAGGAAGTTTCTGTCTTCAGGGATGGATGTGTTGTAGGGAAAAGCATTGTCTTCACCTGCATTTTGAAATGGTATAGCCCACACGTAGGCTGGCCACCTCAGTGGCAATGATGCCAACAGAGTTGTGGGGATAATAAAATGGGATAATTATCAAGCCGCTTTGAACTTCACTAAGGAAAGGTAAGATACAAATGCCATAAAGATAAATAAAATCATCCACAGGGTACAATACAAAGTACACCCCATTTCTCTAAACATTTTTGCCATGGGAAAAAGTCAAAATTGTGAAGATGCGGAAGACCAGCCTCCTTCATTCAGGAGTTTAGGATTCCTTGGCTTATGAGAATGTTACTCTTGGGTAGCTCAGGACTTGACCTGCCTGGTAGTTTTCCTGCACAAATCCCATTGAGATGAGAAAGGACTTGCCCAGAAGGATTGGTCTCTAGTGCTCAAGAAAAAAATTGAGCTAGCATTCATTCCAGAGGGCTTGCACAAGAGACCTGCCTGGTGGATTGAAGCCATTAAATGGAAGCAGAGACCTAAGGAGAGCCTTTCTAGAGAAAACCCACCATTCCTATCTAGATCACCTTTTGGTTTTCTCTCTTTCTTTTCTTTTTCTCTTTTTAATCCCTCCCTCCCTCCAGGACCTCTTCAGTTGGACAACAAGCTGGACCGGGATAGGCTCAAAGAATGTGGCTAGGTTAAGGTCAAGAAATCAACTTCACGAGTTTGGCGGGTGAGGGGGATTTGAACCTGCCTCTCCCGGTCCTAGCCTGAAACTATTGCAGCAGTGGGGAAACCTGTAGACCTCCAGAATTCTCATCAGCCCTAGACAGCATGGCACATGGTAAGGGATTATGGGAGCTGTGGTCCGAAATACCTGGGTGGTACCATTAGAAGGTCACAGATTCCCGCACTCCTGCTCTCTTGGCTTTGGCTCAACCACCCTAGGGCCTAAAACTCAACCCCAGGACTACTAGTTGTCCCCGCACCAGAGATACCATGCTCTGAACACGAAAATGAAATTTAGCTATCATGGATAAATTTAGCCTTACATTAGCTTATCTTCCATACGTCTGTATAAGCCACACTCCCCCAACCTGGAGCTTTCCATATGTTTTAGACTTCAGTTCCCATCAGACCCGGCCATCATGGCCAATGGTCAGGAATGCTGGGAACTGGAGTCCAAAATAGCTGGGAGAACATCAGGTTCAGGAAGGCTGGTCTAACCTCTTTCTGGTATACCACCACCACCTGACCTTTTAAGGTTTACAGCTAAACAAGATATTACTTTAATATCTGTATCTAGCAGAAACATCTTTTGTTCATTTTTACTCTAGAGTAGGTGCTAGGGGCCCATCCAAATGTCAAACGCCTCCACCCCACTCCCAAGCCAAGTAGGTATCCCACACCTACTCTAGAGTAAAAATGAAGGGGGGGAAGAGGTTGCTGTTACACAAAAAAGTGTAACTGTTTTGGCCCTGAGTTCCAAGTAAGGGGTTTCAATCCAAGTACTTTGGACTTAACTTAGTTGTGGTTCAGACTGTTCGAGGACCTGCAACTCATGATATTATTTTGGTAAAGTGACTGTAGCATGAAAAAAGCAATGATTTTTATTTATTTATTTATTTATTTATTTAAAAAGGTATAAATCATCTCCATGGAGGCCTGAACCGAGATTATTTATAATAACAGATGAACAGCAGCTAGTGAGACAGTTGGAGGGGAGGTGCATGATGGAGGGGGGAGCAAATATTCCAGCTTGTACCTAAACGTCTAAACGTTTCTCCTCTCCTGCACTAACCTTTCATGTTTAATGAATGAATCTGCATTGCAGTCTCTCTCTCTCCAGCGCCCCCCCTTTCCCGGGCCGGCTAGTTTTAAATCTGCAAGCATCATATAAAGAGGCCGTGATCCCATCTGCCTCCGATTCCAAATTAAAGTTCAAACGGCCGGCTTACACGCTGCTGATCCAGTATCATAGCCTCTCGCGACCCTTCAATTACTATTTAATAGAATTACAGTTTTAAATCCCAATAGTCTTAAAGAATTTTTTTTATCACACAGACTGAAGAGGGAAATATACAAGCACCATCAGTGTTATTGAACTATTGCAGTTGACCCAGTTTCGACTTTCAAAAGAATGTTGGGTGTTCAAACAAGATATTACAAGAGGTACTTTTTAATCTTGGCATGAGACAATGCATGTAGGCGTGCATGCTAGGCCCACCATCCGCAACTCACATATTGCAGAGAAATTGTAATGACTTTCATAGGCGTGGAGCAGACAAAATAGGTTGTTGATCTCTCTCCCCTCCCCACCGACGCTCACACACGTAGGCCCATTAGATGGCAGCAAATCTTGTGCAAAGCCAAACCAAGAAGCGTCCAGTGAAACCAACTTGCCAAAGAGCCGATTTAGTCCCACTGAATTAAATCGGTCATAACGGAAGGATTTCTTTCTTCTTCTTCTTCTTCTTCTGGGTCGTGGGCTGAACTGAGAATCATCGCAACAATGCAGCAGAGATTTCCTAGGAAAGGAAACCGTGATGTTTTCCTTCTGTTGCTGGAGTGGAGAACAGAAATGTATCATGCCCGTTATCTAAATCAAATGCACTTCCCCTGATGATTCTTCATACCAGTTGGGGAACCTGATCTAGAGGAAGGAATAAGTCTAGGTTTGCCTTTCTGACCTATCTTTCAGAGACCTATCTCTTAGTCCTCCTTCTTTGAAATTTAGCCTCCTTCCTTTGCTTCTGCCCCTCTAGCATGGCCAACTCTCTTGCCATGAACCTATTTATCTATCTGTTTAATTTATATCCGGTGTCCATAATCATTCTCCTCCTCTCCATTTTATCCTCACAGCAATAAGCCTGTGAGATAGGTTGGGCTGAGAGTCTGTGAGTGGCCCAAAGTCACCCCATGTCCTAGGGGGACTAGAACCCAGATCTCCCGACTCCCAGTTCAACACTCTAACCACTATGCCACACTAGCTCTCTCTTCACAGGAAGCTCAACAATGGCTTCCTTGCGATCGATCTCGGACCACGAAACGTCAATGTACGGATGTTAAACACTGCCCAGCATAAGATTTCTCATTTTCTCCTAGAATATTCCTCATCAACTCAATCCCTCCCCTCCCCTCCTCCTATTCTCTGGTGGCTGCTGCCTTACTCTCTTCCACCACCACCCCGTCTCTCTTCTACATTTCCTAATTTCTTTCTAAAAAAAATTTCCTTCCGGAAAAAAAGGAAGCTGGAAGAGAGAAGGTGGGCGCTTCCAGTGTGTGTATGTGTACAGCGTGCTTTTGCAAAGGGGATGCCTCTGCGCGAGTACAATAAGGCAGCCTGTGGGGGATAGAGACAGGATGATGGTTTCGTGTCACATAGGGGATCTAACTAATGTATGCGTATGGGGTATGGGGAGGGTTTGAGGCTAGCATATAGGGGGGGATCTCTGTGCGTCTTGTGTGTGTGAGAGAAGGCGTGAGTGGGTCGGGGGCTCTATGTTTGTAGGGGTCTGCTTGTGGAGCATGGTGGTGATAGTTATGTGCGTGAGGAGGGGGAGGGAGAAGTGGAGGCTGGTGGCTCTGATGTCAGTGGGACTGTGATTCCGTTCTGGGGTTCAGTCAGAACTCTAAGGAACTATCCAAGGTGCTGAGCCCAATCCCCCGAATAGGTTCAACACCTTGGTTCTGACTGAAACCCAGAGCAGAAGCACAGCCCCACCGACATCAGAGCCACCAGCCCCCAATGGGAGGGAAGCCTGACACTGTGGCCCCGTTCAGAAGACCCCTGAAACCACAGCTTTAACCATGGTGAATAAGGCAAAAAGTCTCATTCACTGTGGTTAAAGCTGTGGTTTAAGGGGGGCCTGTGTGTGCTTGCGTTTGTATCTCTGGGGTGTGTGTGTGTGTGTGCGTGCCTGCCTGCCTGCCTGCCGCGTGGCTGTGTATGCATGTGTGTGCGCGCGTGCGTGTGCACGTGTGGGCCTCTGTACACTCCCCAGCCTTTGCCGAGGCGGCGTCTCCCCGTCCTTCCCCACACACTAAATCCAGGACAGTGCCGCGCACTGTAGAGCTCAATAAGGACCTGCATGAATAAACACGAATAGAAAAGTTGTGCTCAGCTAACCGAGGAAATCAGAGCCATGCCAGGGCACCAACGTCCCCGTTTCTTTTCACTGCAGGCCGGGGCTCTCACCTCCTTGGGTGGGGCTGAAGACGAAGGGGGCCAAACGGGCGAGGCAGCCCCCTCCGCAAGCGCAGGCTGTAATTGATCACGTCAAGGCAGCGGGGAGAGGATCGAAAACCGATGCTGGCCAGGAAGAGTCCCCCCCACCCCACCCCCCAACGATTCCCCTGTCAATGGGAATGGGGGGTGGGGGCGGAAAGAGGCACACAAAGGACGGCCAACGTTGGGAATTAGAAGAGGGGGGGCTTCCAGGTGACTTGTTTGCTTGCCAGACAAAGGGGCCTAACAAACATACCATTTTACACACACACACACACACACACACACACACACACACACACACACACCTGTATTAATCTGCAGGCAAAAATATAGACCTTTCCAGGAACAAAACGCATCGCCCACTAAAGTCCCAGGAAAATCTCCCATTGATTTTAACGATCGTGGCACTTCCCACATACGAGGTGGGGGTGGGGGTGTGACCCCGGAGGAACGGGCCCTGAAACGGAGTCCTCTCCCCCTGCATCTCCAGCATCTCTCTGAACTTGGAAGCAAAGACCAAAACAAAAAAAATTAAAATTAAAATTGAACTGAGTGGTGGAGAGGTCTCTCCGGGGCCCTGCACACCAGCCCGCCACGACCCGTTACCACTGTCACAGGCCTGGCCTGCTTGGTGGTGGTGGTGTTTCTGTTTCCACTCCAGCCACCACTTCTCATTCAACAGAAAAGTGTGCAGGCGTGGGAAAGAGAGAAACCGCCATCCGTACCACCACAACGTGGATAAATGAGTGGTTACGCTTGGATTTATTTATTTATTAAAAAAAAAATTCAATAGAAGTTGCTAAGTAACTCCTTCTCATTTACTCAAGAGAAATAGCGTGCAAAGCCATGGGGCGGCCCAGAACCAAGCTGGACCCAAGTCGTTGCCCCATCCTTGAGTCGAGTTAGAGGGAGGGGGCCGTGTTTGTCTCCAAACCAAGGCCTCCAGGTGGAGAGGGGGGGGGGGGGAGCCGAACTCGGATTAGCTGAAGAGGCCAGATTTCAAAAGGTCAAGGGGGGCTGCATCAACTGAGACCCAACTACTCCGGCTTAACTTGCTTCTGGCCAGGGCTGTGTGTGATTTGAGAGAGGAGACCTGACAATCCTATCTATTTAGCGTTAACACCTCTCTGCTAAAACGCTATCGAGACAGTGTACGACCATGTTAAACAATAAAACCATCGAACAATACAATCAAGACGACGGCTTCACCTTTGGCATTTTTACCCACGTTTGCACAGAAGCCTGTTCCTACTGGCTTCAGTAGGACACGTCCAAGCAAGTGTGCCTCGGACTCTAGCCTGAAAAGGGCTAAATCGTCTTTGATCGGCTGTTTTAAGGAACAATTGGATGTAATTCGGAACTCCTGAGTTTTGTCTTCACTAGTTTGTGAAGTGGGTGAATTTGATCAGGACACCCACCCACAACCCCACCACCACCACCACCTCGCATTGATCCCGCCCCCTTCCCCCTAACCACGGCCCCCCCCTAAATCCCGGAAGCCTGGACCTCCCTCTAGGTCCTCGCCCCCTCTCCCCCCCACCCCGCCGTCTAGCTCCCCCTGGTGTCTCTTTGCCGCCCTGCCCCACCGGCTTTCTCCGGCCCCGCCTCGTCCGCCATCTGGCCGCGTCCTCGGTCCTGTGGCTTTTCTCTTGCCTATTGATCAAACGCACTTCAGCTTCCGAGTAATTTCATCTTAATCAACAGTCCAGCTTGTCCTGGATAATAAACTAATATAGGAGAAGGGGGTTGTCGATAACGATCGGCCAAAGCAAGGGGTCGGGGTGCGGGGGTGGGGGAGTGGAGGTAAGCCCCCCAGTTGGGCGATTTCCGATAGGCCCTATCTTGCCAGGGCAGATGGTTTCGGTGGGGCGCGGGGAGAGGGAGTGAGAGAGAAGGCTTAAATGCAGATTTTCATAGATTTACACCTCAATCAACCATTTGGGTTTCTAATGCAAATCCTAACGCAACTGCGCTGATCTGCTGGGGTGGGGTGGGGTGGGGTGGGGGGGGAGAACCCAGCACTGGCAAGAGAGAATGCTGATTAGGAGTTCTAGCCTTGGTCAGGGACTGGGTATTAAATGCAGACAAATCCTTCTGGCCCCACTTGGATGGTGCTACTCGAGAGTAAGCCGTTCCAGGACTTGTGCCTGCAGGGAAGCAGGGCCCTGCCAGCAAAGGGAAGGAAGAAATAAAAAGACGCAGCCTAGCAACCCAAGCCGAAGGTGCATTTACCTGGAAGTAAGTCCCATCGATGTCGATAACATTTGCTTCCATAAGCCATCCTGCGGCACCCTTGCTTTGGAATAGGCCACGTTGAACTAAGTGGGCCTTACTTCCGAGTAAGCACACAAGAGATCCGGGCTCTGTGACCACGGTGGGAAAGGCTCCCAAAAAGCCTTTGAAGCCAAAGAAGAACCAAACAACCAGAGTACCAAATAGAAATGTATCTGACTGAAAGGCAACTCAAGACAACATTGAAATATTTCCTAGTAAGGGGCAGAGACTTTCCTTTATAGGGCCGCTCTCTCAAGGCGGATGCCCTGGAACCTTGGCTACAAGATGAAGAAAAAGTTTCTTTTTCAGGATATATGCAGTCGTGGCCTGGATCATTCTTAATATTATTTATAATTTAAACCGTACATGCCGCCTGATTATTATTTTTAAACCCCTTCAGGCGGCTTACAATCGGGGTGGGTGTGGGGATAGAAAAACATTTTACACCCTGTTGCTAAGGAGCCCGAGTCCCCTCGGTATCAATAGACCTTGCTTCGGAGTGCACAACACTCAAAAAGAAAGGGGACAACTTTGGCGATCTGCTTCTCCGTGCATAAGCGCTGTCTAATAAAATTACTTCAAACCACACCTGGCAAAAGAATTTCTGGCAGCGAGGCCAGTAGACTCTAATTAAGACCGAATACTTGAATATAAGCCCATCTCATCCCCTTGGACTTTTAACTGGACTCCAAAGGGACTTCGAATCAAGCACCACTAGGGCGCCTAAACCTGAAACCGCTAAGCATTTACAGGTGTAAGTAAGCCCCGTTGGAATCCACAAGACTTACTTAGGAGCAAACGTGGTTCGTCTCAGACTGCAGGACTTATTGTTATCTGAAGCAAACGTGAGATTAGGACGCTCTTCCTGCGGGCTCTGGGATCCGAAAAGGACCTCTTTTCATTTCGCATAATAATTTCAAGTTGCTTAATTCGCATACAAACGCCATGAAACTTCCAGGAGACAACATAAAAATAAAAATCTCACATTTCCCCACCCAAGAAATCGGGTGGACACGCTGACCTAGAGTTAAACCGGACTGACTCCCAAAACATAGCCAACAATCAAGAAAGGGTGTTCGTTCCTAAAAAGTCGTAGGAGAGAGAGAAATCGATGTGTTTGCAATCTTTTCTTGGCTGCAGGGTAAAGTACAGGACACTTGGACTAACTTCCAAAGTCTCCTGGTCCCTGGGGGCTACTTGAGGGACAAAGGGGCGCCCAACTCATTTCTAACATGGAAAAGAGGCGAAAGAAATCCGGTGTGGTTTGACACCTGGCGCTCCTGACTGATTCATTTTAGGCCAACACATTCAACGCAAACTCTGCTCTTGGCTTGGGGGGCGGGGAAAGGGGTCAAAACGGTTTACACTACAGCTGATTTCACTCGTTTTACTACAATAAAACAGAGGGACCTGGACAAGGTGGTGAGCGGTTCTGATCTGGCATTATTTTCCCTCTCAGTTCAGAGCCCGTGAAGTGCCAGATCCGATTTAGTCCCTTTGAAGTGAATGGGGCTCAGGCTGTACTTGGATGCAAGAAGGAAGCCCCATTCAACTCTGTTGGATGTATTTCTCATGCACTGGATCTTTTTATTTTTGTTTTTGTTTGTTTACGCTATGTGCATGTGGGAGAAGGTCTTAATAAACACAGCGGGGCTTAGGAAACCGTAGGATTGGGAAGTGCACATCTGCTACGTTTAGGGGTTCCCGGGATCGGGGCCTTCCTCTTTTAAGCCAGTGGTTGGGAGTAAAGGATCAACAGAGTGAAGCCCGAAAGGTTGGATTTGAGCCAATCTGCTATCCTGAGCCCTAGGGCAGAATTTCTTCCTCTTTAGGATAAGGAATTTTCCGGAGCTTACCATGGCGTTTTTAACCCGGCTGAAATCCAGGTAATTCGGCTCACCTGGGAGAAGGAGCTGGCTCTTGTGCTTTAAAACAAACAAACCTAATACAGGAATCGATCTGAAAATGAAACAACCCCCTGACTGAACCACAGTTTGATAGGTGGGGGGGGGCATATAAATAAAAGCTACACAGGTGTGGGTGTTGTTTTAACACATTTAAGGCTCAAGACTATAAATCCGTTCTTTCGCCTGTTATTTTTGCAACACATTCCAAAAACACCGGATCAGCCCTCTTGAATCTGTTTACTGCCACCGAAACATCCGAGCTTTTCTATCTTTTATAGAAACCTTCCCTGGTCTTCCGTAAGCTGGAAATCATGATATTCCCAACAAGCGGATAAGTCAATCAAAGTAAGTGGATTTCTTTCTCTCTCTCTCTCTCTCTCCCCCCAACAGTCTGTCTCTTTTCTTTCGGCCTCCCCCCTCCCTCTCTGTCTCTGTCCGATGCCCCAATCGGATCAGTACATTTCCATAAGACGCACGTAAACAGGAACACGATCTAGACCGAGTGAAACGCTTCCAAGTCAAAGAGGGAAGGAAGCTCCTATCTCAAGCCCACACCCCTTGCTCGGAAATCCGTGGGACTTCAGAGCATTTCGGCGGATCGTGTCCAACGCTATTCTACAGCCCAGTCCTGCGATTGCTTACCTTCTAATAGAAGTAAGTTCAATGGAACTTACTCCAAAACAAGTAGGCATAGGACTGCAATCTTGTGAGGTGGTTAGGGGTCGAGATTTGGGGGAGGGGGGGAAACAACTGAAAAGGCATTAGCATTTCATTAAAGCACGGACACGCGCACTCGAATTCTGCTCCTCAAGAAAAGATTCTGCCGAACCAAAAGTTTCAGGTCCTCCCCTCTCTTCTTCCTCCTCCTCCGCGAAACTCCCCCTCCCCCCACCCCTCCGTTCACAACAAACGACAGGAGAAAGGTAATTCGGAAATCCCAAACGAGTTTGGAAATGGTCAAGAAAAATTCCAGGCACGTTGTTCCTTAATCCCAATCAAAGTTTCAAAATTGTATTTTCAAGTAAAAACAAGTTTAGAATTCTCCTCTTCTTAATTCACGCTTGACTAACCTGCCCCGGGCCAAGGAAAAAAACACCCCCTTTGAATGCGCCAAAGGTGACGCGGGACCCCTGTTCGTCAGGGCAAAGAAAGGCTCTTTTCAACACATTAACCATCTACTTAGGACTCGAGGGGAGGAGCCGTAAACTGATTAGGAAAGAAGGAGTTTGTTAGGTCGCGTTGGAGGGGCTATTTGGTTGTCATGTTTGCATTTAAAGCTACAGGCCAAAAAAAAAAAAAAAGACCCACCAACCGAAAACTCTAAAGTGTCTTCAACTGCTCATCAAAGCACAACAAACAAAACGAAGCATCATTTAGGCTGATTATGGGGAGAGAGCGAGAGAAGTATAAGGAAATAAAAATAATGGAGAAAAGCCTGGGTGGAAAGCCATCCTCTAAAGACACACCCAACTGCCCCCTCCCCAAATTTGGGAAGTTTTGCCGTTGATTTCAATGGGAGGTAAATCTAAGTCTTGTGGCCTTCCCCCTCCTCCCGCAGTGGCACCCCAAACAGCTTAGAGAGCCCAGCTTATTTTGTGGTAAGGGCCGGCGATTTCAGCGCCACTAACTTGCAAGTACATTGATTCACACCACAGTCCTATAGAACTCAAAACTTAGCCCCACTGAGTTCACTGGGGGCAGACTCACTCCTAGGTCAGTGTGCCTAGGAGTGCAGCCTTGATGTCACTCGCACAGCTAAGTGGGACTTGTATTTCCGAGCCCATGGAATGGCTAGAGAAAAGGAAGAAGAGATGAGGGGTAAAAGGTACACACGTACCGACACACACACACACACACACACACACACACGTGTGACCCCGTAGATCTCTGGTTCTTCATCAATGGGCAAAACAAACAAGGCAGTAGAGTCGAACCCACCCACCCCTCCCCATGCCTATCCCACCCAACTAGACACAAACAGGCAAAAAATTGTTTGGGTACAATTGTTCGTTTGGGTACCTGTTCTGCCCCATTTGGGCCTCTACATTGGCTTAAAATAAGTCTCAGTGGCTGCAATGTAAACCATAGTACTCATGGTCTTGCGGCCTGCTAGATATCCGGATCTCTCATCACATAGTCAATTGGAAGTAATTCTCGTGGACCACGATGGGATTGACTTGCAAATAAATAAATGCACTTGTGATGGTCGCTTCAGACAACTTTCTTAACCCGGTTCAAAACTTGGGGGAATCAAGTGAGCTAGGCTGTGCTGAATCACCTTTTGCAGTCCAAAGTAAGCTCCACCTAAGTGAATGGGACTTGCTTCAGAGGAAGCATATTGGGAAGTCAAGGGGTACGGGACGCCCTACACTTGCGTAAAGGCATGGATTCACTGAAGCGAGGCAAAGTGAAACACAATTCTGTGTTGGCTGAAGAGGAGGAGAAAATATCTGTGTAAATCAGAGGAAAAACACCAACGTCACTGAATAGATAAGAAAAATGGAATACTGTATTTGATTTTTTTTTAAGAAAGTTTGTACATATAGGTAAACACGCAGTAAAGGAAACAGTGGCATAAGCGTCCTACATGGGGTTTAAGAAGAGATCCCCAAAAGCTGCTATTTAAATACTCAAAAATGCTTTTGCATAAGAGAACTACTGTGGCCCCCTAAGCCTCGTTTCAGTCTATCGCTGAGGTCCCTTTTGAAAACCCAGTCCGTCACCTCTTGACAGCTAAGTTTGTGCAAGGAACTCAAGTCAGGGAAAATGTTTAAAAAGAAAAAGAAAAAGAGAAGGAGGGGGGAGAGAAAAGGAAGTAAAAGAAAAGAAAGGGGGAAAGGGGGAGGACACAGAGAGAGGAGACAAGAAAGAGAAGAGCAAATATCATATACAAGCATTTTCTACACATATATTACAAACTGGGAAAAATGACCGCATCATTAAGATATACATAATTCATATAAAATTTTGAAATAAAAATAAAAATCTGTTACAGTCATAACTATTCTTTTTCCACATTTATAACCAGTACCCACACAGGCAGTGACAGAAGTGTAGAAAAAAAGGTGCTTACGAAGAAAATGATTGTCTGTTGAACAAAAGAATAAAAAAATAAAATAAAAATAAAAATAAACAAACACCACGTAGGGAAGAGGAGGAGGAAAAATTGCATCTAGCTTAAACCATTGCTTGGACTTGGGGGTGGGGTGGGGAGTACAGATCAATAGAGACAAAGATTGATAAAAACCCAACAAAAAGGCGATAAACATTTGTTATTTCCCTCTT
The DNA here is from genome assembly GCF_023053635.1 of Elgaria multicarinata webbii. Taxonomy (NCBI): domain Eukaryota; kingdom Metazoa; phylum Chordata; class Lepidosauria; order Squamata; family Anguidae; genus Elgaria; species Elgaria multicarinata. The sequence goes on from NC_086174.1 coordinate 25,332,431, forward strand.
CAAAGAGTTCCTTTTAAAAAAAAATTAAATGCTTTTCTCTCTCTTTTTGTACAAATTTGATCGGTGTTTTCCTCCCCCTAGTCTTTTTTTCTTTTTTGTTCATTTATTATAGAGAATATTATAATCCCCCCCTCCCTACAAATTGAATCATCTTCATGCATAACGGGTGGTGAGATGCAGTTCATGGGAAAGCGCAAACCATGTAAGGAAAAAGAAAAAAGAAAAGAGAGCTCGAACGTGCTTTTGTCCTACAAAGAATACAAATGTCACCTTTCTTTCTTTCTTTCTTTCTTAATAATATTCATAATATCAAAGTATTATCATTATTATTATTTTCCCCCGCTGTAGCATCAGCAACTGTCGAAGTTGTTGGGTTTTTGATGTGTGTTGTTCCTTTTTTTTCGAGTGGATTATTTGTTTCTTATTTCTTTTGTTTGCTAGGTAAGTTTGGGTTTTTCATTTATTTGTTTTTTTAAAAAAATCTTTTAAATGTCTGCTTGCTCATTTTTTTGTATATATATATATAGACAGATAGATAGATAGATAGATATATTTCCTCTTCTGTGTGTACGTGTGTGCTGCAAGTGGCTTGCTGTTGTTTTTATCTTGGAGGGATGGGGGGGCAGTTCCGAGAGGGGGCGAGCGCTCCATCTCTTGCTTGCTTGGGGTGGGTGGGGTGGGGTGCTAAATTTTGCCTTTTTCTGATTTTTCTTTCTCTCTCTCTCTCTCTCTCCTTAGATTTTGTTCCTTTCCGTTATCATACATCACATTCTGAGTCGCTGGAGGTTACCGAGAGGATGGACGTGCCTGTCTCGGCTCTTTCTGTCAAACTGGAGACGCTGGTTGTGGGACTGGCCGCCGTGGACGGAGACTCCGCCGAGCTGTGGGTCGGGCACCCCGGTTCTGATAACGACCGCATGCCGCTCTGTCCGATCGCCTGGTGCTGGAGCCTAGAGGACGCGGGGAGACAAACCGACAGCACAAAATCCTTCCTCAGAAGCCGAGCCACAGAGACAGAGCTGGCGCTCTCTGAACCGGCTCTGCCATTCACACGAATACACTGATCAAGACCAGGATCCGAAGGCGGTTGCAATAGGGAGCAGGGATCCGGATATAGCCAAGGGCACGCGCGCGCGCACACACACACACACACACACACACACACACACACGTTCTTTCGCCAGCATGCCCTTTCCTAAAACAGTCGGTTAGCCTGGCCCTGAGAATAATCTTTCTTTCTTCCATTCTTCCTTCTCCCCTCCACCCTTCTTTCTTTCCTTCTTTCGGACTCGCTCCCCCACTCCTCTCTCCTTTCGGCCTTATTTCACGAGAGACACGGGCCCGCGGCGCCTCTTCCTCGCCACGGCGGCTTCCAGCCGGCTTCCCCTCTCCACAACGCCCCCAGCCACCCAGCCAGGCTCCCTCGGCAAGTGTTTCCAATCGCTCGAGAGGGAAAGATAAGCAAATCCACATCAGACAGGAAAAATCGCTCGAAAAGGACACGTAAAGAAAAGCTCTTTTCTCTTTCTTTCTGCCTTTCTTTCTGCCTTTCTTTCCTTCCTTCCTTCTTTTTAAAGTGGGGAGACGCACAGGAGGGCAGGGAGTATGCATAGGGAAATAATTGACACGCACTCTCTGGCTGATACCCTGTTAGGTTTCAAAATATGAGTTCATTTTCGGATAGCGTCTCTCTTTCTTTCTCTTCTCTCTCCCCCCACCCCCACTCTGCGACCGTTTCATTCCGGCAGAGCAGGAGATTGTGGGCCTCACTGTAACCTCTAGTCCATTCTCCGCCTCCCATCGCCCCCCCCCTCCAACCAGTGACAGTCCAGTTCAAACAACCGTCGTGGAGAGTCACAAAGACTGGTCTAACACTTCCCTGGAATGCCATACAGAAAGACATAACGTCCTAAATGTAAGCAAACACCCAAACCAAAGTGATGGGGCTGCTTGATTGTAATAAAAGATCAACATCCCCCCCCCACAAGTCCTTGGGCACGCTCAGTACACACCCGCAACACACACACACACACACATACACACACACACACACACACACCACCACCACCACCGATAACCCCGCAATGCATTTTCTGGTTTGTTGAGGTGACAGTTGAAATCTCAGATGGCGTTTGGAAACATACATGTGTACCAACAGACAAAGGGAGCGGGCCCTGCCGCTCCTTATAATATTCTACAACTAAGCAGGTTGTTTTAAGGTTGGAGGGGCTTGGGAGGGAGAGGACAGGATCCAACCCCAGCTAAAATGACCTGTAACCGCATGTTCTGTTACACAGGCATGCACATACGACGACTGTTAACTCTTGGGGCATTCAGATGCACCCCTAAAAGAAAAAGCGGGATCCAGTTTTGAAAGGTGAAGATTCGGAGGCAAAATAAAATAATTTTTTTAAAAAATGATTATAATGTTGAACCCACCAGTCCTTTCTAAAATGTTTTGAAAACAAGCTTCGGGTAGCTGGCTACTGAGATATGTTTAATCCCCCCGACCCCACTCCCAACCCCACCTTAGAATTGATTTTAAAAATAGAATGTCGTGTGATTTCCACTGGATCTCCACTTTTTATTTCCGCCGTATTTACTTATTCCTCTCCCCCACTGATACAGTTCCTACATTCTATTTACTGTCACCTCGCTTAGCCAGCCCAGACCATTAGTAACTTTCACGCTTTACTGGTGTGAGTTGATCCGCCCTCCCCCACCATTATAACTGAAAGGGGTTTGGGCTTCTTCTTTTTTAATGTTCTTGCTTGGTTGCTTTGCTTATCCCCTCTTCCCACCCCGGCCTCTTCCAGAATTCAGAGTAAACTTTATCGATATAAACATTAAACCGAGACTGAGAAAATCTACGGCAGAGGTTGAGGGTGGGTGGGGCAGTTTTCGATCATCTTTTTATGTTCTATTTCATGGGATCAGGACTTTCTCTCTCTCTCTCTCTCTCTCTCTCTCTCTCTCTCTCTCTCTCTCTCTCTCTCTCTCTCTCTCTCTCTTATAAATGTGCAGTCTTTAGCACTATTTAAAGCCACACTGAGCAGTAAAGAATTACAAGAAGGGTCTGCGTGCCACAGGAGCACAATAAAGCCTAACTATATGGGTGTGCAGGGTACTCACATATGACCCTGTTTATTTATTTGCACACTCGTACACCAAACACGCATAAATCAAGGTACCTTGATCGAGAAACAGTGGCTTGGAAGGAAATAACTTTTAAGGTTGTTTTAAATGCTTCCCTTTCATTTTGTTTTTGTTTGCCTTCTCTCTTTCTCTGCCTGTCTCTCTCTCCCTCTCTTTCGGCAAATGAATTTGTTTGTTTTTATAATTAATAAGAACAATAGAGGAACAGCTGCCTCTTTTTTTTTTTCTTCCAGAAGGACGCTTAGCATTGTGATGTTTATTTAAACTGTTTAGTGAGGAAAGCTGGGGCAAAGGGAGAAAAAGTTAAGAGTTGCCAAATACTGTTTTCATTACACAAATAAAGAAATGCATCTAATCCTCCCCTCCAGCACTGAGCTGTTTACTCCGAGTTAGTTTTTATTGTTATTGATAATAATTTGCCATTCCATGACAAAAGGGCGAAGTGTATAGAAGGCATTTGCAAGGAGGGGGAGAGGATAAGAGGTCAGAGCCAGAAAATTAGGATTTATGCCGATTTCTCTCCGTCTCCGTTGATAGGACTGGGGAGGAACCAGATTTAGTTCAAGTCTTCCTGTTTTCTGATTGTGAATCCCTATACAAACAGGGACACACATACACACGTGTTTATAAAACTAGAAAGTCTTATATTGGGAAAATAGTTGCCTAATTTTTAAATCCTAAGGGATGAACGGAGTTTGCAAAGAATATAAAACTTTGAAACCAGCAGGGAGAAGAGATTTCATGAGACTTTTCATTCCGGATATTGAATTGAACTTGCTTTTGGCCTCCGAGATAAAATCATTCCCTCGGTGACGTGGTGTTGGGGGAATAAAAACATAATACAAAGCCCTACTGATTTCAACAGGAACCGTCACTTCTTGGGGTTGGGAGAATGAGCTCAGTGCCCCGATCTTCCACACGGACCTGCCTTTGCTTCCCAATAAACAACGGGTTCACACGCACGCAGTCGCGCACCGGTGGTGTTGGAGGGACCCCAGCAACCCCGGGCGACGTATCGCCCCCGCCGACCGAGCTCAAAGTGGGTCTCCTTGGAAGGAAAAGCTCGGATCGCAGCCTTTGGAAAGAGGAGTGTCTCCCTTGGGGAAACTCGCTCGTGGACGGGAAGGCGAGCAGCCCAGCGCAGGCCGTGTGACCTGGTGGTGTGCGTGGGAGTGGGGGCCTGCGTGGCCGTGGGTATTTGCCCGCGTCTGCTCTCCCTCCCCACCCCCAGCCCCACCCCCACAGCCCGAGTCGGATCCGGCTCCCACTGACCTGTTCTTGGCGGCCGCCGCCCGGTCTCTCTGCCGCCGGTTCTTGAACCAGTTGCCCACTTGCGTGGGGGTGAGGCCGGTAGCCTGGGCCAGTTCCCTTTTCTTGCTGGGGTTGGGATAGGGGTCCTGGAGGTACCACTCCCTCAGGAGGCTGCGAGTCCGCTCCTTGAAGCAGTGCGTCTTCTGCTCGCCGTCCCAGATGGTCCGGGGCAGCGGGAACTTCTTGCGGACGCGGTACTTGTCGACGGGCCCCAAGGGGCGCCCGCGCAGCTTCTCGGCTTCCTGGTAGTGCGCTTCGAGCCACATGGCCTGCAGCTTGCCGTGCGACTCCTTGGTGAACTTGTGGTTCTCCAGGATGTGGTAAAGGTCTCGGAAGTTGCCCGTGTGGAAGGCCACCACCGCCCGGGCGCGGAGGATCGACTCGTGCTTGTTGATGGCCTCGCATGCCCCGGGCGCTACCGGCAAGGACCAGAGGAACCGGCCCAGCCTCTCGATGTCTCCCGTCTCCTCCAGCGTCTCGCAGACACTGGCCACTTGCTCCGGAGAGAAGTTGAGCGTGGGCAGCTGGAACATGGACAGTTCTTCCGGGGCTCCTCGCGAGGCGCCTCCTCCGCCGCCGCCGCCGCCACCACCACCGGCTGATCCGGCGCTACAACCGGTGGCGGCACTGCTGCTGCCGCCGCTGCTGCCACCGCCGCCGCCTCCAGCTCCGGAGCTGCTGCCACCGCTGGCCAGAAGGAGCGAGCGGTGGTGGTGGTGCGGGTCGCTGGGGAAGTTTGGCAGAAAGAAATGGGTGGGATAAAGCTCTAAAGGGGATCTGAACACCATGGGACCCAGCCTGGCGGAGGACGGGGGAGGGGGTCGGAAAACAGGAGAGAGAGAGAGAGAGAGAGAGAGAGAGAGAGAGAGAGAGAGAGAGAGAGAGAGAGAGAGAGAGAGAGAAGCTAGATCAAGGCGAAAAGAAAGGAAGGCAGGAGGAAGGAGAGGAGAAAGAAGAAGAAGAAGAAGAAGAAGAAGAGAAAGAGGCGGAAGAAGGGAGGGCAAGGGGGCTCACGCACCCCGCGTGCATCCACACCCGCACACGCACCCGCAGCCACATAGAGACCTTCATTCAAACCCACCCACACACACACACCCGCGCGCGCACACACACTCACACCCACCCGCCACCTTTCACACGCGCGCACACTCACACACGCAGGCAGGCATCCAGACAGACATCGGCGCGCTTGCTCACGCGCGCACACACACGCTCTCGCTCGCTCGCTTGCTCTCACACACACACCTCCCGACCCAGTCCCGCCGCCGCCGCCGCCGCCGCTGTCGCCGCCGCCGCCGCCGAGGCGAAAAACGATTCAAGGATTCGGCCGCGATCGCCCCAATGACAACAGCCTCATAATATCTCTCCTAAATCCACCGTGAGTGCAGCGCTGAAGCATTTTGTTTCGCTTTTCTATTGGCCTGCTGGGTGTCGTTGTGGCGTCGCCATGGCAGCGCCCTGCCAATCACTGTCAGCCCTGCCAATCATCGGGGACTACGTAAGAAAAAGGGCTCTTACTACTGCGCCCAAAGGCGAAGGGGAGGGGAGTTGGGGGAGGAGGGAGGGAGCCAGGAGGAGAAGGAGGAGGGCGGTGGAGGAGAGCGTGTGTGTGCGTTAATCTTTGCAACTCCTAATCTTAGCACTTCCACTTCTCTCACTGTGTCTCCCCTCCCCAAACACCAACACATTCCCTCCCCTAAATACATCAAACATGCGCAAGGCGATGCGCAGGCCACTCGTTTGAATGGGATCCGCTGCACGACTCCAAATCCGATCTCTGTCTTTAAGGAGACCCCCGTTTCAGCTTCAGGAAGGGAGGAGGAGGAGGAAGAGGAGGAAGAAGAAGAAGAAGAAGGAGGAGGAGGAGGAGGAGGAGGAGGAGGAGAAGGCCACAGCCTGGGATAAATGGGGGCTCCAAACGGAAACCCTTTACACATGATTTGCACGTAGTTGCGCTTCATTCTGCCTATCTGAGCACTAATAGCACCGGGAAGAAAAGCTAGATGAGATCATTAGGCCCATCCTCAGGCCGCTGACCCTGCCAAGAGCATACTCTAAATACAGTGTCGGCTGGAGGTGAGGGGCGAGGAGAGAAAGCGGGTCGCTTCCTGTCTCCCCTTCCTGTCCTCCGCCCCCCCCTGCCCCCACCACCTTGAGCTTCACAGGGGATCTGCTCAATGCAACTTCCAAAATAAACTTTCCCCAACTCTTGAATCTCCAGGATTGGAGCTGAAGAGTTCCAGACCTTCCAAACCCAAGCAGCCTCCCGGCCTGCAAATCAGTCCCAGCCAATTCAATGGGACGTAATTCCAAGTAAGGCTGCAACATCCCAGTGTTCTTCCTCGGGAGCAACCCCCGTTTGAACTGGGTAGGGCTGCCCTCCGAGTAAAGATGCCCTAGTTCTCCCTCCTGTAGTGCTCAGCAGCCGGCTGTCCGGGACAAAAGGGGGCTGCGATCCATCATCCAATCTCGGTTTGTTTCTCGAAGGGTCTCCTTTTCAGAATTGTGGCAGAGAAATACTCTTGAGTAAATGGGTTTGGAGAGGGGAGCGTGGTCAGATTGCAGCCTAGAACTTCCAGAAAATTATTTCTGTATCCTCCCCTCCCGCCCTCATCTCTTTCTTACCTATTTCTTCCCAACACTTAATAACCTTTTGCCCTTTTGCATGGGTGGTTTTAAATATACCGGAATATGGTCCGGATATTATGAATATCCCTATGATCAGTTGCATCTCTTCATTACTGTCTTCGCCTTTTAGCCCCCAGTTTTTAAAAAGATCTAGGGGTAGTCAAGATACTGGGGGGGGGAATCCCCATACTTGAGTGTGTATATGTGTGTGTACACACAAACCCATATACATACAGACCCCCCCCCACCTCTCTCTCTTTCTTTCTCTGTATACACACACACACATACACACACAAATTGTTGAATTGTGATCTCTCCAAGGGCTAAGCCGCCTTCTTTGCTGCCGTCCGCCTCCATTTATCCTTAGGTGCGTTGCTTTTAAGGCGATTTTAATCGGCATCTTGAGCTGGTAACTCCTTTGTCTCGTTTCTGCGGCGATGGAAGTGTGATTTACAGAGATTTGTACGGGTCATGGATGTCTTTCCAGCCTTACTGTGTATATTTAGACAGGACTTTGGTTGGTGTTAAAAAGTGTATATTTTGAATGGGTTCACACACAGTAGCAAACAATAGGGACATTGTCGAGGCATGTAGAACGCGTATTGAAACGCAGCATCCAGACTTCTCCTAATCTGCCCTCAATAAAGCTGAAATAATTATCCTAAGCCGCCTTTCTAGAAGTAGAGAGAGAGAAATCATTGAGGAATTCAAAACTTTTTTTTTTTAAATGCTTTGCTCTGCATTCCGATGCAGATCTAGAAGGGCGAAGGGAAGAGAAAGGAGGGGGCGGTGGGGTGAGAGACATGGAGCCCAAACTCCTTACAGACATCAATGGGAGGGGGAGGGCGAGAGGGAAGAGGGGGGGCAGATTTACAATTAAAAAGGGGGAAACATCGCGTGACTTGGCCTAACCGAGGGATAATCATTTTCATCATAATTTGAAATGCTGCAGTGAGAGAGAGAGAGAGAGAGAGAGAGAGAGAGAGAGAGAGAGAGAGAGAGAGAGAGACTTAGCCGAACTCACACACTGGTTGGGATCTTTTCGCTGAGCAGCTCCCATGAAATAAATGTCGAGTGGCAGATAAACAGGTCCAGTTGGATGAGCTACTGGACTGGAAGTTCCTGGCTGGATTAGGTATTCATCACTTCCCAACCAAACTGTCAACGAGGGTGCGCTGCCTTGGTTCATATTCCTAATGAAAACAACTCGCCCTCTTCGTTTTTAGCGAGGTGCTTAAACACTTCTCCTAACGTGCTTGCCGAGAGGGGTGGCTGGGTGGGCAAAGGAAGGATAGCCAAACAGCCCTGCCAGCCCATTACCTTGTCCCAGGCTCGGATTTCAACCTCAGCAAAGGCAGAGAGACCCTTTTGGTTGGGCTAGCGAGCACTTCCTTACCGCGTCCCCTGCCTGCTCTTTTAGGGGAAGGATTACAGGCGAGGGGCGAAGGGGGTGAAAAATGCAGGGGCACGGGGAAAGCCGTGGTGTTGTGTGTGTGTGTGTGAATATACTACGGCTTAGCTTGACGGTGCAATTACACCAGGAAGTCGAAATAATTTGAAGAAACCAGTTCCCAAACTTTCCTTCTTTTTTGAGAATCGTTTCCTGGCCCTACGAAATTGCAATCCACTTCCACGTCGTCCTGTGAAAGGTCTTTCTAGCAGCTCGGTTCTAAACTGGTTTGCTCGAAAGTCATTCCCGTTGAAACCCACCGGGCCTGCCTTTCGAACGCACGGGTTTAAGTTGAGATCCTACAGTCCTTAGGGCTTGAGATTCCGGTTTTGTTTTTTGCGCCGGGATTCTAAGTACATTTACATGGTAGCCTTCACGCCCCGTTTGACTTCGATTTAAAACGTCTAGGGTACAAGGACCAAAAAGCTCTCTCTCTTCCCCCCCCCTCTCTCTCTCCTATACACACACTGTAGAAAATTAAGCGAAAGTGATTCAAATCGACAAATTATCTATAAAAGCTGAATTTAGGAAGCCTTTCAGCAATAGACGGCTTAATTTTCGCCTGGCGCAGAATGACTCCGCAAACATTTCCCATTTCCCAGAGGTCTGCTTTCGCCTGCCCTAGCTGCTGCGCTCCACAAGAAATGGGTCACCATCACACCACGCGATTGCTTGTCTTCACAGCGAGAGACCTAACCGGGGCGTCCTTCCATCTTAAAGACGTGTTGATTCTTAGCCCTGCCATCCCCAAATGCTCTTTTCCGACTTCCGGCGAAAGCCCCTGCACTTCTCTTTCTAACCCTCTCCGATGGCCCAGACACCTCACCAAAGGCTGAGATGATTTCTGCACGCCAGTGGCTTCGTGGCCCTGTGTAGGGGAGCCAAAGCAATAAAATAAAAATAAAGAAAATAAAAATAAAAGCGATCACCGAAACCAAAACTTTGGGCACTGTTATGGGGTGTGTGTGGGGGGGTGCTGGTGACGGTGGTGGTGGTGGTGGTTGGGGGAGTGGAGAGGAACCGGTGGACAGGAAGGTTTGGGTTGTGCCTAGCGGGACATTTGAGCTCTCCATCGCCCCTGTAAGCCTGTTAGGGACACATTCTCATGTCCTTAAACGTACAAGCAGATAATTGTTGGCGCTCTATCTTTGTGCGAAGGAGGCCAGGGTGTAAATGCCTTTTAATGACTGCAGCTGCTGGCTGAAAACTGTCAATGGAATTGGCTAATGCAGAGCCCCCGGAAAAGAAGACGACGAAGAAGAAGAACAGAAAACACACACACAGTCACACACACACACACACACACACACACACACACACACACACACACACACGCAGACCAAGGCTTTTGCGAGCGAGCTACTGAGCTGGAGCGCCGCTGGAGCCGAAGAGCACGAGAAAAGAGACAGACAGACAGACAGGAGGAGGAGGAGGAGAACGAAGGATGAAAAGGGAGAGATTGGAGGAAGGATCGCGCCCCCCGAGCCATCCGCTCTTCCGCCTCGTCGCCGGGGTCAGGGGGACCAAGTCATTCGGCCCTTGAAAATCCTTTCCGGATCCTGTAAGTGGTTTGTTTTTGTTGTGTGTGTGTTTTTTTAATTCACACACTCTGATCCCACTGGGAATGCTCCGTTTTTGTTTAGGATTATATCTTTCCCTCCCCAGTTCCTAAACCCTTATTCTTCCTTTCTTTTCCTATATATGTCGCAACCGCCGTGACCCGGTTCCGCGAAAATCTGGTACAGGGTGATCCCAAATACACTTTCTTCCCTAAATAGCCGTGGAGTGGAGTGGGTGTGTGCGGGTGTGGGTGTGGAGGGGTGTGTGCGGGCGTGTGTGTGTGTGTGTGTGTGTGTGTGTGTGTGTGAGAGAGAGAGAGAGAGAGAGAGAGAGAGAGAGAGAGAGAGAGAGATTGTAGGGGGTTACAACGCCTCTGCACTCATCCTGGCTGTCTTTTATCCGTCAGGGTCGTTTCCTCCTTCCTTGGGGCACTTCTTTTTTCTTTTCTTTTCTTTTCTTTTTCACCACGGATGGGCATCTTGCACCCTGATCTCTAGGCGGAAATCAGTTCCCAGGGATATCAATACGGCGTCACTTCCAAATATCGTGCTTCGGATAGGATGGGGCGGGCGAGGAGGATGAAGCAGCCCTTTGACCGCTTTTCCTCTGCGCCACGTTTCGAAGGAATTGTGTAAATGTTTACTTTCGGCGGCTCTCATACCCACGCCGAATCGCACTGGGAAATGTGTCAGGAAATTGAGATGGTACAATGGCACTGGGTTGGATGGGAGCTGACTCTCCCGGCAGGGGAGTCAGTTCCATCGAATTCAATGGGCCTGGACTGCCAGATAGATACGTCCAATGTCCCGGTAGGAGGCGACAGTCCTAAGCTTCAAACTAAGGAATAATAATAATAATAATAATAATAATAATAATAATAATAATAATCCCAATCTCTTTTGCCCCTTTGGGTAACTGAGGACACGATCCAGCTCCACCTAGAAGTAAATTCCATTTTGATCAGTGGGACTTTACTCCAAGGGCAGATCTTTGGGGCGAAAGTGTTCGTTAACATTCCCACAACGCCTTGTCTAGGGACTGAGAGCGCCTTTGGGTCAAGAACAGGAGCCGGGGGCGCCCCGCTCGCCTCCTTACTCTCTTGTATAATTTTCAATTCATCTCGTTTCCTGCAGTCTCTCCCCCTCCCCCTCCCCCCACCCGGACCCCGCTTTAATCCTGCTCCTGTCAGCGGGTCGGAGTTAGATTCGGAACACACAAACTCTCTTGCTATTGATGATGTTCTTCTGGTTGTTCAGACTGGCTCAGCTCAGTAACATTTTGGGCTTCTTCTTGAGGTTTAAAGTTCAGGGTGGAATTAGAAAGGGGAATCAGAATGAAAGAAAGTGGGAGAGGAAAACTCAATCACACACACACAGAGTCATTTTTAATTTGGAATTTTTATTCAGTCATTGAGTGCAACCAGTGACTCTATCCTGGTACAGTTGAGTCTTTTTTTTTGTAATGTCTCTTTTCCCCGCTTAAAAAGTAAATACATCGGCTTTTCTAACTGAAACGAATGCAGAAGTTGGACGTCCTCTTCAGTCTGACCCATTCGGCAGCTGTAATTCAATCCGCTTGATGTGAAAGGTGCGTCGTCCATGCGGGGCTACTAACCGAAGGCAAAGGGCTTGGAAGGGTGGCGATACGTGGGGGGGGGCGTGGGGAGGGAAGAAAGCAGCGACTGGTATTAACTCAAAGCCACCTCCAAAATGGTTCAAGGTGAAACTTTAGCTTGTATTGTTTAAGTATGTTCTTCTCTTCTGGAAATATAGAGTGCCAAAGAAATGTGCATGCCATCCTAGGTTCAGAAGAATGGCGGAATTGATCATTATTTAGTTTATTGACAATCTAATGATATATAGCTTAAATAATTCTGCAGGCGGACTATAACGGTAGAAGGAACCGTTATATAGTTTCTCCGAACCTGGTTCCCTCCAGATGTGTTGAACTGCAATTCCCATCATCCCTAGACAGCCTGGGGATTGTGGGGGCTGTACTCCAACACATCTGGAAGGCACCACGTAGGGTAACAGATTCGGCACCTCTGCCTCCTCTTTCATTGTATGAGCTGCATCTCTGCTATTCTAGTCTGGTGTGCTTTTGGTTTCAAGGACCACCCATTCATGACAATGGAACTCTTGTACCAAGTAAACGTGTTTTGTAGCCAGGAGTTCCAATTCTGCTACCTCTCACCCCCTCCCACCCACCCCCAAGACGTTGAGCTTCCTTGTATGAAGGTTTACACTCCCTGCTCCCAATCCCAACCCCTGCAATATGTACGGCTTTCACTTGGTCGTGCAGTCCGATCCTATGCAGATGAGTTTACTGGGGTTAATCCAAAATAGACATGGATAGGATTAAAGCCTTACAGCCCATTCGTACATGTGTTTACTCGGAAGTAAGTTCTATGGTGTTCAGTGGGGCTTGCTCCCACATTGCAGAATATATTGGCATCTTATGGCCTCTATTCAAAGCTCTTTAAGATCTAACGATTTCAGTGCTCTCAGGGGCACTTACTTCCGAGTAAGTATACTTCACTCTCGCACTAGGTTGTGGCCGATGTCTTCATGATCAGAAGACAGCGTAGAGACTCCCAGTCTGATCCTAGCCATGTTTACTCTGAAACAAGTCCCACTGAGTCGAAGGCAACTTATTTTCTAGTAGGTGTGTTGAGAACTGCAGCCACAACTTGAAAGTCGTTTCTCTACAGGGTCCTGCACGCAGTTAAATGCATTTTTAAACGGGCGTGCCTAAATGTATACACGCACGCAAGAACACAGGCTTTGCAGTCCTGTTGAACTAAGCATCCCTGACTTCGAAGAACATGTGTTTTAATGTTTCTCTTGTATCGACTTGCCTGCGAGTAAATCCCACGGAATACAGTGGGGCTTACACGGGAGCAAGCTGCACCAATCGGTACCACGGAGATCCTGAATCTAATTTAGAAAGGGTCGAAGAAACTCACGCAGGTCGGTGAGGGGGCCGCCAAAGGCTACCTGCATGCGAAATGTTTCAGTTGTTCTTTGCTGAAAGGAGAGTGTCGGTTCTGGGTTAAGGGCGACCCAAGAACAGCGGCCAGGCCGGACGCTTCGCTATCAGGAAGACTTGAGAGACTTCTATCCAAAATGTAGGGAACATTGACAGCCTGGGCAAGTTTGTACAGCAATAGGTGCCCCTGGGTTGAGTGATGCTTACTCCCAAGTCAAGGCGCACGGGATTGCAGCCCGTCCAAGTGTGGTTGGTTGGTTGGTTGGTTAGCTGGGGCCCTTTCCGAACACGGCCCATTGGCCGGTCCAGAAAGGGATGCTGGCAGAGCGAGAACAACCAGAGTTAAGGTAGGCAAAATAAAGGCATTGCTAAGGGCCGATTCTCTCCCCCCCCCTCGCCCCACTTTCTCCGAATTAAAACAAAACCGTACCCAAACAAGTACACGATTTCCATCAACTTCTCTCTTTTCATTCCCAAATTCCTGGTGCGAAGAGGAGTGGGGGGGTGGGGTGATGAATATCTTATCAGTCTCTGGTAGTGACCCTCATTAGGGGGGCATCCTGCTAAAGGCCCTGCCGTTGGAAGAAAGCTGCCCAATCAGAGCGATTGCACGCCTTGTTAGACATTGTTAATGAAGCTTCGCCGTACAGTCGAAGAAAGGCTCCCTCAATGGCGATTTACCTTATGTCAACTCGTTACTTCTAATGAATCGCATCAAAACCCGGCCCTGAATGGCAAGCTGGAGTAGAACGAGAATCCGCAGCCCCCCGCCCGCTCCCCCACAACCACCCGGGTCTCCCAGCTTCCGCCCCATCTCACCAACGCCTCCTGATTTCTTCCCCTTAAACTAGAGGCGTTCATGCAGCTCATAGGATGCTCGATGGCTCTGATCCAGCTCAAATAAGCCGTGACTTGCAGGGAAAACCTAGACCTGTTGACTCAGAAGTAAGTCCCACCCCCCACCCCCCCGGGTCCGATGGGGGCTTACTCCCCATGGCTTATGACTTCAGCTTTGCATCACTGAAAAAAACCACGAAACGAATTAGTTGCAATTTCAGAATAGTATTACTATTAATAGTACTATCACCACCATCATTACGAGTTAGTTGTAATTTAGTAGGAGTATTACCAACAACAACGTTACATTTTGACCCCGCCCTTCCAAAAAGAGCTCGGGGAGACATACGTCGCCTTCGCACAACAACCCTGTGTGGTAGGCTTCGAGGGAGTTCCTGGCCCAAGGAGACCGCCATGGCTGGGCCGGGATTTGAACCAGCATCTCTCCAGCCAACACTCTAACCGCCGCAACACCGCCCTGGCCTTTTAATGGCGATGCAAGTACATCATCCCCATTAAATCCCAAGGGGATTGGGCGGCTTGGCAAGTATAACGAAGTTTCTGGCCCAGCGTGGCTATCTTGCGTCAGCAGGAACTACTCAAGGCAGAAGTCGAGCCCTATATTTCAAACGGGTCTGACTCCCATGTAAGCGCGCGTGAGGCTGCAGCCGCCTGGGTCACTCGCCACTAAGTGGAGGTGGGTTAGGACCGGTGCGTTTCTGAGGATGGAGGGCAGAGATCGAAACGGCCTCTCAGTGTCAGCCGAAAGAAAGGGGTCGCGGCCCCTTTAAATCCGGGGTCTCCAGCATTCCGCTAGGGAACTTTACGGCGCTTCGAGTCTCTGCGGTGCCTTTTCGCTTTCTCTTTTTCGCTTTCTCCGAGAGCCGTTCGCGCTGGGGGCTGCGCGCGTGTTTTACACGACGACCGTGCCGCGGAGGTTCCGCGGCTGTCAGCGTTCCAATTTTTTTTAAAAAAATACTTATTTATTTTTGCTATTCGCCCCCGCTTCCCCTCCCTCTGGACCGGCACTTTAAAATCAATTAGTCTCTCTCTCTCTCTCTCTCTCTCTCTCTCTCTCTCTCTCTCTGTCTCTCTCTCTCTCTCTTCTGGAGGTAAATTATTCAAACAAATGTTTGCAAAGACCCCGAGGGAGAATTTGGCCATGACAAAAGGTTTGATTAGTCTGATTTCCTCCTCCCCTTTTGCTTCCCACCCCAAAACACCTCCGCTTTTCCCTCTAATACACACACACACACACACACACCCCTCCCCAAAAGCAACAAAAGATGGGGAGTTCCGAGCGACTAGGAGAGAACAGCGCCAATTAAAACCGAAGTCATTAGCTTCTTCTCCCTAAGGACGCCCCAAAGGGGGCGGGAGGACTCGTATTTTGGTGGGTTTGTGGACCTGGGATTGCCAAAGCACAAACAAACAAACAAACAAACAAACAATGCACCTACTATAAAGGTCAAAGAAGCAGCAAGTAGCAATATGGGGAGAAGGCGGGCGGGAGGGGGGAGGGGAGCGCGATCTAAACAATAGACGGCCCTAAATGCAGATTATTACATTCACCGATCTTGGTCCATTATCTGCCCTAGTCTGCACTGTCTATATATTGATTTCCATATAGCCACGTTTCATGCTCGTGAAAAAGCCGCGGTCCGGAGGCTGAACTGCCGGTCATGCAAGTCGAAAACAGCGCAGAGAGGGGTGGGGGGAGAGAGAGAGAGAGGGAGAGAGGGGGGGGGGAGGGAAGAGAGCAAACAGCCTCTAGCCTTTGTCCCTGGCATCGTGCATTCAGGAAAGGCAACGTTCTATCCTTTAAAAGGAAGTTCAGACTCTCAGAGGGCTGCGTACCCTGTACCCTGCTAAAGGTGCTACTTGCATTTTGTAAAAAAATAAAAAAATAAAAATTTATTTATTTATTTTTGGCTGGAGCAATAATGATGATTGGATTAGGGGTGGGAGAGTAAAGAATCAGAAATCCCGAAATTTCTCCACCTGCTTCGCCAACTCTGTTTTTTCCTCTCAGCTTTCCCAGGCTCTGCCAAATCACCCAGGACTAGCGCCTTGAGAGTAGTTGTCGGTGTTATACGCAGTGCGTGGCTTGGCTTCTCTAAGACAGCCTTCCCCCGCCTAGTGTTGGACTAGGACACCCATCATTCCCAGCACTAGGTGTGCGTGTGTCGGGGTGGGTGGGAAGTCTACTCTGAACAACCTGTTTCCAGTTAAGGAAACCTGCGATCTTGCTGGAAGAACGAACCAGCAAGGCCGTTCGGAATGGGAAGAACCATTAACCCCGAAGATTTCTTTGACTGGAAACGCCAAGAGTGAATCTTTTAGCGCGGGAGTTCTGAGTTTCTGCCTATCAGCTGTACTAAGAGGAGACGCAGAAAGGGCATCCCAATGAAAACGGGATACTTTTGAATCAGGCAACTTAGCAGAAAGCGGAAAATCCTTGTAGTCCTTACACAAGATGGGAAGGGATGGTTTTAATAAGCTTTTTGTTTTGTTTTGTTGTCCCCAAATAAAGGTTACCCCAAGGCCAAACCCTGTGCAGCGCAATCCCTTGCTCGGAAGCAAGTCACATTGGTTTTAGCCGGAGTAACTCCCCTAAAGGTGCATAGGATTCCATGGTTAACGATCTGACTCAGTGGCCCCTATCCATAAAGTTCCTTATTCCGGAGCCTTTGAGGGTCTTCGTTATATAGATGTCACTGCTTCGGGATAAGGAGCCTCTGTGTGTGTGTGTGTGTGTGTGTGTGTGTGTGTGTGTGTGTGTTTTGTGCGAAATCTTCCAAAACAGGGTTATAAAAGGCAACCGAATCGCTCCAGAACAGGAAGCGTGTTGATTCTCTCTCACTCACTCACTCTCACTCACTCACACACACACACACACACACACACACACGAATAACCTGAGGGAGCTTGGATGCCTCTTCTCTTCTTACTCTACCCCTATCTTTCCTCTAATGAACCGTGCTAGGAAAGTCAAAAACTAAATATATTCCAGTAATCCGGTATCACTTACCAAGGAGTAAGCCCCATTGAACACTGTGGGAATTACTTCTGAGTAAACGTCGGAGTGCCCTGCATGCCTCAGTTGTTCTATGTAAACCTGTCTTTTACAAATCCAGCTACAAGCCGTTTATAAATGAAAACGCTACAATCAAATTCCATGGGGCTGACAGGCCTTGTGGTTTGTTGAGCGACCAACTTCTCCCGCCAGCTAACCGGCTCCATCACCCAGAAGGCGCAAAAATGGCCTTCCCCTCGCCACATAAATCGGTGTCCCCACGAATCTGTAAAATAATCTTTTAAAATGTTTAAATGATTTTAAAAGAATAGTTAACAACCACTGGACAGGGCTCAGTCAAACACTTCTAAATACGGGAGATCCCAGAGTGGAAGAGCTGAATGCTGGCCTAACTCTTCTCATTGAAGTCAATGGGGATGAATCGTGATTAACTGTGGCTGGATCCTGTCCATCCTGTTTCCAGGATTTTGCAAAATTTCATCCTTCCATCAGAAGGAGAAGACAATCGAGCTGGGATAACTCGGTTCTTTATTATTATTTCCCCCCAGCAAGTGGCAAATTCTCGCTAAAGATAGCCCAGGTGTAGCAGTTGGGCACTTTTCTTTATCATGTAAATTTGGTATTTACATGAACCCCAGTTAAGCGGATCGAGGTCAGTCCTCAATCACTGGAAACTTCTTAAGACCCTTACAGAAGACTAAACAAATATTTGTGAAAATTCCCAGAACAGCAATGAGATCATCTTGTACACACACGAACAATGTGAGCGTGTACAAAATATCTAGTATGATTGATGTGTGTATGTATGTAAAATGAATGTGTGTGTGTATACAATGCATGTGTGTACAAGATATACAGTAACACACACACACACACACACAGGGGTACAATCTAAAGACATTAGTTCAATAGAAGTAGCAGGACTTAAACCGATTTAGTTTATTTTTGTGAGATTTGTTTCCCAGAAATGTGCTGAGGACTAAGGAGACATTTGACTGCCTGTAGGTCATCATAGCAACCACCTCACATCAGTTATTGTATAGGAAACAAATAAACACATCATTCATAAACCTATATAGTACTGTTGCATCCATCATATTGCATCTTTCTAAAATCTCTTAAATAACCACACCTGCATTCACACGCAGAGATGTATTTCTGTAAAACTTCATTTCTGTATTCAAGAATTGCTATTTCCGTGTATATATACATTTTTTTAAAAATCGTTGTAAATATCTCCAACAAGGAAAAGGGAGAAAAGGCTGTAGATAACCTGAAATTTTAAAAAAGGAAAGAAATAATTTAATCCAAGGAGATGCGAACACAGGGGTGGGGAATTCCAGGCAACCATGATTTTGTTCCATGTTTCTAAAATAGTCCCCCCCACCGCCAAAAAATAATAATACAGCAAACCAAAACCTACATAAGCGCCGCAAATCACCGAACAGATGCAAGAGAAGGTGTGATCAAGGCGCCCAACCTGCAATTCCTGTTTTGATTCGATAACCCGGGCTTAGGCAGGAAGTGAGGTGCAGTTTCCTTTGGACTCCAAATTAGGAAAGAAAGAAAAAAGCCCAGCTTTTTCCAAGGCACAGATCTAGATAAATATAGACAAGAGGTTCTGATTTCATTATAAATCAGTACCTAAGGAATCAGAAAAGATGAGGAATTATACAGGCGGGCGCGCACACCTTGAGGAACAGCAACTCTGTAGCTTTATTTATGTGCGAAGTTGCAAATCTCCCCCCCCCTTTTTTTTTTTCCTTTTGAAACAAACAAAAACATATCGCGTTTGGAGGATGGAGCGGCTTCGGGGAGGCGAATGTCCCCCTGTTCTGGGCGATCCACTTTTTAAGGCAAGTGCCACAGCGGACTAACAAACCGAAGGGCATGAAAGGCCAGGCGAGCGAGGAACACTCTTGACTTCTGAACAGTTGCCGGGAAAGGAGTTGTGTGGAGCGGCTTAATATGAGCGGCTCAATCAGCAGAAGAGGACAAAGCAGGGGGGGAACAAAACCAAACCAAACCGAGAAAGAGAGAGAGGTGGGGGTGGGAATCGAGGCCGATGGGGGGAGGAAGGAGAAGGGGAAAAGTTGCGCTCAGCACGTGTGATTTGGTCAGGCCGCTTGACTGAGTAGAACTGAATGGAAAGGCACAACAACAGTCTTTCAGGGCAAATCCCCCCTCCCTCTTTGCGGCTCCAACCTCTCCGGAAATTCATAAGACTTTGCCCGTCTTTTCTCTCTCTCCACCCCGCCCCCCCCCCCCGCCGCAATGATCCACTTTCTCTTCCCTCCGCAACACCCCTACAAGGCAGAGTTGGGCAGGGGTGAGTCTTTCCTAAGCGATGAGATTTTTTATTTTCTTTTTTAATTAAAGGATTACAGGGAGAGCCCCACACTGGCTGCTCACTCCCCACCCCACCCCACCCCCACACACCCAGCCAGCCAGCCAGCCATCCCAAGCCCCATTGGAAGAGTCAAGCCGCAGATTCACTGCGGGCATCTCGGGTGTGCAGACAGAGCTCAGTTCAGCTTTACACCGCGATCACCCTTGTTTTGAGATTGATCTCGGAGACGCAGACAGCCAACGCCGATATACTCAGCATTAAGTCCTACTGGGCTGTATCCCGTGTTAGGTTAACTTCAGTCCCATTCATTTAAATGGGGCTACTCTACGCAGAACCAACTTTGGATGCAACAAGCTACTGCGTTGGATATTCTTTACTCTCTAGTCAGGATGCTGAGGGCTGCAGCCTTAAGGTTGCAATTTTAAGCTCACTTACTTGAGGATTAAGCCCCATTTGATTGATGAGGGCTGACTTTTGAAGAAACGTGCTTCGGCAGGCAGAGTCAAAACCGGCAGCTCTGAATCATGATCACATTAGGCGGCACCCTTACTAGAGAGTAAAATCCCATTCAGCTCAGCCGGATAGGATCCTAACCTAGCAAGACAGGGCAAGGACTCAAGTCAAAAGGAAACCCTGGTTAGACCCATTCTTTCAATGGGTTAACTTCAAGCGCAGGCTTAACTCTGTCGTTGTGAAATTATTATAACTCGAAAGAGCTTCACTTGGCAGGAGCGTGTGTGCCCTGACTTACCTATTACTTCTTAGTAAATAAAGTCGGGTTGAAAGTCGCAGTGAAATAAGTGGGACTGTGGCATTGTATATTCAGAACACACACACACACACACACACACACACACACACACACACACACACACACACACACACACACACACACACTTCATGCAATATTCTTAGGATTCCAGGGATATCTGTCCGACTGGAACGTCAAAAGAGGGACGACGTAACCATTTGCCACATTGTCACTCAGCACGCACTATCCTGGGTTGAACGTGAGATTTGTCGATAGGCAGAATGAAAGCGGTTCTGTTGAGTTTAATGGGACTACTCTGGAATCAATTGGCTGTGGACTGAAAAATGCTGTCCATAAATTGGACATATCCGGAGCGAATGTATCCGAAGCACATTCATTTCGATGGAGATTAAAAAAAAAACATTAAAAAAAACAACTTTAAAAAGTCCTCAACTTTGTTGGTCTCCGGAAATTTCAACAGTACATCTGTCTGGCTACCTTCACAAATAGTTGAGCAATTGAGTAGTGTCTTCTATCATTATTCTGTTTGCTGCGTTAGTGTATACAAAATATAGAGGGATACCCAAAGAGACTTTCCACTCGATCCTTTCTACTTAACCCAGTTTAACTCAGTGGATCCAGTGAGTTCAGCTGGAGTTAATCTCAAGTAACAGCGTGATCCTATGTATGTCTACTCAGAAGTAAATTCCACTGGGTTCAATGGGATTTATTCCCAGATAAGTTTAGGATCGAAGTTATGGTCTGCCATAGAAAGATATACATACGTGCTTACGTTCACATTTACAAATATTTGTACAAGTTTATATATTATGTGCATTTCCATGCATACAACGATATACTGTCTGTAGGACAAACAGATCCATATAGATTGCGTGTATGACAAATTCTTACAGGTAGCTATTTAAGTAAATGTAAAATTGAATTTCGGAAATACAGCGGTGTCGATTTTATACACAGAGAAGCCTATATTATTTTTGGTATCACGACAGATTAGGTATCAGAAATCGATAACTAGAGAAGACAGCAGCCAACTGAGTGCTTTTTAATAGACCAGGGCAGCGATCCTAAAGCGCCCCTTACTTTCAGCTGATGGTGGTTAGGTCAGGGGAGGAACGGGGAGGTGGTGGTGGTGGGGTCTTTGCTGAAGACCCTGCTGCCGTGAAAGCGTAGCTGCACTGCCTGTTAGCAGGTATTACGGGCCATTTGGAGACGTTCGCAAGACGTCCTTTCTACACTTCTCTGCCCCACGGAGATCACAGATTCCACGGAGGGGAGGGGAGGGGAGGGGGGAAAGAAAACGAAGTTATCGATAGAGCAGATAGGAATTCGGGAAAGAATCCGCATTTCGGTAACAGGTAGCAGATGTGGCTGCAGTAGGAAGCGAAGACAAAGGGCTGAGCCAGGCTGGGTGGGGATAATGGGAACTGTAATCCAATGCATCTAGAGGGCACCGGATTGAGGAAGGGTGGACTGAACCATGAGGCTCCCCCCCCCGGGGGGAAATGGGGTTTGGGGAAAGGGATTTGAAGGAGGCGTGAGAGGGGCAGCATCAGGCCGGTTTCTGGGAGGCGGCTCGATCACCCACTCACCCCCAAATACTTTTCTTGCGGGGGAAGCTATGCTGGTGCTCCCCCCCCCCACGTAACCCCCCTCCCTGCCTTTCTCGTGATTGGTTTGGAAAAGGAGATTAAAGGTGCAAACCTATGCAGGCTTAGACCCTACAGCTCCCAGCATTCCCCAGCATCTAAATCTGCATAGGATTGCGTCCTAAAGCGTGCTCTGATACCTGGAGTAAGTCTTGTTGAACTCGGTGTAGGCTTGCTTCCGATTAGACGTTCATCGGATCTTTGGGTCAAGGAGTGCTTGTGGAAACCTCGACCTCCTTTCGAGTCAGTGGGACTTAAAGGGGCTTCGCTTGAGCTGAAACGTGTCCACACACAGCTTCTGAAAGAGAAACCTGCAGAAGCTGAAGCCTTCCTGAAAAAAAAGAACACCTTATCAGGCAGCCTCTTCCCCCAACCCGGTGCCCTCCAGATGCTTGACTACAACCCCCATCATTGCCAGCTAGCATGTGGATGGTGGGAGTTGTACTCCAACACATTCGTAGGGTAACATTCTGGATTTCCGTCTCCTTCTTGCTCTAAATGAGCTCCATCTTGGCTACTTTGGGGGTGATATGTGTTGTAGTCTAGCGGTTCTGGAGGGTGCCAGGTTGGAAGATGCTTGCCTTATAAACTGAAAGGGGAGAGAGAGCTAGTGTGGTGTAGCAGTTAAAGTGTTGGGCTGGAACTCTGGAGTTCTCTGGAACTCTGGAGTGGTTTTTTTATTCCCTGCTGAACCATGAAGCTCACTAAGGCCACAGCTAGACCTAAGGTTTATCCTGGGATCATCCAGGGTTCGCCCCTGCCTGAGCACTGGATCCCCTGTGTGTCACCTAGATGAACAGGTTTGACCCTTGGATGATCCAGGGATAAACCTTAGGTCTAGCTATGGCCTAGGTTACTTTGGGCCGGGCGCTGACTCACAGACTAACCTACCTCACAGGGTTGTTGTGAGGATAAAATGGAGAGGAGCACTATGTAAGACACCCTGGGTTCCTTGAAAGAGGAAGAAAGCTGGGATATAAATGCAATACTAAAAGTATTTAAAACAAACAAACACAACCCTCATCTCAGATAGATGGGTGGGCGGGGGAGGCTAGTGGTAGTTACCCGGTACTAAGCTTAAGGAACTCTCCATGTGCTCAAAGACACTCTTGCTAATGCCATATATTACAGGCAACAATAATGACTTGGGGTTGGCTCGAGGGAATCCTGCTTCAAATCAAGTCCTCCTGTCTCTCCACAATGCCACGCACAGGACTGGGCTGTCCCAAGACATTTTGCTGCCTGAAGCCGAGCAGCTTCCCCCAACTCAAGGTGCACAAGTAATCAAGGCTGGCTAATGTATGTTGTCACCTGAGTCAAAAACTGCCACAAACACCTTTCTCTGGGAGTAAGAATACAATCAGAATAAATTTAAGTATGTAACAATTTGCTGCCCTTTCCTGATATCCAAAATCAGCTGCCTGAAGCACCGCGTCTTACTTTGCTTTTAAATGCGTTTACATGGGCGCCGAGGCTAATTCGCAATTCACTTGCCGAGGAGCCTCGCTTCATTTCTCCACCCTTGATTATTGCCCAGTTGATGACTGCAATCCTACACAAGTATACTCAGAAGTAAATCCCGTTGAATCCAAGGGGTCGTACCTACAGGACTGCAGGCTGGATGTGTTGATTGGAAAAGAGGTGATAGGACCATTCTGTCTGAGCTGATGTGTCTGCGGTGGCTAATCCACACGTGCGTTCATCTCTTATTGTTTGCAGTCTTAAAGAAGACGCACGTGTGAACCAGCCACCAATCGCACTGATTTCAAGGAAACTTGAAG